>NC_136491.1:154385436-154605436 GCF_053919585.1 Euprymna scolopes
GAATTTAGGAAAACTCGTCCCCGGAAAACTCGTCTCCGGAAAACTCGTACCCGGAAAACGCGTACCCGGAAAACTCGTCCCCTTTTGCTAGGTAGGAAAACTGGTCCCTAATTGAATAAATATCGATTGAAAACACATTTTATGACCGTTCTTGAAGAAGATATTGTCTTTAAAAGAGAATACATATCCCATAATATTTTTTAAAATATTTTTACTTGTTTACTGTTGTTTAAAAAAAATTAAATTAATTTTTCTAAGTTTTCGTTTTCTACCTAGCTTTGAAAGTTTTGGGTCTTTCAACTTATTTTAAAGAGTTTATTTAGTTGATAAAAAAAAGTAATGTCGAGTGTTACTTATGAACAAAAAATACCGGACATAAGAGGATCACGTCTTAGGAAGATAATTGCTCAAAAATAGAAAATTAAAGAAAATATTAAGGTAGATATATTTATAAAACGAGCCCCCTCCCCCCAAAAAAATAAATTTGTATATTTTTAGGTAATAATGTACATCCCATATTTTTTTAAAATATTTTTACATGTTTATTGTTTAAAAAAAATTAAATTGATTTTTTTAAGTTTTCGTTTTCTACCTAGCTTTGTAAGTTTTTTGTGTTTAAACTTATTTTAAAGAGTTTATTCAGTTAAAAAGAAATAACAAGTAATGTCGCACTCGACATTACATAGTAAATGATTTTTAACAAAAAATGTCCGAAAATTAAAGAAAATACTGAGGTAGATATAGTTTAAAAACGAGCCTCCCTCACCTCCAAAAGAAAATAAATTTGTATATTTTTAAGTACTGCACAAGTGCGCCCAATATGACTTTTAAACGATACCCTCCCCTCCCGATGTTAAGAATGGCTTTCAAAATAATAACGTTATTATTTCAGCGCGGTACCAAAATTACATAAGACCGTGTTTTCTTTTTTGTTGTTTTGTAATAACACAAGAATTATTTAAACTGAATAAATTCTTCTAAATAAAATAATTGCTTTCTTTGAATAAACGTGTTTTCTTTCTTTGTTTTTTTTTTTTTTTTTTTTTTCGTAATGACACAAAAAGTGTTAAAACTAAGTATTTTTTAATAAATATTTGGTTTCGGGTTTCGTATCTTGACTCCGTGATCAAGTTTTTTTTTTTTTAAGCAAGAGTTAAAAATATTTTTTAAAAATATTATGGGAATGCATAGTCTCTTTTAAAAACAATATTTCCTTCAAGAACGGTAATAAAATGTGTTTTCAATCGATATTTATTCAATAAGGGACCAGTTTTCATACCTAGCAAAAAAGGGGGGAGTTCTCCGGGTACGAGTTTTCCGGGTACCGGTTTTCCGGAGACGAGTTTTCCTGGGACGAGTTTTCCGGGCACCACGATATATATATATATATATATATATATATATATATATATATATATATATATATATATATATATATATATATATATGGTGACTGCCACTTCTTTACCGAAGACGGCCAATTCTCACGATACGATGGCGCGTGAGTGAGTCCGCATATGATTCCACATAGCCCCACCCGGCCTGCACAGTTTGCCGCATATTCTGCAGGATAACCTTGTTGGTGACCGCCCCCCTCCCTCCCGTGCTCCCAGTTCATGTCCCGCGTGCGTAGTTCCATGACTCTTGAGGCCTGCCTTTGACAGGCACACCCTGCCGCATATCCCGCACGAGTACGCGGGGTCGATGAACTGCAGACACTTGTGCCCCCACGACGTGGACACCCTCGACAAACCCGACAGGCAGCTAAATCCCACCCCCACACTGTAGAGGTTCCTAGATGTAAAAGATCTTTCTACTCCAGTAGTTTTTTCCCAGAACCGCTAGACTCTGGAATTCCATTCCAAGTTCCTGCTTCCCTAACTGTACTAACATGCAGAAGTTGAAGTGCAACGTGAACCGACATCTTGCTGCCCAAATCCCAACATAGTGCCCCAGTAGTTGCTGCCCCTGATAGTAGCCCCCTACACCAAAGTGGCAATGCGCCTTGTTTGAGGTGAAAATGTAATAAAAAAAATATTGTATATTCATAGAACACAGACCTGTCAGAAGATTTTCAGTTAGAGAGTGGAAGGTGGTCAGCCGAGACTGCCTGGAGATTGGCTTTGGAAGTGATTTTGTCTCTACGGTCCGTCGAAACATTTTCTGAATCAACTAGAGAAGACGTAATAAAGGGACATGGCAAACTCGGAAGGAAGATGAAGATAAGATGAAGATGAAAATAAACATCTGTGAATTATAACTTAATGTTTTGGCGTTTTCTCAGGAGGGAAATTAGTTCAATAACAAGACTCACATCAAAAACGACCGCCATGAAGAGAAGCTTTATTCCAGTCGTCTTTTGTCTGGTGCGAAGCAAAGATATTTATTCGTCTCTGTTACGAGAAGGTACCTAAAATGTATTTGTCTGGTTTTGTGAATTGTCCAAATAAATCTGCATATACACACGCATACAAAAAAGAGGCACTAGACGATACGACCCGGTAACATACGCACATTGATACACGGATATAACATATACGCTTCGGACCATACATACATCAAAATACATGTTTTCATTAACACTGTACGACCTGACATGTATGTATGTATACACATTAGGCAACACGATCAGTTCTGTAGACACGTTATTTATACGAACATCACAGACTATACTTATATACATAGGAGTATGCAAAATTTAGATTGTGCCTAAAAAAAAGAGAGAGGGGAGTGATAGAGAGAGAAAGAGAGTAAGGGAGAAAGACTCTAGCTTTGTAAAGATATAGGATACTCTCTGGTGTGAGTAATTTTCGAGCACGTTAGAGAAAACGTACCTTCTTTACAGCAGCCTTTATATATAATTTACCTCTCTCTCTCTCTCTCTCTCTATATATATATATATATATATATATATATATATAAAGTGAAATTATCTGTCTGTGCGTGTGTCTGTGTGTGTACATCTCTCTGCCAAACTACTCTGTCAATTTTCAGTCTACAGGCTCAATATTTGACATAACGGGTATTGAGATTTGGGAAAAATTTTTTAATCAGTTTTCGGCCAGAAATTTGGCTGTTAAGGGATCAAAGTTCAATGATTAAACCTTTGAAAACTCTCCCAAACTCCTCCGTAAATTTTGGGTTAAAGCGCTAGAAATTTTAGATGTAGGTTACTTGAACATGGATTGTTTGGGTTTTTTTTAAATTTAATTTGAGCCCAAAACAGTTAATGTTAAAGGTTCAAAATTGGGGTCAAAGTTTGAAATAATGACCTCTGCGATCTCTACCAAATTACTCAGCAAATTTTTAGTCTAAACATTTGAAATTTTACATAAAGTGTATTCAGACGTAGGACAAGCTTTTTATTGGCTTTTGGCCGAAAATATGGCTGACAAGAGGTCAAAGTTGAAAGAGTTAACCAATATATATATATATATATATATATATATATATATATATATATATATAAATATGCACATAAAGTTATGAACAGTACATAGTGCCCGAGCAAAGACAGGCTGAACTGCTAGTATAATATAAATATATATATATATATATATATATATATATATATATATATATATATATATATATATCAATCCTTGTGTGTCTGTGTGTGTGTGTGTGTGTATGTGTGTGTGTGCGCGCGCGATTATGTGTGTGCATGTAGTTAAAGGATAATAATTAAGGAAAATATATGGCAGTTACGCAAGAATGAACATTTTGCTTTGCATCCTCATTAACCTAACTATTCCTTACGGGATGTCGCAAATGTGAGTATATATATATATATATATATATATATATATATATATATATATATATATATATATATATATATATATCGTTCGACTTGTGTTGATCGTGACCCCTGCACTGAAGAATCCCGAAAGGATGAAACACTAGTGTCTGTAGGTATTTAATTATTATAGTAAAAAATATATATATATAAATATATATATATATAAATATATATATATATATATATATATATTACAACCTTAAAATATTAACTTAGTCCATAACAATTTTCTTTTTTATTATTATTCTATTTTCACCCCAACCAAGACAAAGTGCAACTTTGATGTAGGGACCTACTATCGGAGACATACGTTGCAGGGATACTATGTAGGGAGATAAACAACAAGATATCTGTGCAAATTACACTTGAACTTCTGCATGCCAGTACAGTTGGGATCTCTACTCTGTAGGGGCAGGTTCTTGCTGCTTTGCGGGTTTGTCGGGTGTATTTACGTCGGCGAAGTACAAGCGATTGTAGTTCGTCGGAGCATTCACCACTAAAATACTTGTAGAACAGTCAGACAAGAAATTCCCTGTCTATTTCTTCAGATGGTAAAAGCAAAAATAAAATTTAAATAAGAACTCCACCAAGACATGTATGCACATTAGGGCAGGTTGATTTGCAACTTTCTTTTCAGAAAATCAACATATCACTGGTGATTATAGTTGGGATTTGATATGATAAGAACAGATATCAAAAATTAGATTCCTACCTTGAACAGAAAATTTAGCATGAAATTTTTAAAATCGTGTAGAAAAATGCTGAGAAATCCTTCATTTTCATAGCATTTTTCACAATACTGACTTTTAAATTTCACTATTTTTATAAAATATTCAATTAAAATTGATATATTTATATGAAATACATTAAAAGAAAAATAAATACATGAATTATAATTTTAATTATGAATCACAACTAGCAAAATATCTCAACTTTTATTGCATTCATTAAACAAAAATAGTAAAAAAGCTAATTAGCAACTAAGTCTTTTAAATTTCACAATTCAAAAAGATATATGGAGATGTATTACACAATATAACAACTTGATACAAATTAGAGAACCATGTATTTTAATTTTTTATTAAACGCAATAATATAAACTGTTTAAATAGAACTAAATTGTTCTGTATAATTTCCTTTCGAGGTAAATGAAGGTCTAATTTGCTGGCACGATGACTTTGTAATAATGTGTCTATGTCTTGCTTCCTGCCAATATACAACTTTTTGAGAAAAATCGATCAAATTTGACCAGTGTGTGGCTGTAAAATTGATAGCAGTAATTTTTTTTTAGTCTTTTTTTTTTAGTTGTTCACTTATTCTGAAAAACAACAGAAAAAGAAAACAATTATTTGAAAACAGTTACTTTTTTAAAAAATATTTTTGTGATGTAATATGAATAACACGCACTATTGTTTGAGTAAATTATAAATAAAATTTAATGAATAAGTATTTATTTACTTAATGGACAAAATCGTTTTAATGCCCTCTTCCTTCACATCCAATTCATCTGAGTTTATCATCGATATTATGATATTTCCCGGAAGTAGTGCAAAAGCACTATATTTTGAACTGTTTAAAACAGTAATTTGGATTTCAGTTAACTGTTTTGTTCTCTGAATCATATTAAAATATACTGTTGTTGGTTAAAAAAATTATTGTCGGTTTTGATCTCAAACCAACTAAGTGCATAAACTTGGATGATAAATTTGACCAGAATGTTTAATTTATCATAGTGTTTGAGGATAGACACTTCTGGTCCATAGACAGATTAACCTTGTGGCTTATGTTAGGCATCTTGCTTGATTTAAAGGCTCAATTTTCTAAGCTGCATATCTTAAGTTAACTACCCCTCTAGAAATGCCAACAGTATATCCAAAAAGTAGCCTCTGGTCTCCACACTTAAATTATTTGTTTCTTCTGCTGTCAGATAATGATGATCGGGAGGGGCACTATTTTTTTAGAATTCTACTTGAGGCAAATCTTGATAATTATTGATACAAAGTTTCCTCAAAGGACCAGTAAATGTTGTTAGGCTTTTTGTTGTTCCATGAATTAATTTAAAAATTGCTTTAAATGGCAGTTCTTTATTTGCATCTTTAATAATAGAGCTAGATACATAATAAATACCAATATATTATTTTATTTTCCACAAAAATGAATACAATTGCAGGTGAATCTATACAATTAATTTTAACTCCTTGATAGAAGGAAAACTGCAGATTATGGGCCTTGTTTAATAATTTTCTGTCTTGCACTTTACTGCAAAGTCATCACATCTCAAGACAAGAAGTATACAGCTACAAGAAAATATAACAAACAGTCTAGCAGTCCCTTCATTCTTTTCACTTTGGTTGCTGCAAGAGATTTCCTGTCAATCTGTTTGGCCCTCTTATAGTAAAATATATTGACCTTCTATCCTATATAACGTTCCCTTAATAAGGGCAATTTGCGGATTAACTGCTTGCCAAATATTAATTAATTTCTTAGCAATTAAATTAGAACTCTCACTATTTTTTAAGTGGGGATAACTGTTTTCGAGGAAATAACTAAACTGGATGACTTGTGAAATAACTAAACTGGATGACTTGTGAACTTGCTGGTCCACCATTTTGTTTGGATGAAACAGCTGTTTCATCCAAATGACAAGGTGGACCAGCAAATTTTGTGAACCACGGGTTAAAACTGAACATCGTGCTTTCACTGACATTCTAATCGGAAAAAGTAAAATTAATAAATGGATTATAACTGAAAGAACCTGATTTAAGCTATCTTCCAGTTGCATATGTAAAAAAAAAAAAATAAGTGTTAGTTATAAGAAATAATGAAAAACTTTGTAGAGTTGAATTAGATGTATTGAAGAGACAGAGGACCAAACCAAATCAGAGGCATAGTAGTGTTTAGACATGTTTAGCAGATTTTAGCTCCTCCTCCGATAACATGAATTTATCCATAAAGAGATTCATTCTTGCTGTAGCTGTGCCATTTTAAACGAGTGTTTAGCGTTTAGAGTTTGAAAAACCAGTGCATGTGCCACTATGTTACCATGCTATTTTTAATAGTATTTTCAAGTTAAATTTAATTTTTATGAAATCTTTGTTTATTAAATTCTTAGGTGAAAGCACAGAATGGTTACAGCACAACCTCCTATCCTTCCCATGTTAAGAAAGGCTTTCTAAATAATAAAGTTATTTTAGTACAACAACATAGATGCACAAATAACGAAAAACCTTTAAAGGGGTTTCCTTATTTACTGGTATTATTCTTTGTGGGTTATCTGATTTTAAATCTATAATTTTAGAAAAAAAATACTGCTAAAAACAATTACTCCCTAAAAATAAAAGAAATAAAACTTTAACACTAATTTTCTGCAAAGTATTTTTTATTAAGTAGAAAAACTTGAAAATGTATGTGGTTATGCTTCGTAAAGAATGTGAAGAATAAAATTGTATGTATTTGTATTTGATATAAAACTGAAGTATTACCATATTTTAATAAAGATTTCAAAATAGAATGTGATGTGAAATGTTAGGTTAGTGAAAAAATAATGGCATTTGTTGACGTTCGTTTGAACGTCAACAAATGCCATTATTTTTGCACCAACCTATTAAGAAAACAAATTAAAACAGATAAATCAAATATGTTTAAATTCACTGATAAAACAAATATGTTTAAATTCACTGCAGACACTTGAAATATAATAATATATATTTTAAACAAGTTTTTTTCGTTTTTACTTTCGAAATAATAAAGCCTAAATCGTAATGTTTTCGAATTAAATCATAAACAAACGTTAATTTTCAATATCAATAACGAGCGTGTTTTGCGACGGTGAAATCTAAGATGTTTCTACCCCAAAAAAAGTTCCTAAAATGAAAAAGCGAACTTTGGTCGCTATTATTTAAAAAACATAGTTTTGTCTTTACAGTTAATATTTATTTTATTAATTCATTATCCTCACTCATTTTATTTAAAAATGTAGTTCAACACATTCTAAATAATGATTCCATTTTCTTAACGGAATGGATTGTTTTGATGACGGGACTACTTAACAATTCACCGAAAAACTTTTAATAGCTTCAATTTTTCAACTTTTAAAGTCATTTCCTCAAGCAAAGATAAGGATTTTGAAAAAAATATTTCGTGTAGGTCTTTTCTATGTCAAACCCCAACTACCATCACCATTGCCTCACCGGCGTTTCAAAATCGACCTGCCCTAATGCACATACGTAAGCAATAGTGTTTGTATATATATATATATATATATATATATATATATATATATATATATATATATATATATATATATATAGTATTTTGTGTACAGAAAGTTATTAGGTGAGACAGGTCATTGGTACCGTCGGTTTCAAGCCCGATAATTAGGACCGTTTAAGATATCGATATCAAGCTCTCTTCAGCCGAGACTCATCTCTAGGACAAGCTTTTTATTAGTTTTTGGCCGAAAGATGGAGATGAGTACTGGCTGAAGAGAACTTGATATTGATATCTTAAACGGTCCTAATTATCGGGCTTGAAACCGACGGTACCAATGACGTCTCACCTAACAACTTTCTGCACACAAAATACAAAATATAAATACGCTTTTATTTTCGGATTTTCCTTTTAATTGAGCACTAATCATATATATATATATATATATATATATATATATATATATATATATATATATATATTAAGCGAATTTCTTTTATGCTCCCTCAGTCTAGAAAGATTTATGTTTACGGTCTGTTGCAACGAACACAAACTGTAAATAATTCATTTTTAAAAATACCAAAGTAGAATTTGTGTAAACCGAAATACACGTTTTTTATGTAATAAATATGATGAGTTATGACTTATTGTGTTATTAAAAGAAAAAAAAAGAAAAAAAAAATGTGAAAAAAAAAAAGCAAAAAAACGTAAATTAATTTTTTTTTTGTTTTTGCTTTTGTTTTAAATAAAGAATCGTAGTTGAATTGGATTGTTTGTTTATTTTAAAATAAAAATCCACTGGGTTGCGAAATAATGGAAATTATTTTATTTGAACTGATTCCAAAAATAATGCTTGAAAGTTTGTGTAAATTATTTTTAGTTTGATTATCCGCCGAAAAAGAAAACAAAAAAAAAAGAAGAAAGTTAGCGTCCAAGGGAAATAACTCCAAACGCAAATAACTGAAATCTGTTTATAAAAAAATCAATGTTGGTAAAAATTAATTAAATATGTTCTCAATGTAAATCAAATTTAAATAATAAACTTAAATAGAACACTTAAAATAATGCTTTCAGTATAAACAATAAATAACATACCGCTGTTTAATAAATCGATTTCCCTTAATGTAATATGCAAATGAGGTGATCTCTTAATCGTCTATTTTGCAAGAATAATATTATATATACGAATGAATGAAGCATTAAAGCAGTGGATCTTTTGTATATATTAATTTAATTGTGAACAAATAAACAAACAAACAGACACGAATACGAATTTATATATATATATATATATAAATTCGTATTCCTGTCTATATATATAAGTATAATAAATATATAAGTTTAACATATATGTGTTAATATAGAGAGAATATCAAACTGGAGCAGTTCCCGACACATCACTGGATGGACAGATGCCTTTACTCAGATGAAATATACCCTGAGATCATCAAGCGAGGAGGACAAAAAACTACTTAGCACTCTCTGCACAATCATACAGAGTGCCTGGACCACTGCAACTGTCCCTCAAGATTGGAAAGACGCACAGCTAGTGACCATATTCAAAAGGGGAGATCGCAGGCTGCGCGGTTACTACAGGAGTATATCACTGCTCTCAGTCCTTGGGAAAATGTTCGCTCGTATTCTCCTGAACAGGCTTACAGCGCACGCTGAAACCTTGCTACCTGAGGCACAATTTGGATTCCTTGCAAACAGAGGCACAGCGCATATGATCTTTTCACTCAACAGATCCAGGAAAAGTTTGTGGAGCAAAATATGGAGCTGTACATAATCTTTGTAGATTTTACGAAGGCTTTCGACACGGCGGATCGAAACACTCTTTGGGAAGTCTTGCTGAAGATTGGCTTTCCTGCACAATTCACCAGCCTTGTCAGAGTCCTTCATTCAGGCATGGAAGCCACAGTTAAGCTGAAGGGCGAGCTCTCCGATCCGTTCGACGTGCAGAATGGTGTCAGACAAGGCTGCGTCCTCGTTCCAACCCTCTTCTCACTCTACCTGTAAGTTGTGCTTCGGCATGCCTTTAGAAATTGTGATAAGGGTGTTTTTATATGATCTAGGCCGGGAGCAGATCTTTTCAATGCCAATGCATACAAATCCGCAAATAGAACAACGAAGATACTCGTACGGGAGCTCATGTTTGCTGATGACACCGCATTTGTAGCGCATAGTCACGAGGATGCTCAGAACATAATAACTCGCTTCGCAGGATCAGCCAAGGCCTTCGGATTGAAGATTAACATCAAGAAAACCAAAATGATGTACCAACAATCCCCTGGATCACCAGCAACAAGCCAGCCAATTAAGATTCAAGACCAGGAGCTTTACAATGTCAGCAAATTCAAATACCTAGGGACCACGGTCATGAACAACAACAAAATGGACGAGGAGATTTCTACAAGAATGGCTAACGCCTCCATATCCTATGGGAGACTCAAACAGAAGGCCTGGCAAAATAAAGAGCTGACTTTCAGAACTAAATGCTTGGTGTACCGCGCCATCGTCCTCTCGTCACTCTTATACGGTGCAGAAACTTGGCCAGTATACAAACTGGTAGTCCGCAAGCTCAACACCTATATGATGAGACACCTCCGGCAGATTTTAAATGTCGAGTGGTGTGACTTTGTCAGCAACAGGGAGATCCTATCACAAGCCAACCTCCCAAGCATGTATGACCTGCTCATCCGAAAAAAAACCTGAGATGGGCCGGGCACGTAAACAGAATGGAGAACTCCTGACTACCAAAACAGATACTGTTTTCACAACTGGAGGATGGGGTACTAGGCATAGGCAGACCTAAGCTCAGGTTTCGTGACACCGTCAAACGAAATCCCTACTGGAAGCTGGCAGACCCTCAGTCGCGACCGTGACAAGTGGAGAATGATGGTTCACAGGAAGTCGTCTTCGGGCACAAAGGACAGCACATGATGATGGTAGAGAGAATAAATGACAAAAAAGTATATCCCAAAATCGATGATGTTGATCATCTTATAATTTATTTTGGAATATAGTCTTTTGTCATTTATTTTCTCTGTTGCTCTGTAATTACATTGAGCTTCTTAAATAAGGATTAAAATATATTATAAGAAAATATATTTCTACAGGTATATATTCATATATATATATATATATATATATACACGTTATTTTTTTAGTAATATATTGCTACACAGTCATGAGCATGTTCCGATCAGATAGCTACTAGTAATAAGAGACCTCTTCAGGCGATACAGCTTATATGAAAACAAAGTTTGCAATGAAAATATCAGATCTTCTTCGTCACAGCAAGTTAAAATCAGGGGGTTTCGTCAGATGTTCTGAAAAAGAGAATTTGGTTGCATGTAAATAAAACCCATTAGGGGTGTGGTTTTAAGTCTGTGTTGAGATATGGGAAAGGATAGGGGGTGTTAACGAATAGTATCCGTATGCATGTGTGACGGCCGCTCCAAATCTTAAACATACTAATGTGTATAGGTTCAAATAGTAGGGGGAATGTGAATTTGATATATCTCTCCTAAAAGGGGTTTCAGATTTAATCGGGGTCATACAGTTATAAAAATATTTGTATTTGACTTCGATATGCCTATTCACACTAATGAAGAGATAAAGAGATAAGGAAGAAAGGAAAAAGACGCAAAGGAGAAAGAAAAAGAGATAAGAAAGAAAGAAAAAATGAAAATAGGAAGCCATCAATATTTATTGTTCATGATTTTTAAGGCATGTTTTCTTCTTCCTACTCGTCCCAATCCCCACCCACTTCCTAACCTCACTCCTATTTCTCATCATAGCTTTTTTTACTTATCTACTACGCAAAGCTTTGAAAGTTACATAGCAATAGTGATAATAATAAAATCTCAAAATGTATATAATTAATTTATCTCCATGCTTAGTTATAATCATCTACTTTAATTGTGATAATTATAATAAAAATAGAAGGTAATGGTGACGTCATAAGTTTTTGACTGTAATATTTATTAAAATTGATAATGATTGTTTTTAATAATAATATTTATTAGTAACAATAGTGGGAAGAAATTGTTTAACATAACATAAAAAATCATCACATGAAGAATAATGTATTTCAAAAAATAGATGAAATGTAAACGGTAAAAGAATAAAGTATAAAATAAGTCTGAATAATTAATCTGAAGGTACCCACGTGTGTATATATATATATATATATATATATATATATATATATATATATATATATATATATATATATATGCATGCACATATGCAAATATGTATGTTTTTATTGCTTTTGGAGTAGATTCAAATAAAAGCATTTTAGATTTGGTCTTCTAGTTTATCTTATGTAAAGGTGCCTATTCATTACTTTTAAAATTTACTTGGTGGTTGTGAGAGGTTGAAACTAGCCAGAGTTTAGAGTTGGGGATTTAAAAGTTATGGTTAAGAGTACTTTAATATGGTAGAGAAAACTATGGATTTCAATTAGAACAAGAAGTTAAAATTAAGCTGATTATTAATTCCGTTTTATTTGTTTTTGTTAAGTAGTATTAAAGATGATAGCATTTCTATAGTATAAGAGTTGAGAGAAGGACAACAACACAACACATACACGGTCCTGGATATGACCTTAAACTATATCCAGTGGTGAGCCCCCAGCTTTCGGGCTTTGGGTAGTGTGGAGCCACCCTTTAATTGCCATTGCTCCCAGGTCCACTCTGACCCGGAGTGGTAGTACCTATTAGGGTCCCAACTATGTGTTAAATAGAAACCGACTTGAAAACAACAAATATATTCTATTAAAAAAGTATTTCTCCAAAATCTTTGGATTCGCCATTAAATAACCCGAAAAGGGTTGATATGCCGTAAAACAAAATCAACCAAGCAAACAACAGCACAAACAGATAATCTTGACTTTGTCGAATATTTCTATTAAGAGTAAACATCATTAAAGAGTTTTGGGAGAGACTTGATATAACATACATGTATAGGTTAAGTGCCAAACTTTCAGTGGATGAATTGAGGGATATAGATAAATATTTGGAGTATGTAGAGTAATGGATTGAAAATAAAAGGTATATGGAACGATTTTCCGGGGCAGTGCCGACAAAGATAGTATAGTAATAAAATTAGCTAATTTAAAATGTGGGTGATATTTACGTCAAAACATGCATTTTTTGTGGTGTCTTAGTATTTGTAGTGTTTGAGGCGTGCTTGATAGGGACTTAAAAGGGAAGAGTGTGAAAATAATTAAGGGTGTGTGTTAGTTTTTCACTTAAGAAAACTAAGGGAGTTAACTGATTTGCAGGGTGTTTTTTTTTTTCAGGATTTCCCAGTTAAGCGTTGGTGTTAAGCTTTTGTTTCTTTGTTCAAAGTTATATACAGCTAATGATGTCTTATCAATATACTTTGGATTCATGAAGGATCTTTTATGGCCAGTGTATCTTTGCTTAAATAAGTTTCTAGTTTGACCTGGGTAGAAATTGTTAGGGCAGCGTCCTCTTTTGAGCTAATATATATATATATATATATATATATATATATATATATATATATATAAAATAGTAGTTTACTTTTTTCCTGGATATAAATCCACTGCAACTCCTGTGTTTATTAAAGAGTGCTTGTTAAAGTCACAGAACAGGTTTATAATAAGTTTAATCATAACAAACATTATTGGCTACATATGTGCATACATGTTTATGCAGAGACCTTTAGTTAGAGATCTTGCGTCGTCAGGATATAAGAGTAAGAGTACTTCTGATATGCTCAGTCCAAGAACACATTTTTTTCATATAAAAATGTGATATAAAAATATTTTTATATTGTTTTTAGTTTTTTGTCAGAGGAGAAAAAAGAAAGAAAGAACAACAACTAAGGTCCTACGAATGAGAGGTGGATACGGAGAGAGAAAAAGAGAATGGTGGAAATATGTGTGGAGCGAATAAGGAGGAGGGGGTCAGTGACCACTGATCACAACCCCGCGTCAAGCCAAGCATTTGGCTTTTAGTCTATAAAATTTCGCTTTTTATTGCAAGCTGGTCAAAGCAGTGTATTAGTGTCAAGCTTTAACACTCCCTATTTTCGTCAAAATATTTGAGTCCATAATTAATCCAGCGCTAGTCCACCACATTAAAATTGATAAACTTATGTCCGATCATCAATATTGATTTAAGCAAGTCCATTCTACTGCAGATATCCTAACTGTAATCTCTGAGCTTATATACCATGCACTGGATAAATCAGGGGAAAGTAGGGCAATAGCCATAGATATAGTTAAGGCTTTTGACAAGGTATGGCACGCAGATCACATCAGGAAAATCAAATCATATGGTGTTACTGGACGAATACTAAACATAATTAAATACTTCTTAAGTACGAGAAGAAATCAGCTGTTCCTGGATGAACGTACGTCAAAACAATATGATATAAATACAGGTGGACCTCATAGGTCGATACTTTGATCTTTATTATTCCTGATATTCATAAATGACCCCCCGAATAAAATTATATCTGAGATGTGCACATTTGATGATGACAGCACGCTCTATGGCACGAAGGGAAAATGAACACATATCTACGGAAATAGCAGAAACCCTAGAGGATAACCTCCAGTCTGTGGTGGAGTGGGGACAAAAATGGATGAAAACATTCAATGTTGCCAAGATTTCATTTTATAATTACAAGATAATTCACTTCGTTATTTAGATGTTTTAATGTTTTAATGTTTGTAGTGTATTTAAAACTACGTAAATTACATGTTTCGATTCAAGCGAATTTAACATATTTTACATAATTAATGGATGCTGTCATTTGCACACACAGAACTATCGAACATGCAAATGGAATACTTGCACACTACACACATTTGATCAATTTGTGCTATGTCATTTGCGTACACTCAACCATTCAACATGCAAATCGAATAATTATGTCCTTAATAACAAATAACATGAACATCATATACAGGGTGTCCGTAAAGTTACTATACAGTCTTATTGTTTTATTGTATTATATTTGTATTAATAGTTAATATTTATTTTTTTTACAGGTTTATTTAATCAAGCATGCCACGCAAGCTAACTTTGGAAGAGCGCAAATTTATTTTGAAGCGATATTGGAAAACAGAAAACGCACAGGAATATTTGTCATAGAAATTGTTTGCCTTGATTGTTACAGTCTTTTCGGATGTAACACGTGTATTTTCTGAGATTTTTTATAAACATAAAGGTGTTATTTCTTTTTATTTCTTTTGTTACAAATAAATATTTTAATACAATATCTTACTGTACTGTTAATATATTACAGGGTGTCTTATAGTAACTTGTAAGACTGTATAGTAACTTTACGGACACCCTGTATAGAGATCATAACTGTTGTAATCTATGTACAGGCTGTTTGTTAATATTCAGTATTTATACATGTCGATAGTCGAATACCTACATAAGCTGAGAGTTACTTTGATATACTTTAAATAACAATGTTCAATGCTGGTATTATATACATACATATATATATATATATATATATATATATATATATATATATATATATATATATATATATATATATACCAGCAACATCATTTTACTAAGCAACAGGTAAGTCCTGCAAACCGTATCCCACATATTGGTGACCATCCGACGTACGAGGTCATACGAAGTGGAAACTACATAAAATACAAATCTGTGAATTATTGGTGTTAAAACCTAGAGATCCCACTGTCTCCAATAATACACTGCCGATTACAACTATAAAGTATCCCTGCTAATCATATATAAAATGAAACTTGCCACAGCCACATAAAGTGAGTGGATAACAGAATAAATTGTTGTTTTCAAGAAATAGCTTACATTGTAAACTCGTCTATAATCGTGTTTATCGATTGTTTTCACTTGTGGAAGATTTCATTTTGCTTCGAGTTAGTGCCGCGTTTTGATGATAATATACGCACCGTTTCGGTGTCTTTTAACATATCTTCGTACAATCCACCTAAGCTTTTTTCTTAGTTCTTCTGCGATGGTAATGGTTTTTCTGACCACCCACTGCAAAGTAGATATCCTAATGTATATTCCCCTTCCTGATGGAGAAGTTTCTGAATTTAGTTTTAAACATTATTCTAAATCAGCTAATCAGTCGGATATTGTTGTAGTATTAATGTACCCAACTATTTTTAAGAATTCAGCTATTTCATTGGACATGTATGCGATCAATTTTCCAATATTTCAAAAATAGTGCATTATATCACCAGCAAATATACCATCTCGACGCGATCGCATCAGATAGGCAAATTATGAACACCAGAAATAATAAACATCCTAAGGCACACACGCATTAATAGTATGTGGTTTAGATACACAAACATAAATAGACGAATATGAATATCCCAAAAATATAACTCGTAGTCAAGTACGGTTCTCCGGTTATAGTAAGACAGTACGACTTCACCTTCACTATTCTACATCCTATTTCAGTAAACACTCTTTTACTGACGCCATCAGCATCGTCGGAATTGGGAGCGGTTGGTGATGAGAGCTGTAGGGAGAATGGTGCAAGTGATGTAGTTGGGGAAGGCTTGATCACGATACACTTCAAAAGACCTTCCGCCGCTTGTCGAACAGCCGGTTAGACCTTCTATGTTATCGATCCGACGTCAGAATCGATAAGGAACACAATATCTCCCTTTTTTTTTTCATTTTCCTTATTTAATTTTTGCTTACGCATACATCGCTTACTATTTTACGTATACATTCTGAGCGATATTGTATATATGTTTTATTAGTGTCCTCCTTCTGTAAAACTTGGACGATCATCATCATCATCATCATAATTGTCACCAGTAAGTTATACGAAGTCGGATTTTCAAACTCTCGCATAAATAGCAATTCCTCTGACATATTCATTTGGTATATCATATTCTTTTCGTTTATTTCTCCCACTATATTTTTACAACGTGTTTCTGAAAATAATTATTCCAGTAAAGTATAGTATAGTATAATATAGTATACAATTCGTGTGACAATATATTCCTTCAATAATATAATTAAAAAACATCCTTAATGTACCATAAAGTTTCGTCATGTTTTAATCGACTTCAGCCCGAAATTTTTTTTCCACAGTGATCACCACTTATCAAGGCCCGGAAGCCACTCAGGGATAAGGTTTATTGCAAGTACATTACGTTAGTGGAGAGATTTGATGAAGTGTTTACTTAAGGGGCGGTTCATTAGGAATTTGTTAACGTTGGACTTGAACACATCTAAGTTGTAGTCCGGTGGGAAGCAGGCAGACGGAACAGAGTTCCACAGGCGTGCAGTTCTAAGAAAGAAGCTTTGTTCATGGAATCCGCGTTTTGATTTAGGCACAGATATAGAGTGGGGGAAATTTTTCACAGTGGATTCAGCTAGACGGGTGTTTTTCGTGAAAGATTGGCGAGGGGGGGACCAGAGATTGGAGTTCAGATGAGCACTTGCCATGGAAATAACGATAAAACAAGGATAGGCTCGCAACGTCTCTTCTGTGGGAGAGAGGTTGCAGGGTAGAGAAAAGGGCATCCCCCACTAAGCCACGAAGTCTATTTTGTACTCTGTCAAGGCAGGATAGGCTGTTTTTAGCAGCTCCTGCCCAGATATGGCAACAATATTGCATCCTTGGACGTACTTGGCTTTTATATAGATAGAAAATTGCATCAGTAGTGAGATATCTTCTGCAGCGGTAGAAGGATCCCACCATCTTTCCATCGACCTTTCAAACTAATTATTTAGCATAATGCTATGAGGGTGTTCGTTGTTCAATAAGTGATGCCCTCTTACCCACTTCTGATAGCAATACAACAACGAAACTTGTAATACTTATTAGTCTGTCTCTACATCAAGGGTTACGTATTTTCCTCATCATGTACTGTAGCTCTGGAGATTGTTTTTTTTATAGAACATTCCAGGTTGACCATTTAACTAAGGTTGCACCATCTGCGAAAGACCTTCCTTTTAAAAACAAATCTCCCTTGACACTAGCCCCCAAATACATGTATTTGGTGACTTTAACGCCAAACACAATAATTTAACTACACAAACACAGCTGGTAGCATCGTCCATAACTTTTCTATAGCCCATTCCTTGACACAAACAGTAACATTCCCGACCCGTCTCCCAAATCATCAGGATCAACAAGCATCATTTCTAGATCTATTTCTGACAATGGTTCATGAGGATTGTATAACAAATGCCCACTGCACACTCAGAAATGCTGATCATGCTGTGATAATGATAGACATCTCTCTAAACTCGATCCGAAGTTGAAGAGCCATTGCTCAAAATGACAAGGCACTACAATAAGGCTGAATGGGGTGCCATTAGAAATTACATCAAAGATGCCCTATTGGTAAATATCTTTTCTTTTCTTGCGGAACAGTACGCAAATAAGACAGGTGAATGGTTCAAAGCAGCAATTGAAGCACATGTTCCTTCACGGAAGTTCTATAGGAAACCCCACTCTTCCAAATAGTTTACTTCTACTTGCTCAGAGACAACATGCATACCGCATTTATAAGGCATAAGTCCAATACAATCAGACAGAAGTTATAAGAGCTAGAAGTAATTGTAAGCAAGAAGTAGCGACAGCTAAGTGAGAATGTACTGGAAAACGCATTGAAGCGCAGAAATTTCTGGAAAATTTATAACAGTGTAGTAAATAATGAGTAATCAACACTTCCCCCATTATCCAACAACCGTGGGGTTGTTTGTACGGCAACAGAGACAGCTAATATGCTTGTCCGTCAGTTTGCCACAAACTCTACGTTGGATCCAGCAAACAACTCTCTCCCTGATTTTCCTTTGCGGACTGAAACCACACTAGATGATCTTAAAATCACCCTTTCTGAAGTACATGATATCATAAAAAAAACTAGACCCTTGACACCTCAAAAGCATGTGGACCTGACCTCATCTCATCCCTGCTGTACTATTAAAAATGTTCCGCCGAGGTTGCTCCAGTTCTCTCCAAATCTTCAACAAATACCATTAACGAATTATGCTTTCCCGATTGCTCGAAAACTGCTTCTGTGGTACCAGTTTACAAGACTTCTGGCGAAAAAAACAGACCAATTAAATTATCGCCCCATTCGCCTCCTCCATCTTTTCACCAAAATATTTGAGTCCAGCATTAATCAATCTCTAGTCCACAACCTTAAAGATGCTAAACTTCTGTCCGACCATCAATATCGATTTAGGTAAGCCCGTTCTACTGCAGATATCCTAACTGTAATCTCTGAACGAACATAGCATGCACTGGATAAGGCAGGGAAGGGCAGAGCAGTAGCTCAAGATATATCTAAGGTTTTTCACAGGGTTTGGCACCATGCTTTTCTCATGTAAATCAGATTCTATGGTATTACTAGACGAATACTAAACATAATTATATCCTTCCTAAATAAAAGAAAAATCCATGGTGTCCTCGACAGTCGCATGTCTAAACAATATGATATAAATGCGAGTGTACCTCAGAGGTCTATCCTTGGACCTTTATTATTCCTGATATTCATAAATGACCTCCTTGATAAAATAGCCTCTGAGATAGGTATATTTGCTGATCACACTACGCTCTATAACAGGCACGAAAGGAAAACGAATGAACATATATCCAAGGCAATGTCGGAAATCCTAGAAGAAGACTTACAGTCTCTGGTGGAATGGGGTCAAAATAGATGGTAATCTTCAATGATGCCAAGACAAAGCTTCTTTCCTTTAATAATTACAAGAAACCTTCTGAACCACTAATTGCTATCGTTAAAGATATTAAGTTTGTTCAAAAACAATATCGTTTTCTCACATGTTACATTTATATATGATTTCGGAATTAATTCATTGATATAGCCTTACTATATATCATTTTTAAGCGTGTTTTTCGCTCTATCGAACGATTTTCTTGTTCCAGTTAAAACTAGGCAGAGAAGCTGCTGGGACAGCTCGGGAATGATGCGTTTGCCCCAGGAACCACTAACGAACGTGTGGCACAACGGTGGTTCAAGAAATTTCGCAATGGCGACGAGAACCTCAAAAATTAAAACGGTTGCGGCCGGTTGACTGCGCTTGATAATGAACATTAAACCCCTTAATTGAAGCCGACACTCGTAAAACCACACGAGAGCTTGCTGTTGAACTCGAGGTGGGCCGCTCAACAGTATATATATATATATATATATATATATATATATATATATATATATATATATATATATATATATATATATATATACTGTTGAATAAGCCTGGCAAATTCTCAGGAGAAGGAAACGAGAATATTCTGTGTAGCTTAATTGCCATATATTTTCATAACTTACTACCTAGCACTATGTATTGAGCACTGTTGAAGTAAGTACTGAAAATTTTACACGTAAAATTGTATCTTCGTATATTAATTTATGTGATTAAATGAAGTAATTGTATATATATATATATATATATATATATATATATATATATATATATATATATAAAATAAAATTTTTAAAATTTATAAAATCGTTGCACAACAAACACTTGAGAGTCTTGTTTATTCTACCATTTTATCGATAGTCCGGAATATATAGCTTCATAGCTTGTCTCAAAATTCTTAGTGTATTTAATACAGTATTCTTGACAGAAATGAAGCTACACACCCAGTTATACTGTGCTACTTCTGTTTTTGATGTACGTATCTTAAGATATTGTGGTTGAATAAATATTTTGATAGATTCGGTGTAAAACACAAAGCTCTTTTCAAAATTCTTTCGTGCAGACATTTGGGAAAATTTCTCTTCGTTCAGCAGACAATCAGTAATTACGACGACTCCACTGGGAACTTCGTTTTTTTTTTTAAAGAATCGAAACATCTTGTAAATCGGAACTGAATTTTACACGATTTAACGAATAGGTCTAACGAGGTTCAATTTTTGTGGAACCGTGACTGATTTGTGATCGATTAAGCGTAGACGTGTTGGTATAATCAGGACAATAGTGCCCAGAGTTTTACTATCGATTTTCCCTTTGATATGTGGGTACGAATGGCCAGAAAGCTGCCAACGGGAATAGTTATAATTGGTGTCTATGTCGTAAAAAATATGTTACTGTTATAAATGGTGTGCGAGATATTACTCTTTGTTTTTTAAGCGTGTCAAACTTCTGCATAGAACACGAAAAAGATCAGAGCTCAGTGTTTTCTGATCTGCATAAAGTATTCCTCGTTGTTTAAGCTCCGAGATTATTTGAACTCTAAGAAAGTTTGTATAAAAGAAAAAGAAAAAGAAACAAAATGAATGACGTAAAAATGTGTGCTTTTTTAAAGATTTACCCAAACAAAGCGTATTGCCACTTGGAGATAAGGGGGTGCTATTTGGGACTACAAGGGATTATAAAGCGTTTAGTAGTTATATGTTCGTTCGTGTTATATTTAAAGTTCTGACATATCAGTACAGTTAGGGAAACAGGAAAGAGAAAAGAGTTCAAAAGTCCAGCTGTTTGTGAAAAGAAACTATTTGAGTAGAAGGCTTTCCGGAAATCTAACCAGTGTGTTTTTGCTACTTGTAGGTTAATATATATACGATAAAATCACGTTGACACACTGGTGCTCGCGGAAGTTACGAGTACCAGATGGGTGACCATTTGGGAAGGCTAGGAACTGTATTATCGCGCCGAGTCGTAGAAAAATCCATGTTGGTATCTGGGGTCGCGTTTAACACACTGGGAAGGGGGATACACCCCCGAATCAAGACGGACCACAACGTGAAACTACTGTCTTCAATTGTCTTCCCGAGATTACCATGGCTCTACAATTTGGGGAACCGTGGTCGCCAATACTGTTAAAACAGAAGGGCTAATTGTGATTAAGGTTAAATCGAGAGTATTTACGTTAAAGCTGTACAAGTGATATGAATTCATCCGAGAACGTTCTATTAAAATACTTGTAAAACAGGCGCAGAGATGCAACATTGTGGCGATGAGACAGGAGTTGGAACTTCGTTGATAGTGCGAGAGCTATTAGATTGAGGACTACTTTCACCACTTTGTTGAGTTGTGATGATAAACCTTATGATATGTAAAAATCAATGAATAGCTGTCTCCGACAGATCAAACAATTATTAAAACATGGAAAAGATTTGATATCCATGTGTTATTATGTGAGTGACAACTTTTTATGAACTGATAAAAAAGACACGACATACAGTGTGGAACGATAAAACTGTCGTCCTAAAAATGACGACAAGATTCCATTTCCTTTTGATGAAAACTGTTTTCCTTTTTTTGTTGCTGACCATCTACTCGTTGATTAGTTGTGTACAAATGCTGAGAGCTTTTACATTAAAAAGTGTTGGATTGTAGAGGGTGTCGCTACTGTCGCTGCTACTGTATCATTCATTTCGTATGAAGCATATGTTTATTGTTAGCATTCGTTTCGTATGAAGCATATGTTCATTGTTAGCATTCGTTTCGTATGAAGCATATGTTTATTGTTAGCATTCGTTTCGTATGAAGCATATGCTTATTGTTAGCATTCGTTTCGACGATCACCCTAGATAAAATTCTTTACAAACATCGAGTATTTAGTAGGAGAGACCAATTGAAGTTTGCCAATATACCCTAAGTGAACATGTTTCTGTGGAGCGAACTGGATTCGAACTTGGCACACCCAGATTGCCATTCTATGTTGTTAACCACTTAACCACGGTAACCTTCCTGTTATTGATGAGCCCATATCACTTGTATTCGTTGGTGTGTGATTTGTCTGGTGACGACTTTTGCTCGAATGCGAACATTCACAAAAATCAATAAAATGTTCTGCGGAAATGATTGTCTATTGTGCACATTTCGATGATATCACGCATATATAAACTGTACATACTGTCTTAACTCGATACCAGGACAATAAATATATTCTTGCTTTAAATGGCGTACTTAGATAAGATAGTTTTGTTTACTGACAAGTGATGGGACGATTCCAATATTTTCCCGATTCCAATATAATTACAAAATCTGTGTTAATTTCCGATTTCGATACAATTACTCTTTTTAAATATCTAAATAACTAACTGTAGAGTTGTTGTTGTTGTTGTTGGTGTTGTTGTTGTTGTTGTTGTTGTTGTTGTTGTTGTTGTTGTGGTGGTGGTGGTGGTGGTGTTTTATTATTTTTCAGACTGACGTAAAAAATGAAATATATGCACATATTTTCACAAACGCAAACATACACTTATGGGCTGATTTATAGGTTTAATTATAAAAGTATTTTTTTTAAATAAAAATTTATTATTCTGCATTATTATTAGCAATGGAAAATTAATGTTCAAACAAAAACAAACAAACAAAAAAAATAAACAAAAAAATAAACAACTTAAAAATCGCTTCTGGCGTCGGAAAATATGGGAAAATTTTTCCTGATTCCGATATCGCTTTCATAAAATTCTGATTTTTACTATTCTCGGTTCCGATTAATCGCCCCAACACTAATACTGATACAATAAAGTAAGGGTTGCAAGTCAAAGTACCCCTCCTAAGAAACACGGACGTCTCAGCGAGACTCTTCCGGCCCTTGTGTCACAGTCCTTGCAGTGGGAGAGAAATAAATACCGCCATCGCCGGAGATCAACTAATTGTGGACAGATAGTATCGGCGGGGTCATCAACTATCCACCAGCACGTTTGCGCCAGTTAGGCAGAAAGGTAGGGAAGACGTGCTTTCCCTCTGATCGATGAATTGCGTGTTCAAACCATCGGAGACGTCGCTCAAAAACGACTAACAGCAGGGGGTATAGGTTTAGTTTTCGGCGAAAAGTAGAAATTGGAACACAATATTTTGCAAAGGTCAATAGTTTGCTGGTTGCAGTTATGGAGTAATCAGATGCGTAATTATAGGAATAGCATGTTATTTTATATTTTAGTGTGCAGATGAACGAATCGTCATTCTCATTTTTGGTTCGCTATACCCCAACGAGCGATTCAACGACTGAAGTCACAAAAATGCCTCCCCGGCAATGTCAAACCTCTGACAACATCTCAGGAGGTGACCAGACTACAGCTGTGAAGTAGACGCTAACGAATTGATCCTCTCCTACTGACATGAATCCCTCTTATGAAGCCCTCTTATGAAGCCCTCCCGTTCAGTTCAAAGGAAGCACACAACAACTTGAGAACAGGCGATAAAAATTGGATATGACAAGAAAGGGATACAAACCATTTGCAAATGTAAAGAGGATGACCATACGATGCAACACTGTTTTGTTTGTCTTCTACTGTCCAATCAGTGCAGCTTTAAAGATCTTGCAGACGACAACAATAATACAAAGGACTGCCTAAAAAACGTGAAACTTTTGTATGGTCATATGCTTAAAAACAGAAGACAAAGATATAAACAAGATAATTGAATTTAAATGAATATCAGGATTTTATTCATTAAATACAAGTTATTATTTTATCAAACGTAGAATGCATATATTTTAAACAGATACATAATACTATCATATAGCTAGTAAACATAATCGGATATGAACCGCACTTAATCGATTCAACTGATCACGGACGCCATGGAATGGGTCTCAAATGAAAGACATAACGAATATCGTCAAAGCTAAAAAGATGCGATGCAATTAAACGATAGTGGAATTCTGTTCAATTCGAAATTTCTGCACAAGAAATGAGAATAAGAATTTCGGATTTGGAGGTGAATATTTATATTGTGTATTATTTATCTTGAATTGGAAGCCATGTTTTAGGATCAGAAAAGTTTCCGATGGGTAGTTATTCTATAAAAGTCCTGAAGATGATGAATTTTTAGTAGACAGGAGTTTATAATTTTGCAGCCAAAGACCAAAAGACCTTTCTGTTATTGACACGAGAAAAATATGTGCAAGGTTGTTAAGAAGGTTTCATTTTTATGGAGCAATTCTGGTTTCTGATTGGTTGAACGTGAATTAATTTGATTCGGCAGTTTCTAACAGAAGCGTTTATAAATACAATCTCCCAACTGTGAAGGACCATACCCTATTATAAATCAAAAATATTGCAACAATTTAGATTTTTCGAACAACTATTTTTGTCATGAATGTTATTCTAATTATTAATTAGTACTTTATCCATTGCGTTAGAGATAAAATCCTAAGTGATGCAAAGTTTTAAGTGACAGTCATTTGACAGTTGCAGGTTCAATCCTCAGTGCAGGTGATAGTAAGAAACGATTACGAATTACGTGAAACTTCTACCCAGTAATGTCTGACAGAACAATAAAAAAAACTACCCTCTGGATTGAGTAATTATTTAAGATTTCTAACTAGTAATGGCCTTCATGGAACAAGAGCAAGCTACCGCCATGGATTGGATAAAAGGGTTCTGTTAAGAATTTCGTACAGATTCCTGAGTTTGACATAAAGATTCTCGACTTCGACAAGATAAATCTAAAGAAAGTTGGAGGTTACAGCGACTGAAACATTGTGAAAAAATCAAGAAAAATGCGATAAAAATGCAAAGATTTTCTTTTTAAATAAAATTCAAATATGGCTGCAAACATGTCAAATCGAAAAAATCGCAAGAAAGTTTTAATTTTTTTTTCTTTTTATTGATTAACAACGAGAAAAAGAATAGTTGAAATTATAGGCGAAAACGGGGGGAAGATTGTAAATTAGACGAAAATTAAAAAAATACATACATATTTCTAATAAAATAATTTGTGTATCGAATAAAAAATCGAAAACGAAAGCGAAAATTGTAAAAATTTGCCAAAAGTAATAAAAACTGAATCGAAAGAAAAAGGAGCAAAACATTAATTTGAAACCGGAAGAAAAGAAATATGTAAAACAAGTAAAAAATCTAAATAAAATAATAAAAGTTGATAGAGGGAAAAATAAAGGGAGATATCGAGATAGAAAGAGAGAGGAGAGAGAAAGAAAGGGGAGAATGAGAGAAGAAAAGGAGAAAGAGGGATTCCAAAAAGGTAAAAGGTAAAAATAAGCAAGAAAGTAGGTATAACAGAGAGAGAGAGAGAGAGAGAGAGAGAGAGAGAGAGAGAGAGATAGACAGACAGACAGACAGACAGACAGAGAGAGAAAGAAAGAAGGAAAGAAAAAACAAATAAAGAAAAAGGAGAGAAGAAAAAAGAAGTAGATTAGAGAGAAGAGGGAAATATTAAAAAGGAGATTTGAAAATTTGTCTGGATTTTTTTTTCTTTCTTTTGCTTTAATTCTTAGGGTGGATTGAAAAACTCGTTAATACGACGATGAAGTTACCTAATCAGAAAGATTTGAACTATTAAGAAAAAAAAACAGAACTTACAACTGAAGTAAAAGGGATTGGAACACGGCAAACTTTAAAAAAATTATTTTCTGTCACAAGACTAATAACTTGGATATTATATTTCAAGTTTCTTTTTTACTGATGTTCACATCAAACTATGAATATTGCCACTTGGACATAATGAACAAAGCTTCTTTCTTAGAACTGCACGCTTGTGGAATTCTGTTCTGTCTGCCTGCTTCCCTTCTGACTACAACTTGGATGTCTTCAAGTCCAACGTAAACAAATTCCTGATGAACCCCCCTTAAGTAAACACTTTAAATATCCACACTAACGTACTGTACTTACAATAACCCTTATCCCTGAGTGGCTACCGGGCCTTGATAAATGGTGACCACCTTGTAAAAAAAAAGGAAAAAAAAAAGAGGCTTCTATTTGGGATCATATTTAGAGAAAATAAGAAAAATGTCGGTTTAAACATCTGCATGTCAGTATAGTCAAGAAAGCAGGTAACTGGGAGGGAATTCCAGTCTAGAAGTTCAAGAGAAACTATTAGAGTAGAAAGCTTTCCTCAACAATGAAAGGATTGGAGTTAGTTGGTAAAGGGGATTGTCAAGGGGATTTATGTTGAGGGGTGCACAAAATCGATTAGTTTAAATAGAATAGTTGAAAAAAGCAAATAGAAAGAGAAAACTATATAATGATGATTAGGATGTTCCTTTTCTTTCAGGATTGATGTTTTTAACACGTTTCAGCAAATTATTCGACGAGATAGGCATGCGGAGTCTGGTACCTGTATCCCTAGTAATTACCGGCTTCGATAGTTGCTGTCTCACCACGTTTCAGCTAACTAATCCTCTGACCTGCTTTGGGTAGGATTGAAATCATTATCTTTATACAATGCTCACTTAGAACCGTAGAGACTCAATGATTCTATCCACTGCGCCACGGGCCCCGAAGGTTCAAGGTGAGCATTGTTTGAAGATACCGGTTTCAATCCTATCCAAAGCAGGCCAGAGGATTAGTTGGCCAAAAGCGTGGTGAAACAATAACAATTATGGAAGTCAGTAATTACTAAGGATACAGTTACAGAAAATCAGAGGATGAGTTGCTAGACACTTGGTGAAACAACAACAACTTCAAAGATGAGGATAAGTCCGCAAAAAAAAAAAAAAGAATGAATACACAAGTTACTCATCTCAAATGATTCCAATAAAAATAATGATGATTAGGAGAACAAAAGGATGAATCAGAAGGTGTTTGATGCGACGTAGATAATATCATTGAAGAGAAAGAAAACTGAATTGAGTAAACGTCGTAGAAGAAAAAAAAGGACATGGAAGGAAACAGAAGTGAGACAAATGTTGATCAAGAATAGAACGAAAAAATAATATAAAGAAATTTACAAAAAAGAAGGGCCAATAACTACAGCAATAACAAAAAACAAACAAACAACGAAAGATAACAAGGAAGGAAAAAAAATATTTTTCATAGAAATTTTTTTTTAAATAAATAAAAGAAACAATAAATTCAAAAGAGAATTACATAATGTAAAATTAAGAATAACGAATTGAAAAAAATAAAATTACAATCATTGGATGAAAACAAAATCGAAATGAAAAAGTGTAAACCCGAGAGAGAAAAATGAAAAAATAATACAAGATTAAAACCAGGAAGAAACGAAAATAGGAAATTATGAAGTTCATATACGTAAAAAAATGTTTAAATCAAGTTTGAAGAGAAATAAAAAGTTTAAAGTACTAAAATAAGCTAGTCATCCCATTAATCATCTGAGCACTAGGGCTCGTTTAAAAATTCTATCTAAAAACTTGAAGGCCAAAGGTTACATTTAGGGATTTTCCAATGAGATTAAATTGTGTTTTTCTCACTGTATATAAAAAGTCATGAAAAATCTTTCGCAAATATCAAAAGTAAAAAAAAAAAACCCGGAATTAAAAGTGTGATAAAGTATTTGGTTAAAAAAAGACGAAATAAACGTAGTTCTCCTGTTGCAGTGCAACCTGGGAAAAATTGAAGCAAATGAAAGATTTTTCCAGTAAAAATGACGCCAAAATTCTGAAGCAGCGACAAAAAATGGCGGCTTCAACATGATCGTTTACGAGAATCTGAATTCTTTTTTTTGTTCTAGTATTTTATTTTCTTTCTCAGATAATTTTGTATTGAGATTTATTTTCATTTTTATTGCATCATTACTGGCAAATCACGTTTCGAAATGTAACAACTTAAGAATTGCTTATTTAATTCTGTTTAGGACTTTATTGTGAGAGACTAACGAACATCCTGTTTTAAACGTAAGTATTTTTTTTGTCATTTCACTCTGAACAAAGCACAGGACCGTATAGTCGTAAGGGGTTACTATTTAGGATCAGCTTTGCAGGAATACTATTTATGGAGTTGGGCAGCCAGATGTCTGTTCACATTACATTTGAATTTCGGCGTGTCAGTACAGTAAGGAAAACAGTGGCCATGGAAGTAATTCCAAAGTGCAGCAGTCTGAGGAAAAAATTATTCAATAAGAAGGCATCTAGGGATCCCTACAGTGAAGAGGGATTTTGCTGCTTCTCGATGGTATTGCCGTCGATGGTATAACTGCACGAAGTATTCCAAACTTCAAATTGACATCCAATACGAAGGCTTCTTGCGACGTAAGTTTAACAATCTGAGAAAAATGCTATTTCAAACTAAATACGTGACAGACCAACGTAAAAGCTATTCCAAACGTAATCGCTAAATATTGATGAAAATGTTTTTTTAGGCTTGAAGATGGCAGAGCAACAAATATTCTATTTCAAACCGTGGCATCTTCTAAAAGTTCATACTGAAAATTAAAGTGTGACATAGTGATTTATTAATAGACTAGCAGGGAGACCCGACGTTGTCATGGATTGAATGTTGATCAACGAATCTTTACATTCCCATATTTTTACTTTCATCGAAATCGATGAAATCGCCCATTTTTCAATACAAATCGATTGATTGACTGTTTTCATAGGGGACCCAATATAGTGCGCCGGGAAAAAAATTCACATGCCTCCCCGAAGTGACTTAGTCCATAATACATTGTAGTCTACATTGCACTGTAAAGAACCTACAATTGATTTTATAAAAGTATTTTTTATATATAGTTGCTTGAATTTTTCAAATGTTTCAAATGCAAAAGTCAAGTATCATGCTTCACTTATGTTCTAAACAGAAGCATTTATTTCAAACGCGTATTTGTTATATCAAAGAACATACTGTTGATTTGATATGTCTTTCTTACTGCTTGTGCAGTGATAATTTAAATTTATATTTGAATTCAAAAAGTATAGTATCATGGTACAATTGTGTTTTAAATAGAAATATTAATGTCGAACGCGCTCCTGACATATCAAAGAACCTACTGTTGATTTTATATTTATGGCCTTTCGTCTTATGTGATAATAAAACTTCTCAAAGGCACTTGTGATGTTAGGCTGTGTAAGGTATTAACTTTGATCAAAATCGCATGTTCCTTCTTTAATCAAATTATGTTGATTATCGACTGTCGATACTTATCGAAAACATTCCGATACAAACCCTATGTAAGAGCACTGCCAGGCAGATAAAGTACCTTCGTGTGAAATTTCATAAAAATCGCCCAGACTGTTTTCGAGCCAATAGGGAATGAACTCACACACACAGACGCACACATAGACAAGTAGAGATAAAGCCTATCATAGTTATCCGAAAAAAAAACTTCATCTGCATAAATGGAAGTGAAATTATCATGAGAAGAAAAAGATTATTGCAAATTTAGAAAAAGACACGTACTCTATCACAAAAAGAATACGAAAGAATAACTATTTGCATTAGGTTCGCCTTAAATGGAGTATTGTTGTCACATCTGGACAGGAGCTGTTCGGCGCGCCATATCCGGCCTCGATAAAGTTCAAAATCATCTTCGAAATCTAGTAGTGATGCCTTTTTCTCTTCCTTTCAACCTCTTTTCCACAGAAGAGACTTTGCGATCATGTCTCTGCTCTATCCTTATTTTCATGGCTAGTGCTCGACTGATCTATAATTTCCCCTTGCACACCTTTCACAAAAGACACTCGACTACCTACAACCACTATATATGATTTCCTCCAATCTCTATATGTGCTTAAATCTAAACGCAAATTCCATGAACAAAGCTTCTTTCCCAGAACTGCCTGCTTCCTGGTTGAATACATGGTAGCCTTCAAATCTAATGTAAACAAGTTCTTGTCGAACAGTCCCCTCAATTAATCAAATTCTAACGATTACTATACTATCACCTGTGATTCATTAACCCTTAGCCTACAGATATTTCTCTCACACACACATAAACACACACGCACTAAGTTAGTACATAAATATAGATAATATAATACAGTATTAACTCAAATCACCTAAAAATAATATCCCAAACAATAATAATGATAATAACTGTGTTGTAACGAATAATGATGATAACCCGAATGCTATCGATACAAATATCTTTAACAAATATCCACATGGGGTTACGTAATGCCAAATGAATTCAAGTCGAAACCAAAAATACATTCTATTCTACTTAAGTGTTTACACATCATGGGTTCTTAACAAAAAACACATTTCATATAAATGCTTCATAAAAAAAAAAAGTTAAAGCTCATGAAACTACAAATAGGCATTGCAAATTTGAAGAAGTCTTTATCCATAACTAGCAAGGAGGTCCAACGTTCTCTGGAACTGAATGAGGATCAACGTTTAATTTTGAATTTTTAACCAGTTCATATGGTAACGTCACCAGGTATTATGCTACATATTTGCTTTCGGTTTCGCTAGTCTATTGTATAAAAAGCTATATGTCTGTCTGTCTGTCTTTCTCCATATTTTCAAACTCTATCCCTGCGGAAAGTAAAAGTCACAAAGCAGCGCTTGGGACCTTACATGATTGGATTTTATGGGCCGTTCTTTTATAAGTCTTTAGCCGGTTAAAATAGTTTTAACGTGGTCAGAAATTGGTCAAAATAGAAAAAAATCGTTATCCATTTTTGTATATTCATCTTAGTTTATTTTTAATTTTAATTTCAATTTTAAATTGGTGAGTCCGCGTGTCACGTTGGTACAGTGGTAATGTCACCAGCTTTGCATGCTACAGTTTTGTTTTCGGTTTCGATTTTAGCTGATGGCAGCCAAAAACTTATTTTTTACTTTGGAAATTACGACTCTAATAATATATACGAAACCTGGACAAATTAAAATCTCATATTTAAGCGCATCTGAATTTGAGAATAATACTCATGATGAAAAGATAAATCTGAAAATTCCCAATAATATGAAGGAGAAGGAAATGACGAATAAAATGTGATTTTGAAGTAAAAAAAAAAAAGATGAAATTAAAAGAAGGAGGAAGAGGAGGAAGGGAAGGTTGCGAAAATGATTCGAAAGTAAAATATTTAAAAAGATTATGACGAACACATGTAAAAAAAAAGATGGATGGGAGAAAAGAAAGAAAAATACATTAAGATACAAAAAAAGAGAAAAACAACGAAAAAAGCGATGGTGGTAACTAATAAAAAAAATATAAAGAAAAGTGGAAGAAAAAAAAAGATGATAAAAAAGAAAAACAAAAAACGGAAATGGATGCTCATATTATTTTATGGGAATAGATTTTGAAAAAAATCGCATCCAATTTGCACTTCCGCTTTTTTCTGTTTCTTCTGCCGTCGGGACTGACGCAGTTCCGTTGCTGCCACACAAACTGTCGACGGCGAAATCACCCAACATATCCTATATATATATATATATATATATATATATATATATATATATATATATATATATATATATATATATATATACTAGCCTGGGTGCCGCGAAGGAGGAAAAGAACGAGAAAAAACGGGACGTCTTTGCCGTTGCGTCCATCGCACAATCGGAAGTGGCGAAGGTTTAAATTTAGGCTAATCAATCGAAAAGAGAGGATGACTTTCGAAAAAAGCGACCCCTCCTTGAGGGTGGAGGAATTAATGTTTTTGGCCAATTTTTCGATATCTGTCGTCCGAAGGGTCGAGCTTAAAAACGATACCGATTTCGAGAAAATCTGTTCCCTTTGTCGAAATTTTTAGGCAGACATACAAACATACAAACATACATACAAACATACAAACATACAAACGTACATACATACATACATCTTCTTCTTCTTCTTCTTCTTCTTCTTCTTCTTCTTCTTCTTCTTCTTCTTCTTCTTGCTCGTCCGTCGAAGTCGACGATGACCAAGGTATCAATCAGTTCGGCGTCAGGGGTTTGTGGGCCCTGAGATGGCTGATGAGGCCAATCCGTGCTCGGCAGACTCTTCCACACTCTGGACACGTGAAGGCGGTATCGGCAGGCTGTGAACCGGCAGCTCTCTCCTTCCTCCTCTTGCGCTTCTGCTGGTCGTGTGTCATGCGTTGATTCTCTGCCCTGTTGGCTCCTAGGCTGATGACGCAACGCCAAGCCGAACGTTCAGCAGCGCGACTCTCCCAAGACTGGGGGCTGATGTCAAAGTCTTTTAGGGACGTTCTCAGACAGTCTTTATATCGTTTCTTTTGGCCCCCTGCATTCCGCTTTCCCTGGCTGAGTTCCCCATAGAAAAGTTGTTTGGGGATTCGGCTGTCGTGCATGCGATAGACATGGCCTGCCCACCGGAGCTGGGTTTTACGGATTATGGTGGTGATGGTATGGAGCCCCGCGCGCTTCAAGACTTCGGTGTCAGGAATTCTGTCTTGCCAGCGGATGTTGAGAAGATTACGGAGGCATCTGAGGTGGAAGCCATTCAACTGTTTTTCATATCTTTTATATGGCGTCCAAGTTTCGCAGGCATAGAGTAGGGTTGTCAGGACGACCGCTCGGTATACTTTCAGTTTGGTTGCAAGTGTAATGCCTCTCCTCTTCCACACATTGTCTCTAAGTCTTCCAAATGCACTGCTCGCTGTGGAGATCCTATGGTTAACCTCAATGTCAATGTTGGCGGTGCGGGAGAGGGTACTGCCAAGGTAGGTGAATTGCTCCACAGCATGGATCTTCTGCCCTTTGACAGTGATGCCGGGTTCATGGTATGCATCTCCTGGGGCGGGTTGGTACATAACTTCTGTCTTCTTTGTACTGATGGTGAGACCAAAGTTGTCACAACTGGTGCAGAAGCCGTCCATTTGACGTTGCATCTCTATCTCATTTGGGGCATTAAGGGCACAGTCATCGGCAAAGAGAAGGTCTCTGATGATGGTTTCCCTCACTTTAGTGACTGCCTGAATTCGCCTGATGTTAAACAATTTCCCGTCACATCTGTACTTGATGACAATGCCAGAGTGACTGTCTTTGAGAGCGTCCTGGAGCATGGCAGAGAAAACCATGCTGAAGAGCGTCGGGGCTAAGACACAGCCCTGCTTGACCCCGTTGGTCACAGGGAAGGGCTCTGAGGGGTCGCCGTCATCCAGGACACGAGCGGTCATGCCCTCATGGAACTGCCTGACAATGGCGATGAACCTGTCTGGACAACCAAATTTTTCCATGATCCGCCAGAGGCCATTTCGGCAAACAGTGTCGAAGGCCTTGGTTAGGTCGACGAACGTGGTGTAGAGGCCCCGGTGCTGCTCGACACACTTCTCCTGCAGTTGGCGTGCAGCAAAGATCATATCAGTCGTCCCGCGGCCCGCTCGAAAGCCACACTGGCTCTCGGGAAGACGACCATCTTCAAGGTGCACCAGCAGGCGGTTGAGAAGGACGCGGGCCAGGATTTTCCCGGCAATGGAAAGAAGGGATATCCCGCGGTGGTTGTCACATGACTGACGATTTCCCTTGCGTTTGTAAATGTAAACGATAGTAGCATCACGAAAATCTTGGGGTAATTCTTCACTCTCCCACATGGATTGGAAGAGTTCTGTCAGTCTTAAAAGCAGTGTAGGTCCACCAGCTTTGTATACTTCTGCTGGAATTGAGTGGGGGCCGGGGGCCTTCCCAGAGGAAAGTTGCTTGATGGCTTTGCTTACTTCCTCTGACGAGGGTGGGATGTCGAGCTCCTCGTTGATAGGCTCCTGGCGTAGTCGGTCGATGGCTTCATCGTTGATGGAAGATGGTCGGTTTAGCACGCTGTTAAAGTGCTCCGCCCATCTATCAAGGATCTGCTTTTTGTCATTCAAGACAGTTGTTCCATCGGAGCTAAGCAGGTGGGAGGAGCTAGAGGACTGGGGACCGTAGACAGCCCTCAGCGCATCGTAAAACTTCCTCATATCATGGCTATCGGCATGCTCCTGGATCTCATCTGCTTTGGCGCTGAGCCAGGCATCCTGCATGGAGCGGAGTCTGGCCTGCACCTTGCTGCGGATGTTGATGAAGGTAGCTTTCTTTGCGAAACATTTGGGGTCACTCTGATGTGCACGAAGAAGTTGGCGTTTCTCCTCCAGGAGGGGTGTAATCTCAGAGTCATTTTCATCAAACCAGTCCTGGTGCTTCTTTTGCTTGGGTCCAATGATTTCGAGAGCGATGGAGTAGGTGGAGTCTCTGAGGTGTGCCCACTGATCTTCAATAGTGTCCGAGATGGTGAGGGGGACAGATAGCTTGTCGTTGATTGCTTCCTGTAGCTTATGGATGACATCTGGACTTTTAAGTTTTTCCAGGTCAAGGCGCTTTGTGACTTTCTGGCCCTGCGGCCGCCTCTTGTGTTGGATGTAGAGGCACATTTTGATATGATCAGGCGGTGGTCTGTCCAACAGTCGGCACCACACACAGCCTTGGTCAATCTTACGTCTCTCCTGTCCCTTGCCCTGATGATGACGTAATCAGATGGTGGGAGCGTGGGTGCATCCACGACGTCTTGCTATGGGTGGGTAGGCGGAACATGGTGTTGGTGATGGAAAGGTCGTGTGCAGCGCAAAGGCTGAGCAGCCGTAGGCCGTTGCTATTGCACTTGCCCACTCCATGGTGGCCAAGGACCCGGTCCCAAGTGGAATGGTCCGTGCCAACGCGGGCATTGAAGTCGCCGAGGACGATGAGCTTCTCTCTCTCTGCGGAGCAGCGGAGATGAGGCTTTCCAGATCTTCATAGAACTGGTCTTTGGTATCTTTGGGGCTAGTCATGGTTGGTGCGTAGGCGCTGATCAGTGTGGCGGTTCTTGCCTTGCTGAGCGGGAGTTGCATCTTCATCAGCCGGTCATTGATGCCGTCTGGGATGCTGACCAGCTTCCTCACGTGCTCAGTCTTGATGGCGAAGCCCACGCCAGCCTCTCTGCGCTCCTCGCTGCTGCGTCCACTCCAAAAAAAGGTATAGCCGCCACCTGACTCTGTCAGTTGACCCTTGTCTGAGAGGCGAGTCTCACTGAGAGCTGCGATGTCTACCTTATAACGGGCAAGCTCCCTTGCTACGAGAGCAGTTCTTCTCTCGGGTCGGTCAGCTCTGGTGTTGTCGAGCAAAGTACGAACATTTCATGATGCTAAGGTAAGTACCAACCCTTTCTTTCTCATGTCTCGACCGCTGTGAGGGAAACCCCGCCAGCCGCGGTATGCTGGCCAGGGGTGATGGTGAAGCAGCTATGTTTAGGGCTCCATTTATCGCCCCGTCCTCATGCCATGGAAGCGAGCAGAGTGATCCTGAAAAGGACTGCTCGATCGGCCAGCCAGTTGCCTGCACCCCCTCGCTGCTTCGGTCGAATGGAGTACGACCAGTTTCTGGGCCGCCTGTGTGCAGGTTTGCAGCTACAGCTCCCAGTGATTTCCATACCTGCTGCTTTGCCGCTCACCCATCGCCACAGGGCTTGGTGTTGACGCAATGTTTGACACCCTGACTTGCGCTGAATTTGGATTATAGTGAGGGGGACTTGCGCTGCATCGGCCTCACTCTCTCGTCCTGGCCCACCCAATTCCAACGGCAAGACATAGTCGAGACGGCTGGGGACGAACAAGGGTGCAGGAGCTGCCGGAGGGAGGCAAGTATGCCATCCAACCGCCTAAGGGGCTCCACTCCGTCGTTTCTGTCGGGGTTGCTCCCCTAGCCTTATCCATTTCCATGGCTCTCACAAGGCAGTGAGGCCATTTGACCCATGGCTGGGATAGGGATTGGTAATGTGTCAGGGCATGTCCACACGTCGGTGGGCCGTAGCACAGTCCCTCTGGGACTCCCTACTGTTCCGAGATCCTCTACTGATTCAGCCTGGAGTCGCATGACAACCAGTTACCGTGTGTGACCACGAGGAGGCACAGCAGAGGTCTTGATGATGGAGAGGCTGTGTACTTACAGGAGAAGACTTACGCACTCGGCTTCTCGTTTTGCGCAAGGCTAGCCAGTGGTGGTAGCTAAGAGCGAGATGGTGCGTAAGCCAAGACGCTACATAGCTAACACACTTGTGCATCACATCACCCTGTGTGCATTGCACACACACACACACACATACATACATACATACATACATACATACATACATACAGGTAAGATTATAGATTAGTGATGGAAGGATTCCAATATTTTTTCCAATTCCGATGCAATTACCGATTCCGTACTAAATTCACGATTACGATATAATTAATGAGTCTCTTAATATTTAACTTTTAAGTTGTTATTTTGTGCCGATTACCGTAAAAACATTTGCATGATTCTTCTGGGCAGAAGTCATGTTAAATGTGCAGATATTTCTCAAACGTAAGATTGCACTTGTGGCAGATAATCTATAGGTTTTAGTTTTACTGGTAGTTTAAAATAAGTATAGTTTAAAATAAATATAGTTTAAAATAAATATAGTTTAAAATAAATACAGTTTAAAATAAATATAGTTTAAAATAAATACAGTTTAAAATAAATATAGTTTAAAATAAATACAGTTTAAAATAAATATAGTTTAAAATAAATACAGTTTAAAATAAATATAGTTTAAAATAAATACAGTTTAAAATAAATATAGTTTAAAATAAATATAGTTTAAAATAAGTATAGTTTAAAATAAGTATAGTTTAAAATAAATATAGTTTAAAATAAATACAGTTTAAAACAAATATAGTTTAAAATAAATATAGTTTAAAATAAGTATAGTTTAAAATAAATACAGTTTAAAATAAATATAGTTTAAAATAAGTATAGTTTAAAATAAGTATAGTTTAAAATAAATACAGTTTAAAATAAATATAGTTTAAAATAAATATAGTTTAAAATAAGTATAGTTTAAAATAAGTATAGTTTAAAATAAATATAGTTTAAAATAAATACAGTTTAAAATAAATATAGTTTAAAATAAATATAGTTTAAAATAAGTATAGTTTAAAATAAATACAGTTTAAAATAAATATAGTTTAAAATAAGTATAGTTTAAAATAAGTATAGTTTAAAATAAATATAGTTTAAAATAAATATAGTTTAAAATAAGTATAGTTTAAAATAAGTATAGTTTAAAATAAATAGGTACTATGTTCTCATTACTACCAGCAATTGAAATATTTTGTTTTAAACAAAATAAAATAAAAAAGATAATAAAATATATCATTTTTGGCATCAGAAAATAGGTATACATTTTTCGATTCCGATACCAATCCAGATATCCCCATAAGTTTCGATTTTTCCGATTTCTCGATTCTGATTCCGATTAATCGTAATACATCGCCCCCTCCCACAGCATCGTGACTCACATAAGCCATGAAGGCCACATTTGGACTCATCAGTTTTATATATCGAAACTCGAAATTCAAAACCTAAGTCACTTGCATACGAAGTGAGTACCCTGCCATTTGAGTCACCGTGCCACATTCAAAGCTTACACAAATCAAGTCAATCGCGGCAAAGTCCGACTATGAATGATACTTGGTTCTTGTCAAAACAGGGGTGTAATCATCCAATCATTTCATAAAGAAAGACATTTTTTTACAAAATCCATACATTCTCATAAGTACGAATCATGTTAAGTGTGCAACTTCATAAGCATTCAAAGGCAACTTTTATAAAATATAAAGTCCAGCGGACCGATGAATCTGGATTGGTATTATAATTACTCTTGTTTGAGATTTGCATTTTAAAGAAATAAATATCTTGATGGGCAATGCTAAAGTTAAACCCCATCTGGCATCAATTGAAAGGGATGACTCTCGTCTAGGGGAGGCTCCATGTTTTGATAAGCTTCTGGGATTGACCTTTACTATATATATATATATATATATATATATATATATATGTGTGTGTGTGTGTGTGTGTGTGTGTGTGTGTGTGTGTGTGTCTGTGTTACAAGAAAAGGGGGCCTTTTCTTGTAAGTAAGAAAAACATTAGATCAGTAGAAATGAGATTAGATAGACCGAGATTCGAACCTTGTAAGCAAGGTTCAGAAATAGGGTCAAAAATAGAATGTCGAATTTCGATTGTTCAGTTTTTTTGTTTTTTGTTTTTTTTTTTACATAGTGATCACCACTTATCAAGACCCGGAAGCCACTCAGGAGTAAGGGTTATTTCACATAAAATAGTTTAGAATATGTTGATTGCTCAATTCTTTTATGAAAACGGAATTAAAATAAGGTCAGTTAGAAGAACGAACAATAGAAAATTAAAAACATTTTGAAAACTAGGTTAGGTCGAAAAATAGGTTAGTAAGAATTCTTCTGCAGACATGTGCGAAGCACGCATGTTTAAGATCATGTGGGTCATGCACGTTTTTGGACATGCGTATGACGTCATGGCAGAAATGAATTCTCAATATAGGAACTAGAGTCGAAGATGAGTTAGACAGACGGGTAGACAGAGTTGGAGATAGAAGGCAGTCGAGCAGGGTTCTTTTGGAAGTGAAGGAGGAAGTTTTAATCATGTAGTCGACTTTGAATTCCTGGATGTCATCATCATTGTGACCGGTCGAATATAATAAAAGAACACATGATATTTTGTAACTACGTCTTGTATCATCTTTCTACCAAATTGAAGGTAATGTGTAATAATCTTTATATGAACATTGTCTCCTTCATCGTTATAATGAACTTTGTGTATAACTCATCTGAGAAATGTGTCCCCCTCTCCATCTAAGTAATGATTGTCCCCTCCTGTGTCATAAGAACTGATAACCCTCCTCTCTAAATATACATTATAAGAACCGCAGACAGTTAAATGTATAAATGTCGTTCTTCCTCTATCTTCTCCCCCTCATCAATATACATGTCCGCCATCTCTAGTAAATATGAATTCCCCATCCTATCTCTCTAAAAGGTCTCAACTAGACAACACACACGCACACACACACACACACACATACACATATATATATATATATATCTTTTCATTATATATGTATATATATATATATATATATATATATATATATATATATATATATATATATATATAAACACGTTACCTTGTGTGCAAAAGCAAAATTCTCAACCAAGATCGTCTCTGAATATTTGGTCTAGGAAGTAGAAATTTGATATATTGGTTAGCACACTTTCGATTTTGTTTTTAGTCAGCAAAATTGCTGTTATAAGGAGTCAAAATTGAAAACAAAACTCTTGTCTTTGGCAGGATAAGTCAACTAAACATATTTGCTGGCACAAGTCGGCATTCATAGATTCATTGAAACAACATTATTTTTTAACTTTTTATATACGTGTGGGTGGTGCTCAGAGGTTAAGGAATGAATCTGAAGATTTTTATATTTCGGTTTCGACTCTAGGTAATAGCACCCAAGGCCATTCATTTTTTGTAATATATATCTGTACATTAAGTACAATATAATAATCGGTAAAGAATTGACTCTATAATAATAAATATGTAATCTGCATGAATTAAAATACACTTAAACATATCTTACGGCCTGCTAGTATATATATAAAAGTTTTTACCAATTTCTGGAGAACTAGTCAAATAAATTCCAGAATACTCGACCTGATAAATTCATCATATAAGTCGAAATAAATTGTAAATCTTTGTTATCAATATGTAGATTCCCTATGACAACTATTGGTAATGAAATTAGTTACTAAAGCAAATGAATTCGCGCATCACGTTATTTCCCCATTAAAATTTCACTGGCAGGGCTACCTGGCGTTTCCCAGGTCACAATAAAAAAACAAAAAGTAAGTTGCGTTTGAATACACCTGTTATTCCTAGGATATATATAATTTATGAAGCTGAAAAAACATTTCGATTATTATTTTGTTTAAACGTTTCTGTTTTGTTTTTTTTAGATATGGATTGACTATTCTTATTATTTAGCTTCTACGGACTACTGTTCTCATCTTGAATGTCATCTTCAAACATTTCGGTCGATGTAACCTCTGACCTTATTCAGACGTATCTAATTAGCAAGCGAATTACTTAGTACTTCTACCCAGTCATGTCTGATGGTACGAGAGCATACTACTCCCGTGGATTTAATAAAGAGTTTCGTTCAAGATTCTGTGCAAGTCCGCTAGTTCGACAGAAAGATTCCTGGGTTCAACAAAACACACCTGAAAAAAGCCGCTTACATCGACCGAAACATTGTTAAAATAATGCTCAAGAAGAGCTGTCTGAAGAAATCAAATAAAACGAATATTTTATTCGTTACTAGCGGGGGTACCCGGCGTTGCCCGAGTGTTTGTTTCCGGGACGGGGGGGAGTTTTAAAAAATGTTATGGTAGGTAAGTAGGAAGGATCAAACCCGGAGTCATGAGTAAAAGTAGGAAAATAAAGTGAAAAAAAAAAATCTGAAACGTTAACAGTTCGGCCACCAAGAAAAGTCCATTCCAGTTGTTTAGGAAAAAAAAATAAAATAAAACGACTACGGTAGGTCGGCGCGAACGTGAAAATATAATGTGAATTGTCCAGCACACTAACCACTACGCCACAGAGCACTGCAGCTTAGTTTAGTGATTTTAAATAACTTCACATGAAAGAACTACGAAGCCAAACCGGTGTTCTCTTCTCAACTGTTCTTTGTGAACGATCCCCAAACGGTGTTAAGTGGTGGCAGGGGGGAGGAGGAATTTATTAGAGAGAAAATATTTTACCACTTCCATTGATCTTAACCGATTTTGGCCGTGACTTCTCAGCAGAAAAAGTATAGAAATCTAAGATTATCGAGGAATTTGAGAAATAATAAGCCTATAACACACCTCAGATATTGTTCTGCCGTTTGTGCATATTATATTTGCATAAAATATCTTGATTTTTAATCCTATTAATGTCAAAATCAGACGTCAGACGGGAAAAATGAGTTCATTTTATTTATATAGAGAAGATGAAATTAGTCGTGAAAACGACTGAACACGTTTATACAGGGAATTCAAAAAATTACTGAAGGGTTGAAAATCTTTGTGATTTTACCATTAATTATTATTTTTTTACTATTTCAGATATTTTACGGATAATATTGTGAAGATTAATTATCGATAAATATAGGGATTCAACAACGATTTATCAAAATCAGGAGTCAATTGGTTTGACTCAAAGACCTTATAGACGTCATTTTCAAGTAAAGATATCTTAAAGAAAGAGTCTATATTAACAAACCCAAACCCTTCAAGAATATACGAAGTTGAAAGTGGGCAATATTTAAAAGGCATTCATTTTTATAAATAAAGATTGTTTGAATTTTGCATTGTTTAAAAGAAATTCCTATTGTTTTAGTAAGATTGTGTTAAAATTACAGAAATATATCATCAAAAATAAAGAATCCATTTATATTCAAAACCTTTCAGTGATTTTTTTTGGCCACCCTGTATAAGGTTTTTACAATGTTTATACTGTTTTTTATTATTTCATGCTTCAACGCGATAGAACATGCTTAATTATTGACATATATACTTACACATATTCAAACTATTTTTGCAGAAAGAAAGTACAAAAATATTTATAAACTATTGTCTCATCGACGATTCAGGAAGTGGGAAAAATTATTTATCGCCTGCTTTTAATTTATAAGAAATTCCTCAGATTTCTCGAATCGATTAGAAATATTAATTACGACAAATAATAAACACACTGTTTATTGGACCAATCGCCATGCTGAATAAAACTATATATATATATATATATATGTCATCCCATCAAAACCCTTGTTGCTACGGCGACTGAATAGACAGACGAATTTTTAGGATTTTATTTATTATTTACGTCCTTAATTTAATTACGTCATGCTATTCTCCTTCTACCATTGCGTCATTTATGCGAGTTTCTACTATCAATGTACAAATAAACAGCCAAAAACATATTAAACAATGTTTATCGAGGACTCATAAGTACATTAATGTGCCTGACTTGTATTCTGTTTAGCAAATCAATGACTTCCATCATATATATTGTGTGTGGGGGGGTGTTAATATGAAAATCTATTCTTGTCTGTATTCGCTAGCTCGATAGATCAATAAAAAAGAGAAAAATAAAGATAAGTGTAGTCTCTAATCGATTGACATGTATAACATCGGTCTGCCCAATCTGTCACAGTTAGGAAAGGAGAGTTCGGTGTGGATCGAACCTACAATCAATGCAACTCATACTCATCGAAGGAACATTGCATTGTGGGAACATTTCACGATAATTGGATGCAACGTGAAATTTAAATCGGATAACGAGTTAAAATACACACGCGCAAAACACACACAGACACACACATGTATGCATAGTTATTTCATGTATACACAAATATGTTTACAAACAATATATTTTATGCATTGATTTATCGCTTTTACTTCAACAGTGCTCAATATGCGAGTAGAGCGAGGAAGTGAGTCATGAAATATATATTACAATTAAGCTACACAGAATTCTCTGCATTGCCTTTTTGGTGACGGCTCAATGCTTTATCCTGACGAGTTCTTACGAAGGTTGAACGCGGCAAATTCTTTGTAGCTTAATTACTACACATATTTTCATAACTAACTATATATGTATATATATATATATATATATATATATATATATTAGTAGATCATTATAAATATATATATATATATATATATATATATATATAAAGAGGGTTAGTAGTCTAAAGAGCATATTGTATTTTAATGTGATAGTAAAATTACTAATTTAATTAAAATACAAGAAATTGCTAGTTTTAATGCATATGATAAGCTCGATAGGCAAATATCCTAGAGCTACTTTAATGTTAAGTAATGTGATTGTTAATTTAAAATTCAAATCAAAAATAAAAATTAAAAATCTGTTTCATGAGAAGGAACACAACAATGTCAATAATTTGTACGATCGTTTCGGAAACGATGTTTTTATTGCGATAGACATTAAGTCATGGACAATAATTTTGACAAAACGCAATCTACTTCGGTTCCACATCTGGACGTATTAAGCATAGGATTTCAACCCATAAGCACTCCTTTAAAAATCCCTCCCTGTTGAACCAAACCACTCTATCTAAACATATTTGGCGACTCAAAGATAAGAATATTTCCTTCAATTTGAAATGGGAAATAATAGGATCATATAAAGGATATACGCCGGGGGACAGCTTCTGTGCACTTTGTATGTCTGAGACCCATAAGATTTTAAAATATGACGATATCAAAAATAAAAACATCCTCCTAAATTCAAGAGATGAGCTTACATCCGCATGCAATCATAAACGTAGGTTTAAATTTAACAAATATAAACCACTATAAGTCATTAAAAATGATGCTTATTTATAATCTATCTTGGAATTTTAATTTATAACTTAATATCCACATTAATAAAATTTGAATCATCATCATTATTATTAATATTAGTTTATTCGATATATTTACTATTATTCTATATTTTTAAATATCAATTTAAGTTTAACCTATACTATATTTGTTAATTTCAATAAATAAGTAAATAAATTATTAAAATATTTTAAGTTCAATAAGATCCTCTTAAATTATATAATATAAAAAGAATAAATCCTAATTATCTCGCTTTGATCATTTTATTAAACAAATAAGATTATCTCCTCTTATTTTTTTAAAAATCTTTACTAAGATATTCTAAGCGCTAAAAATGTTCCATTGGCGTTCGCTTTGAAAATTCAACATTTCGTGCATTTATAAGCTACAATCAACATCCAAATGAATGCTTTAACGAAAATTACGGTTGTCAAAAGGTGAACAATTAATATATATATATATATATATATATAATGTTTATCTTTTATTTAAAACATATTATTATAACCTTATATTTAAACCAAATTCAGATTTATAATTTTATTCTATTTTTTTATTCTCAACCAATATAACTTTGCTTGTCAACATTAATAAGTAACTATTTCTTTTGTATTTTCATATTTTCCAGATAAATCTGCCTTATTTAAAAAATGCTAGGTTTATTTATGGTGTCTCTTGTATAAAAAAACACCCAATATTTTTGCTGATGAGAAGACTTTGTTTCAAAGAAAAACTATATGTCAAAATTATTGTCCATGACTTAATGTCTATCAAAATAAAAACATCGTTTCCGAAACGATCGTACAAATTATTGACTTTGTTGTGTTCCTTCTTATGAAACAGATTTTTAATTTTAAAATTTAATTTGACTTTTAAATTATCAATCACATTACTAAATATATATATATATATATATATATATATATATATATATATATATATATATATATATGTTGCGTCTGCAGAGTCTGAAGAAACTATCGGATCGTTAATTCGATTTTGTAAGTAGAAATATGTAATAAAGCGGTACATGCTATTATAAAAAACCTAGACACCTCAAAAGCATGTGGACCAGATCTCATCCCGGCTGTGCTATTAAAAAAAAATTCTGTCGAGGTTGCTCCAGTTCTGTCCAAACTTTACAATAAATGCCTTAACGAATCTTGTTTTCCCGACTGCTGGAAAACCGTCTCTGTGGTACCAGTCTTCAAGAATTCTGGTGAAAGAACTCACCCACTAAATTATCGCCCCATTAGCCTCCTCCCGCTTTTCGCCAAAATATTTGAGTCCTTAGTTAATCAAGCCCTAGTCTAGCACCTAACAGCTGCTAAACTCCTGACTGACAAACAATATGGATTCAGGCAAGCCCGTTCAACAGCAGATATCTTAACTGTAGTTTCTGAACGTATATACCGTTCATTGGATAAAACAGGGGAGGGTAGAGCGGCAGCCCTTGATATATCTAAGGCTTTTGACAGGGTATGGCACGATGGTCTTCTAAGGAAAATTAGATCATATGGAATCACTGGAAGAATTCATAATGTAATTAAATCCTTCTTAAGTAATAGAAAAATCAAAGTTGTCCTCGACGGTCGTACATCCAAACAATATGACATAAATGCGGGAGTACGTCAGGGGTCTATCCTTGGACCTCTATTATTCCTAATATTCATAAATGACCTCCCTGATAAAATTGTTTCGGAGATGGGTATATTTGCCGATGACACCACTCTCTATAACAGATATGAGGGGAAAACAAATGAACACATATCCAAGGAAATGGCAGAAACTCTAGAGGATGACCTCCAATCCGTAGTGGAATGGGGACAAAAATGGTTGGTCACATTCAATGCTGCTAAGACTAAGCTTGTTTCCTTCAATAACTACAAGAAACCTTCTCTACCACCAATAGCAATGGCCAATAACACATTGCCTGAAAGTACATCTTTTAAACTCCTCGGCCTAACGTTTACAGGGAATATGAACTGGAATAGATACATTGAGAGCATTGCCAAGGCTGCTGCAAGGAAGGTTGGCTCCCTCTACCGTGCTAGAAAACTACTTACGCCTGACAGTATCCTATACCTCTATAAGGCAACCATTCGCCCATGTATGGAGTACTGTTGTCACATCTGGGCTGGTGCATCTGCTGCTTGTCTCTCGCTCCTGGACAGGGTTCAAAAGAGAGTCGCCAACCTGATTGGTCCTGAACTGTCATCTAGGCTTCAGCCTCTGTCCCATCGACGAGATGTTGCATCCCTCTGCCTGTTCTACAAATACTTTAATGGTGAATGCTCTGACGAACTGCAAACACTTGTACCTCCCCGACGTAACTACCCTCGACAAACCCGACAAGCTACTAAGTCTCATCCCTTTGCAGTAGAGATCCCTAGGTGCAAGAAAGCCTTTTACTCCAATAGTTTCTTCCCCAGAACTGCGGGTCTTTGGAACTCCCTTCCGGGATTTTGCTTTCCCAACTGCAATGATATGCAGAAGTTCAAGTGTAATGTTAACAAGCATCTTTCTACTCATCTCCCTTCATAATGACCCCGCTAATTAAGTCCCTAATAGTAGCCCCCTGCTTCAAAGTGGCACTGTGCCTTGTTAGGGGTGAAAATTGAATTAAAAAAAAATAGATTATATATTTTGCTCTATAGTAGTATTGAGTACTTTTTGCAGGATTTTTACATTATACTTAACTCATTATATATAGATATACTAGCTGTACCCGGCCACGCGTTGCTGTGGCTCAGTTTGTTAAAATGGAACACATGTGAAAGTAGAGAAAAGTGTGATTCTTTTTTTCAAGAGAATGTACTAATTATTTTTTTAACAGATGTTAAAAAATAAACAGAAAAATACTTCCATCATTAATTATGCAAAAAAATAAATAAAATGTTGATTTAGTGTTTCAATATGCTCATAAATTACGATAAAACTTGCTGAGTATGCACTGTTTTACGGTTGTTGTAAAAATGGAACGGAAACTTAAATTTTGCTTCATTTTAATCTTTCTTAATTTTTTAATTGTGCCCCCCAAACGAATATAATCAAAATAGTAACATTCAACAATTGTACTTTATGTATATAAAACACAAAATATTTATTAATTTTTTTTTTTTTTTAAAGTTAATAACGAAAGGGAAATAATTCCATTTTTAAACGAAAAAGTCAGTTTACCTAACTTACTGTATTAATGCTATTTTTTTAAGCAAGAAAAAAAAGGTAAATATCCAGATACGCTACTACAGAACACCGACCACTCTGATTTGTTTTTAATAGGTAATTGAGGTCGCTGACAACGAATCTGATAGTCAAACTTGGGGCAAATTTACCGTTTGCATGGTATTTACCCCTGAACCCACGAACTTCTTTCCACCATTTTGCAGCATCCGTTTATGCTACGCGCATGCACGCTGTAGCATAAACGACGGCTTTACCAAGCAAACTACGTTGGGGGGAGGGGATTTTTTTTCCAGGACATAGAATTTTCTAATTTTCAAAAATACATTATAGCGCTTTTTGGGTGGAAAATTTAAAATTAGCTGAAAAAGAAATAAAATAAGAAAAGGAAAGCACACCAAGTTGGAGTAGGGGGGGGTAATTTATCTGTTTTTTTTTTTTACCTGGAACATCGAATTTTCAAATTTTCTGTAAGTAACGCACCGACATTTACCAATTAGAACACCATTTAACATTTTCCGAAGGTTTTACTTTGTACATTGAGGGCGCGAGCGGGGGGGGGTGCGGATGTGATGTTGGCGCGCGCGCGCCCCAACATCACATCTATCCCCCCCAACAGACAATGGATACTCACTGTAAGGGCAGCTGTGCAAATGTTGAAACTCAACTGGACACATGGAAACAAATAACTACAACACAAAAGTAAAATAGAACAGATATATTGAGAGCAAGAAAGTATATACAATGTTTACATAGAGTCCATTGGTGTAGACATGGGGAGACCGTTCCTTGGAGAAGGTGTCGACTGCGTAGTCGTCGACTCTCGTTCTCGTTGTATCTCTGAGTATCTCGTTGAGTCTCTCTTTGGGTCTCTCCCGCCTTTACGGTATCAACCATATTTATATGGTTAACACTCTACGTATGTTACTTAGGTGGATCCTACCACAACAGCAAGTAATTGTGAGACAAATGTTATGCAATCACCAGTGACAAGGAGTGTATACGGCATAATCACGTTGACACACCGGTTCCCGCCAGATCACCGAAGTTAAGCACCGTTGAGCCTGGTCATTGCTAAAATGGGCGACTAATTTGGTAATTCCAGGTGCTGTATATAGGAGGACGTCGACACCTCCCTGCAAAAACTTGCAAAAACCTAATGTCGTCATCTCCCCTAACGGGGATATACATGCGACTAGGGACCGCTTGTTAATTTCATACTCCCATGAACCTTCCTTCTTCGGAGGAAGCCGGTTAAACCCTGAATAGGGTTGGTGCTGACTGCACACAGTGACAAGGAGTAATGTTAGACGACTGGAAACAATACTGGGATAAGCGGATAGCACATACAGAACCTGGTATTTTCAAATGGCCACATATTTTAGCACTGTCCATAATCAACGTTGCTTATATTCGGTTATCTAAACGGAATCAGTGTGTCAACATGGTCATGCCGTACACGTACATCAAGTTTGTTGCCAAGGTCGCTTGAAAAATGGTAGGATCCTTCTACCGCTCCAGAAGACATCTCTCTGCTGATGCAATTCTCTATCTATATAAAAGCCAAGTACGCCCAAGGATGGAGTCCTGCTGCCACATCTGGGCAGGAGCTTCTAAAAACAGCATATCCTGCCTTGACAGAGTACAAAATAGACTTCGTGGCTTAGTGGGGTGCCCTTTTCTCTTCCCTGCAACCTATCTCCCACAGAAGAGACGTTGTGACCTGTCTTTGTTATTTCCATGGCAAGTGCTCGTCCGAGCTCCAATCTATGGTCCCTCTCGCCAATCTTTCACGATAAACACCCGTCTAGCTGAAACCACTGTCAAAAATTTCCCCCACTCTTTATCTGTGCCTAAATCAAAACGTAGATTCCATGGCCAAAGCTTCTTTCTTAGAAGTGCACGCCAGTGGAACTCTCTTCCGTTTCCCTGTTTCCCACCTGACTACAACTTGGATGTCTTCAAGTCCAACATAAACAAATTTCTGATGAACTGCCCCCTTAAGTAAGACACTTTATCAAATCTCCAATACTAAGGATTAGTGCGATACTATCCCATTGATTACTGTACACGTAATAACTGTCATCCCCGAGTGGCTTCCGGGCCTTGATAAGTGGTGCCTTCCATTTAAAAAAAAATGCCGTATATATACGGAGAGATAATTAAAATTAAACATACTACAAATAGATATACGAGACATAATCAAGAATTCAGAAAGTGGAGAGGATGACTAACATGTCCCTCTCTCTTTCTCTCTCTGTCTCTCACTAACTCTCTGTATCTCTCTCACTAACTCTCTCTCTCTTTCTCTCTCTCTCTCTCTCTCTCTCTCTCTCTCTCTCTCTCTAATCTATCCACACTTCAGTAACAATGTGTTTGGAATAAGAGCAAGTAAAACATGAAAGTAATAATAAAACAAAGAAAGATAGATAGATAGATAATGGATGGCTGTTAAACAATTGAAGGGCGTTTGAAAGAAAAGAAAAGAAAGCAGATAATCTAGACTGTCGATGGTAAATCGGTCGATGGAATTATTGATTGTCTAATTCCGCCAACTGTCCGTAATGGTTGCATCGGAATGAGGGGTGAAATAAATAATAATGAAAGGAGCCCGAAAGAGTGAGAGAAAGAGGACGTAAAGAAACAAAAAGAAATAGTGATGGACAAATTTTTTTAACACATTCAAAATAAACCTTGTATCTAATTTGGCTCTCTTTCTTTATATATATATATATATATATATATATATATATATATATATATATATATATATATATATATATATACTGGCAGGCCGCCCGGCATTGCCCCTTCGTAAAATTCGCGTAAAAATTATATTTTGATTAATGCAGATTTCGTATTTATGCCCGTTGCCCGGGTGTGGACAGGTATTCTGGTAAGGTTATTGCTCAGCGAAAAAAAAAAATTAACCGACCTCCTAAAAAAATTAAAATGCAGCGAGTACCGATGCTAGCGCAAAAAAGTAGTAAGCAGGCTCGAACTTGTAACGCGAAGGAGGAAAAGAAGGTAAAAAAAGCCAACTGCTTAGCCTCCGCGCCCACCGCGTTTAAAATAATGCTAATCATTGCAAGGTGTAAATAGATTTGCAAAAATGTCGACGCAAAATCTGGCCTCTTCTTGGAAAAACTGGCCCAGTTGACAGTCAAAGAATTAATCTTTTGGTCAATTTTTGGATATTTGTCGTCCGAGAGATGTATCTTTCAAACGATACAAATTTTGCCACTGTTGATCGCGTGTGCCGAAAGTTTTTGGCAAACTAACAAACACACACACATTTTCCCTTTATATAATTGACTAGCGGAAGTACCCGGCGTTGCCCGGTAGATATGAAGTTGAGTTTGGACATAGCTGCTAACTCGAAAATAAAAGAACGGATAAAAACAGGAAAATGTAATCGGACAGAAAAAGAAACTGTCTAAAACAAAGTGAAAATAATTCAGTTTTAAAAAAGTAGAATCTGTTTTATGCTAAATAATCGTTAAAAATGAAAAATAAAATTTTAAAAATTACATTACGTAAGCCAAATATTAAAATTTCATTTTAAAACCCCTGATAACGAAAAATCGAAATAAGGACATTGTTTTTAGAATTACAAAACAACCTTTTTTTTAAGTAGAATTTGTTTGAAGCGAAAGAACTGCTGTAAAAATGATTAGTTAAAAGTAAAAATCACATTACGTAATCATTGGAAAAGAAAAATGTTATGGCAACTAAAAATCGTATAACCTTGATAAAGCGTTAAAACATTTCTTTTAAAACCTGTGATAAAAAATCGAAATAAGGATATTGTTTTTAAAATTAAAAAAAAAACAACACAGTTTAAAAAAAAACAACACAACCGTTGCGAGGATTCGAACGGGAAAACTATAGCTTACGGTGCAACCATATAATCCCCTGCCCTATCTGATAGCGAAATGGCGTTGGCAATCCTGCTTTTTAAACGAATTTTAAAAATAATATTTGACTGCACATGCGTAGTTTTAAAAAGGCACGATTTTTTCAGTCTCTCCCTTGATTTAAACGTTTATTTCTACATGAAATAATTGACCTTTTTTTTCTAATTCCCACATTTTATTCGACCGAGACATCGCCCTTTCAGATGGTACCGGTCACAACTCGGTCTGACGCATGTGTCGAGCGTTTTGGTAGAGATACACACAGACACACAAACACACAGTTGAGATTTATATATAGATTATATCGGACCCAATAAATAGTAACCATTTAAAAAGTTTTAAAAAAGTGACTCTTGCGCCACCAACGAGAATCGAAACAAAAACGTTTAGTTCACGATTTACTTTTTCCTTTGACGTTAATGCCTGAGCTATAAAGATATGTTTGTTGCAAGGATAAAAAAAACAATAGCTATTATGTTATGCATGCATGTTCGTAATGCCATCGTTCGACCTTAAGCTGGACAATTCCATTTTTTAATTTTGATACTTTTACACCGGTTTTCCCGGACTAAACCTCAAATATAAAGTTTCGCATATGTTCGAATACCATATGTATTAAGTTTCATGTATGCAGACCAAATACTGACAGGAGTTTTGTAGGCATTTTTTAAGCAAGTATATATATATATATATATATATATATATATATATATATATATATATATATATATATATATATATATACACGCATACATGAATATATATAGAAAGAGCTTTGTGTTTACTATAACCTTTTTATGCAAATATTACGCAAGTAAAAATCATATAGAATATCTGAATGCATATAATTACACTAAAGATGATCATCCAATAAGAAAGCCAAAAAAAAAACTAATAGGGAAGTTTCTTTCATATAATAATAATAATAATAATAATATATATATATATATATATATATATATATATATATATATATATAAACTGTGTCAATCGCTTTATAGCATAGTAGTAAAATATCAATATTTCACTAAATATACATCACAACAAAAATGAAAATTGTATCATTAAATGACTGTTTAAAGATTAGTCATTTCCCAAAATGTTATTCAAATTTATGCGATAATCACGAAGTTATGACATTTTATTTATTATCAAGTAATTTATACTGTCCATCGCTATATTGCAGATCTTTTAAAATGCCAAAAAAGGGGTTATTAACGGTTATAGAAAAGGAAAGGATTGCTGCTGGACTCGCAGAAGGATTGTTCATCAAAGATTTAGCTATGGAGCTGGAAAGGGATCCAAGAACTTTGGCTTCGTTAGTGAATAATCCCCAACACGAAATCCAGAAAGGATATAGGGAGCGGAAATTCCACGATAAAGAATAAATTTCATAATTAGGATGTGCTTTCTCTCATTATTCTTTGAAAGAAAAATATAATAAAAAATAAAGTTCGCATGATAAGATATTGTATTTTTGCCCTAAAACAACATTTTAAGAGACCTGCAATAAAGCGATGAACAGTGGAAATTCCACGATAAAGAATAAAATGTCATTACTTTGTGAATATCGAATGAATTTGAATAAAATTTAAGGTAATAACTAACCTTAAAGCAGACGTTTGGTGATAAAATTTTCTTTCTTTTTTTTTGTATATTTAGTGAAATATTGATATTTTACTAATCTACAATAAAGCGAGTAACGCAGTCTATATATATATATATATATATATATATATATATATATATATATATATATATATATATATATTCATATAAATAGATAGAGATTTTATGAATCCACATAACATGTTACAAGGAAATATAATATTGTATGTATCAATATTCAGTATTTACCTCAACTATGTTCAATATGTTAGAAGGGCTCGTTAATACTTTATGAAAACATATGGCAATTAAGCTACGCAGAATCATGCGTGTTTAGCCTGTCGATTACTTTTGGGGGTGAAACGCGAAGGATTCTGTGTAGCTAAATAGCCGTATATTTTTTAACTTAGTATCATAGTGTGTGTGTGTGTGTGCGCGTGTGTGCGCGCGTGTGTGTGTGTGTGTGTGTGTGTGTGTGTGTGTGTGTGTGTGTGTGTGTGTGTGTGTGTGTGTGTGTGTGTGTGTGTGTGTGTGTGTGTGTGCGCGCACTTACATCCGTACACATATGGCTCTTTCCATATGTGCATCCTGTCTGGGTAGACTCACTTTAGTAAAATTGTTATTGATAAGATGGAAGAAAAAACGTACCAGATCGTCTATCAATCTGTTTACTATTTCCGGTTGTAAACGGCGCTAATAAGCGCCTCGGGTTTTCACGTCCGCTTTGATGTTTTCTTTCATGGCCGATTGAAAGTAAGATGTCGACAAGCACCGAAGTCACGAATCTAGTTCCCACCCATCCCCTCGTACTCCTAAGCGGGGCTTTTGAGTTACTGGTAATGAACGAATCACCCACCAGGTTTTTATGTGACATCGTTCAGAAATATAGTAAATGTCGTTGGACGTGATCAGTAAAGTAAACTCCAAATATTTTTGCAAACACCATTATTAATTGTTCTAATATTTCTCTGACAAATATCTCATCCCGGCTGTGCTATTAAAAAAATGCTCTACCGAGGTTGCTCCAGTTCTGTCCAAACTTTACAATAAATGCCTTAACGAATCTTGTTTTCCCGACTGCTGGAAAACCGCCTCTGTGGTACCAGTCTTCAAGAATTCTGGTGAAAGAACTGACCCACTAAATTATCGCCCCATTAGCCTCCTCCCGCTTTTCGCCAAAATATTTGAGTCCTTAGTTAATCAAGCCCTAGTCCAGCACCTAACAGCAGCTAAACTCCTGACTGACAAACAATATGGATTCAGGCAAGCCCGTTCAACAGCAGATATCTTAACTGTAGTTTCTGAACGTATATACCGTTCATTGGATAAAACAGGGGAGGGTAGAGCGGTGGCCCTTGATATATCTAAGGCTTTTGACAGGGTATGGCACGATGGTCTTCTAAGGAAAATTAGATCATATGGAATCACTGGAAGAATTCATAATGTAATTAAATCCTTCTTAAGTAATAGAAAAATCAAAGATGTCCTCGACGGTCGTACATCCAAACAATATGATATAAATGCGGGAGTACCTCAGGGGTATATCCTTGGACCTCTATTATTCCTGGTATTCATAAATGACCTCCCTGATAAAATTGTTTCGGAGATGGGTATATTTGCCGATGACACCACTCTCTATAACAGATATGAGGGGAAAATGAACACATATTCAAAGAAATGGCAGAAACACTAGAGGATGACCTCCAATCTGTAGTGGAATGGGGACAAAAATGGTTGGTCACATTCAATGCTGCTAAGACTAAGCTTGTTTCCTTCAATAACTACAAGAAACCTTCTCTACCACCAATAGCAATGGCCAATAACACATTGCCTGAAAGTACATCTTTTAAACTCCTCGGCCTAACGTTTACAGGGAATATGAACTGGAATAGATACATTGAGAGCATTGCCAAGGCTGCTGCAAGGAAGGTTGGCTCCCTCTACCGTGCTAGAAAACTACTTACGCCTGCCAGTATCCCATACCTCTATAAGGCAACCATTCGCCCATGTATGGAGTACTGTTGTCACATCTGGGCTGGTGCATCTGCTGCTTGTCTCTCGCTCCTGGACAGGGTTCAAAAGAGAGTCGCCAACCTGATAGGTCCTGAACTGTCATCTAGGCTTCAGCCTCTGTCCCATCGACGAGATGTTGCATCCCTCTGCCTGTTCTACAAATACTTTAATGGTGAATGCTCTGACGAACTGCAAACACTTGTACCTCCCCGACGTAACTACCCCCGACAACCCCGACAAGCTACTAAGTCTCATCCCTTTGCAGTAGAGATCCCTAGGTGCAAGAAAGCCTTTTACTCCAATAGTTTCTTCCCCAGAACTGCGGGTCTTTGGAACTCCTTTCCGGGATTCTGCTTTCCCAACTGCAGTGATATGCAGAAGTTCAAGTGTAATGTTAACAAACATCTTTCCACTCATCTCCCTTCATAATGACCCCGCTAATTAAGTCCCTGATAGTAGCCCCTGCTTCAAAGTGGCACTGTGCCTTGTTTGGGGTGAAAATTGAATTTAAAAAAATGCGAAAAATATATTGTCATTGACTGTCTTGTATGTTTTACTCTATACGGCTGAGACACTTTATTTTGCTTGCGAGTTACGTTCAAAACAAGCAAATCGACATATCAACAGTAAAAATGCCAAACATATCTATGCTTAATACAGTGGTCCCTCTACATACAAGCTAGTCTACGAGAAATTCGAGACACGAGATGCCTTCTGAGCAAAAATCTTACATACGAGAGAAAATCTAAGTTATGAGAGTTTCCAGATGCGCTTGATGGCCGATTTGTCAAGACTGTCCAGTATCAGCTGGTCTCAGTTGGTCTCAGTATGTTTTCCGCCATACAGACCTGATCTCGCGCTCTTGTTTTGTGTTGTTTTTATTACATTGCAGCTCTTTTGGTGATTTTTTTTTTTTTGTGATCCTCCCTTTTCCTTCATTGGAAAATGCTCATAATAAACTCGTATTTTATTTCCTTAATATCTCTCATTCATCTTAGTACTGTGTTTTTATTTTTAATTAGTATTTGAAGGTGTTTTTGTAATAAGGTAAATGTTTTATAGTTAATTAGGGTTAATTTAGATGATTTTGGGAGTCGAGAACGAATGAATTTGTCTTCAGTTATTTTTCATGGGAAAATTCGTTCGATAACGAGAAATTCTAGATAGGAGTTCCATCCGGGAACGAATTAATCTTATATGTAGAGGAGCCACTCTACATAACTTTCTCAGATGACCTGTATTGTGCGGCGTCAATCTGGATTGTATCGTGTAGACAATAGTTGTTGGTATTTTTATCTTAATATTTAAAAAAAATCAATGTTTTTAAAATATTGAATTTTATATCTTGAATTAAATAAAACTCATTTTTAATTACAAAAAATTCGTTTAAAGTTGCTTTTTATTTAATCTTGTGTAGAATACCACTAAACGGATATTGTACAAAATCAAAGCGAAAATTAATAACGCCTGTCCTTCCTGTAGTCTAATTCGGACTTGGATGTGCCAACTGGATTATAAAATTACGTTGGAAGTAGAAATTTTCCATTATCACATTATGCGCTTCATTACGGATTATAAATTATCTGTTCACATTAGTATCGCAAAAATCTTCTGGCATTCAATCAAGCCCATCTGCTATCAAATGTAAAATCTTGACATCTTGTCGCCATATTAAACATAATGACGGAAAACTGTGCGAAATATGTGTTGCATACATAATGTAAGTCAGCCGATCGAAAGATGAACATTAAGGTTGTAATGATATGCACTAAGTGTGATGCTTGTCTAAATTCACACTAGCAAACTTAATCGCCACTGACGAAGCGTCTCCAATATGTAACAAAAATACAACAAAAAACACATTAAGTGAACAATGCTTATTTTACTGTTGGAGCTATATCGCAAATAGTGCTGTTGATTTTTAACTTGAAAATATGCTTGATTTTTTATTTGATAAAAAAAAAAAAATTGATATCTATTTCGAACTGTGATGATCATCATAAGTAATTTTATTATTGTAAAAGAGGTTTTATTTGGCGATATAGAGAATTTAATTGATTAAAAAAATTTTCACTATTTGCTTTATTTTATTAATTTATTTATAATATGAATAGTACAATACCAAATATTTATTTATAATATAAATAGTACAATACCAAATATTTATTTATAATATGAATAGTACAATACCAAATATTTATTAATAATATGAATAGTACAATACCAAATATTTATTTATAATATGAATAGTACAATACCAAATATTTATTTATAATATAAATAGTACAATACCAAATATTTATTTATAATATAAATAGTACAATACCAAATATTTATTTATAATATAAATAGTAAAATACCAAATATTTATTTATAATATGAATAGTACAATACCAAATATTTATTTATAATATAAATAGTACAATGCCAAATATTTATTTATAATATAAATAGTAAAATACCAAATATTTATTTATAATATAAATAGTACAATACCAAATATTTATTTATAATATAAATAGTACAATGCCAAATATTTATTTATAATATAAATAGTAAAATACCAAATATTTATTTATAATATAAATAGTACAATACCAAATATTTATTTATAATATAAATAGTACAATGCCAAATATTTATTTATAATATAAATAGTAAAATACCAAATATTTATTTATAATATAAATAGTACAATACCAAATATTTATTTATAATATAAATAGTACAATGCCAAATATTTATTTATAATATGAATAGTACAATACCAAATATTTATTTATAATATGAATAGTACAATACCAAATATTTATTTATAATATAAATAGTACAATACCAAATATTTATTTATAATATAAATAGTAAAATACCAAATATTTATTTATAAAATAAATAGTACAATACCAAATATTTATTAATAATATAAATAGTACAATGCCAAATATTTATTTATAATATAAATAGTACAATACCAAATATTTATTTATAATATAAATAGTACAATACCAAATATTTATTTATAATATGAATAGTACAATACCAAATATTTATTTATAATATAAATAGTACAATACCAAATATTTATTTATAATATGAATAGTACAATACCAAATATTTATTTATAATATAAATAGTAAATACCAAATATTTATTTATAATATAAATAGTACAATGCCAAATATTTATTTATAATATGAATAGTACAATACCAAATATTTATTTATAATATAAATAGTAAATACCAAATATTTATTTATAATATAAATAGTACAATACCAAATATTTATTTATAATATAAATAGTAAATACCAAATATTTATTTATAATATGAATAGTACAATACCAAATATTTATTTATAATATAAATAGTACAATACCAAATATTTATTTATAATATGAATAGTACAATACCAAATATTTATTTATAGTATGAATAGTACAATACCAAATATTTATTTATAATATGAATAGTACAATACCAAATATTTATTTATAATATGAATAGTACAATACCAAATATTTATTTATAATATAAATAGTACAATACCAAATATTTATTTATAATATAAATAGTACAATACCAAATATTCATTTATAATATGAATAGTACAATACCAAATATTTATTTATAATATGAATAGTACAATACCAAATATTTATTTATAATATAAATAGTACAATACCAAATATTTATTTATAATATAAATAGTACAATACCAAATATTTATTTATAATATGAATAGTACAATACCAAATATTTATTTATAATATAAATAGTACAATACCAAATATTTATTTATAATTTGAATAGTACAATACCAAATATTTATTTATAATATGAATAGTACAATACCAAATATTTATTTATAATATAAATAGTACAATACCAAATATTTATTTATAATATGAATAGTACAATACCAAATATTTATTTATAATATAAATAGTACAATACCAAATATTTATTTATAGTATAAATAGTACAATACCAAATATTTATTTATAATATAAATAGTACAATACCAAATATTTATTTATAATATAAATAGTACAATACCAAATATTTATTTATAATATAAATAGTACAATGCCAAATATTTATTTATAATATAAATAGTACAATACCAAATATTTATTTATAATATAAATAGTACAATACCAAATATTTATTTATAATATAAATAGTACAATACCAAATATTTATTTATAATATAAATAATACAATACCAAATATTTATTTATAATATAAATAGTACAATACCAAATATTTATTTATAATATAAATAGTACAATGCCAAATATTTATTTATAATATAAATAGTACAATACCAAATATTTATTTATAATATAAATAGTACAATACCAAATATTTATTTATAATATAAATAGTACAATGCCAAATATTTATTTATAATATAAATAGTACAATACCAAATATTTATTTATAATATAAATAGTACAATACCAAATATTTATTTATAATATAAATAGTACAATACCAAATATTTATTTATAATATAAATAGTACAATACCAAATATTTATTTATAATATAAATAGTACAATACCAAATATTTATTTATAATATAAATAGTACAATACCAAATATTTATTTATAATATAAATAGTACAATACCAAATATTTATTTATAATATAAATAGTACAATGCCAAATATTTATTTATAATATAAATAGTACAATACCAAATATTTATTTATAATATAAATAGTACAATACCAAATATTTATTTATAATATGAATAGTACAATACCAAATATTTATTAATAATATGAATAGTACAATACCAAATATTTATTTATAATATGAATAGTACAATACCAAATATTTATTTATAATATAAATAGTACAATACCAAATATTTATTTATAATATAAATAGTACAATACCAAATATTTATTTATAATATAAATAGTAAAATACCAAATATTTATTTATAATATGAATAGTACAATACCAAATATTTATTTATAATATAAATAGTACAATGCCAAATATTTATTTATAATATAAATAGTAAAATACCAAATATTTATTTATAAAATAAATAGTACAATACCAAATATTTATTTATAATATAAATAGTACAATGCCAAATATTTATTTATAATATAAATAGTAAAATACCAAATATTTATTTATAATATAAATAGTACAATACCAAATATTTATTTATAATATAAATAGTACAATGCCAAATATTTATTTATAATATAAATAGTAAAATACCAAATATTTATTTATAATATAAATAGTACAATACCAAATATTTATTTATAATATAAATAGTACAATGCCAAATATTTATTTATAATATGAATAGTACAATACCAAATATTTATTTATAATATGAATAGTACAATACCAAATATTTATTTATAATATAAATAGTACAATACCAAATATTTATTTATAATATAAATAGTAAAATACCAAATATTTATTTATAAAATAAATAGTACAATACCAAATATTTATTAATAATATAAATAGTACAATGCCAAATATTTATTTATAATATAAATAGTACAATACCAAATATTTATTTATAATATAAATAGTACAATACCAAATATTTATTTATAATATGAATAGTACAATACCAAATATTTATTTATAATATAAATAGTACAATACCAAATATTTATTTATAATATGAATAGTACAATACCAAATATTTATTTATAATATAAATAGTAAATACCAAATATTTATTTATAATATAAATAGTACAATACCAAACATTTATTTATAATATGAATAGTACAATACCAAATATTTATTTATAATATGAATAGTACAATACCAAATATTTATTTATAATATAAATAGTACAATACCAAATATTTATTTATAGTATGAATAGTACAATACCAAATATTTATTTATAATATGAATAGTACAATACCAAATATTTATTTATAATATGAATAGTACAATACCAAATATTTATTTATAATATAAATAGTACAATACCAAATATTTATTTATAATATAAATAGTACAATACCAAATATTTATTTATAATATGAATAGTACAATACCAAATATTTATTTATAATATGAATAGTACAATACCAAATATTTATTTATAATATAAATAGTACAATACCAAATATTTATTTATAATATAAATAGTACAATACCAAATATTTATTTATAATATGAATAGTACAATACCAAATATTTATTTATAATATAAATAGTACAATACCAAATATTTATTTATAATATGAATAGTACAATACCAAATATTTATTTATAATATGAATAGTACAATACCAAATATTTATTTATAATATAAATAGTACAATACCAAATATTTATTTATAATATGAATAGTACAATACCAAATATTTATTTATAATATAAATAGTACAATACCAAATATTTATTTATAGTATAAATAGTACAATACCAAATATTTATTTATAATATAAATAGTACAATACCAAATATTTATTTATAATATAAATAGTACAATACCAAATATTTATTTATAATATAAATAGTACAATGCCAAATATTTATTTATAATATAAATAGTACAATACCAAATATTTATTTATAATATAAATAGTACAATACCAAATATTTATTTATAATATAAATAGTACAATACCAAATATTTATTTATAATATAAATAATACAATACCAAATATTTATTTATAATATAAATAGTACAATACCAAATATTTATTTATAATATAAATAGTACAATGCCAAATATTTATTTATAATATAAATAGTACAATACCAAATATTTATTTATAATATAAATAGTACAATACCAAATATTTATTTATAATATAAATAGTACAATGCCAAATATTTATTTATAATATAAATAGTACAATACCAAATATTTATTTATAATATAAATAGTACAATACCAAATATTTATTTATAATATAAATAGTACAATACCAAATATTTATTTATAATATAAATAGTACAATACCAAATATTTATTTATAATATAAATAGTACAATACCAAATATTTATTTATAATATAAATAGTACAATACCAAATATTTATTTATAATATAAATAGTACAATACCAAATATTTATTTATAATATAAATAGTACAATGCCAAATATTTATTTATAATATAAATAGTACAATCCCAAATATTTATTTATAATATAAATAGTACAATACCAAATATTTGTTTATAATATAAATAGTACAATACCAAATATTTATTTATAATATGAATAGTACAATACCAAATATTTATTTATAATATAAATAGTACAATACCAAATATGTATTTATAATATAAATAGTACACTACCAAATATTTATTTATAATATAAATAGTACAATACCAAATATGTATTTATAATATAAATAGTACACTACCAAATATTTATTTATAATATAAATAGTACAATACCAAATATGTATTTATAATATAAATAGTACAATACCAAATATTTATTTATAATATAAATAGTACAATACCAAATATTTATTTATAATATAAATAGTACAATGCCAAATATTTATTTATAATATGAATAGTACAATACCAAATATTTATTTATAATATAAATAGTACAATACCAAATATTTATTTATAATATGAATAGTACAATACCAAATATTTATTTATAATATGAATAGTACAATACCAAATATGTATTTATAATATGAATAGTACAATACCAAATATTTATTTTTAGTATAAATAGTACAATACCAAATATTTATTTATAATATGAATAGTACAATACCAAATATTTATTTATAATATAAATAGTACAATACCAAATATTTATTTATAATATGAATAGTAAAATACCAAATATTTATTTATAATATAAATAGTACAATACCAAATATTTATTTATAATATAAATAGTACAATACCAAATATTTATTTATAATATAAATAGTACAATACCAAATATTTATTTATAATATGAATAGTACAATACCAAATATTTATTTATAATATGAATAGTACAATACCAAATATTTATTTATAATATGAATAGTACAATACCAAATATATATTTATAATATAAATAGTACAATACCAAATATTTATTTATAATATAAATAGTACAATACCAAATATTTATTTATAATATAAATAGTACAATACCAAATATTTATTTATAATATGAATAGTACAATACCAAATATTTATTTATAATATGAATAGTACAATACCAAATATGTATTTATAATATGAATAGTACAATACCAAATATTTCTTTATAATATGAATAGTACAATACCAAATATTTATTTATAATATGAATAGTACAATACCAAATATTTATTCATAATGTAAATAGTACAATACCAAATATTTATTTATAATATGAATAGTACAATACCAAATATTTATTTATAATATGAATAGTACAATACCAAATATTTATTTATAATATGAATAGTACAATACCAAATATTTATTTATAATATAAATAGTACAATACCAAATATTTATTTATAATATAAATAGTACAATACCAAATATTTATTTATAATATGAATAGTACAATACCAAATATTTATTTATAATATGAATAGTACAATACCAAATATTTATTTATAATATGAATAGTACAATACCAAATATTTATTTATAATATAAATAGTACAATACTAAATATTTATTTATAATATAAATAGTACAATACCAAATATTTATTTATAATCTGAATAGTACAATACCAAATATACTGCATTTGTCTGATGCTCAATCATATTCAGAGCGAATACACTATAGCCAAAAAAAGTCTGCATTTTGGAAACTAGAAGTAATTGTAAGGGGGTGGGAAAGCCACAGCCAAAGAAAACCAGAAAACGCATCGAAGCACAGAAATTATGTACCCATGATTTCTGAAAAATGTACAACAGTGTAATAAATAATAGGCAATCGACAAGTCTCCCACTATCCAACAATCATGAGGTTGTTTGCACGGCAACCGGAAGGCTAACATGATTGCCAGTCGGTTTTTGCCTCAAACTCCACATTGGACCCAGCAAATTACTCCCTCTCTGACTTTCCTTTGCGGATAGACGCCACAGTAGATGATCTGAAAATTAACCATTTTCAGGGGCATGATATAAAAAACCTAGACACATCAAGAGTATGTGGACCCGATCACATCTCGGCTGTACTATTAAAAAATACTCCGCTTCAGTTTTCTCTAAATTTTTCAATAAATGCCTGAACGAAACTTGCTTTCTTGACTGCTGGAAAACATCTTCTGTGGTACCAGTTTACAAGAATTCTGTCGAAAGCACTGACCCATTAAATTATCGCCCTATTAGCCTCCCCGCTTTTCGCAAAATATTTGAGACCAGAATTAATCAAGCTCTAGTTCATCACCATACAGCTGCTAAACTTCTGACCGACCAATAATATGGATTTAAACAAGTCCGTTCTACTCCAAATATCATGTAATCTCTGAAAATCTATACCATACACTAGATAAAGCAGGAGAAGATAGAGAGATAGTCCTAGATATATCTAAGGCTTTTGACAAGGTATGGCACGGTGGTCTTCTCGGAAAAATCAGATCATACGGTATCACTGGACGAATACTTAACATAATTAAATCCTTCTTTAATATGAGAAGAATCCAGGTTGTCCTCGACGGTCGTACATCTAAACAATATGATATAAATGCAGGTGTACGTCAGGGGTCTATTCTTGGGCATTTATTATTCCTAATAGTCATAAATGACCTCCCTGATAAAATTGTCTCTGAGATGGGTATATTTGCTGATGACACCACGCTCTATAACAAGCACAAGAGGAAAATCATGAACGCATACATAAGGAAATGGCAGAAACACTAGAGGAACACCACCAGTCTGTAGTGGAATGGGGAACAAAAATGGATGGTCACATTCAATGCTGCCAATGCTAAGCTTGTTTCCTTTAATAACTACAAGAAACCTTCTAAACCACCAATAGCTATGGCTAAAGATACATTACCTGAAAGTAATTCGTCCAAACTCCTGACTTTAGCGTTCAAAGGAACATAAGTTGGAACATATACATTGAGAGCATTCCAGGGCCACTGCGAGGAAGGTGGGATCTCTCTACCGTGCTAGAAAGCTACTTACGCCTGAAAGTATCAAGACTCTACAAGGCCACCATTCGCCCATGTATGGAGTATTGTTGTCACATTTGGTGCGTTTGTCACTAGTCTCTCACTCCTAGACAAGGTTAAAAAGAGAGTCGCCAACCTGATAAGTTCTGAACTGTCATCTAAGCTTCAGCCTCTGTCCCATCGACGAAATGTTGCATCCTTCTACCTGCTCTACAAGTATTTAAATATTAGATTCTCTGAAAAACTACAAGCACTTGTACCCCTTCGTCGTAAATACCCCCGACAAACCCGACAAGCTGCAAAATCCCATACCTACAAAGTAGAGATCCCTAGATACAAGAAAGCCTTCTACTCTAATAGTTGCTTCCTCAAAACTGCTGGACTTTGGAACTCCTTTCCGGGTTCTTGTATTCCCAACTGTACTGATATGCAGAAGTTCAAGTGTAATGTGAACAGATATCTTGCTGCTCAACTCCCTACATAGTATCCCTGCAACTTATGTCTCCGATAGTAGCCCCCTACATCAAAGTGGCACTGTGCCTTGTTTGGGGTGAAAATGGAATTAAAACAATAAAATAAAAACTTATGCCGGATTAATCTACGGTGTGCATGTTTCCTCTGAGCAATGGCAGCTGCGCAAGTAGAAGTAAACCATTGTGGAAATATGTGCTTCAATTGCTGCTTTGAACCATTAAGTGTCTCATTTGCACACTGTTCCGCAGGACGAGCAAATATATTTCCCCATGGGGCATCTCTAATATGATGTCTAATGTCATCCCAGTAAGCCATATTGTAGTACCTTGTCGTTTGAGCAATGGCTCTTTAACTTGTGGACGAGAGTTTAGAGTAATGTCTACCATTATCACAGCATGATCAGCATTCCCGATTGGGCAGTCAGCATTTGTTACACAATCCTCGGGAACTGTTGTTAGAAACACATCCAGGAATTAAGCTTGCTAGTCTTGACGATCTGAGAGACGAGTCGGGAATGTTACTGTCTGTGTCAAGGAATGGGATGTAAAAAATTTATGGATCATGCTACCAGCTGTGTCCGTGTAGTTAGAAAAGCCAGGTCAATTATTGTGGTGGGCGTTTATTGTGGTGAAAAATAACCAGACATGTTAAAAATGTTATAGGAAATGGTGGAGTGCAAGTTAGTTTCACTAAGTAGTAAGATATCCAAGACGTTTGGTAGGAGAAATGACTCCACATAGAGCTGGAACTCGGTCATATCACCGGTTTGCAAACGTAAACTGCTTAACGTAAACTGCTTTTCATACTCCTTCTTTACCTATTAGCCAGGAGCAGGGGTGCGATCACAGGGGTGCGATCACAGGGACTCATTAGAGACGCCAAATGCTCAACCTTGTTCTCTGATTAGCGCAATGAATGCCGTCCTCCACATCCGCCTCATTCCTTTCCCCTAAACCTGGGCATTTTGGAGTTACTTGTTCATCATATGTGGTAGCCATTAAACCAACTTACCACTGCTATTTTCAAACATCGTGAAACAGTTGACAAACAGGTAAAATTCGGTGACCCCCTCAAAATACCAATTTTCCTATTTTAACACGTTAGAAACACTTTTCTACCGTAAGAAAACAGATTAAAAAAGTTTTCCACGTGTCTGAATACTCTATATACCAAATTTGATGTCTGTAGATAAAAAATTCGTTGAGCACATAATTTGAGAAATTTCCTCACACACACTCAGATTTTCACTTGTATATATATATATATATATATATATATATATATATATATATACAAGAAAATGTACTCGGATGTGTTTGGTATTAAACGTATTATGTTTTTTTGCTAAACACATCATGTATTTAAGAAAAAAATTACGAAATCGAAACCAAAACCTAAAAACAGTGAGGTAAGTACGATAATCATTAAGCCAGCTTGACACGCTCTTTAAAAAGTGTTGGCAAACTGACGTATCCTTAACATTATGCAAACGCAGTCGCATTCGTGAAATAGAAAAAAAAATTCGTTGAGCATATGGGTTGAGAATTGTTCTCACACACATGCACACATTTTCACTTTTATATATATACATGCAAGCCGCCCAGGGTTGCTCAGTCGTAAAATACGCATAAATATTATATTTTAATAAATACAGAAACTGAGACATGTGCATGCGAGTATTTTTTTTAATTTGTTCACTTCTTGTAGTAAAAAAAAAATACTCGAGCTAGGATCAAAACCAAAACATAAAGACAATGAGTTAAAGTAGGATAACCACTAGACCACCGTGACACGATCTTTAAAAACTGTTTCCAAACCTACTTATTCTTAACATAAATAATCTGTAATGTGAACTATTCACGTATGCGCATTCGTGAAACAACAAACCGATAAAAATCCGATGACTTCCACGTACCAATTTTTCAATTTTGCCGCCTTATCATGTCTTTTTTTCCGGGTAAAAACTAGTTAAAATGTTTTCCACGTGTTTGAATATTCTAGCTATAAAATTTCAAGTCTATAGATCAAACATTCGTTGAGTATATAGGTTGAGAAGTATCCTCACACACACATTATAACTTTTATAGATATACTAGCACGTAGCCGTACGTTGCCTGGTTGTAAATTACGCATTAGTATTATATTTTAATTAGTGCATGATTCTTCTTTATTTCAAACAGAAATACCGTAGGCATTAAACGTAACGTTTAAGCAATAAAATAAACAAAATGGAAAGAAACTGGGACATGTGCATGCGAGTTTTATGTTTTTTTCTAAACAGTTCACTTCTTGTAAGTAAAAAAATTACTGGCTGAAATCGAAACCAAAATCTAAAAACAGTGAGTCAAGTCCGTAACCGTTGTGTTCAAGTCTAACGTAAATAAGTTCTTGATGAGCTGTTCCATATAAGTTATCAAATTTACCGAATTTTCATTACTAATGATTACTATATTGTCCAATTTCTACTGTACACTCTTTAACCCTTATCCTTGAGTAGCCTCTTGGCCTTGATAATGTGGTGATGCCTGTGTAAAAAAAGAAATTAGACAAACTTGACGCGATCCTTACGAAGTGTTTTCGACCTCTTAAAATAAAGAAGTTATCATGTTTCACGGCCGCGCATGCACATTCGTGAAACACTTGACAGACAGATAAAAATTCGACCATCTCTACGTACTAATTTTTCAATTTTGACACATTAACAGCCCTTTTTCCGTATGAAAACGGATTAAAATGTTTTCTACACGTCTGCATATCTTATACAAAATTTTAAGTTTGAAGATCAAGAATTCGTGGAGTATATAGGTTAAGAATTGTCCTTGCCCACACATATTCTCACTTATATATATATATATATATATATATATATATATACACCCACTCATATATATATGTGTGTGTGTGTGTGTGTGTGTGCGTGTGTGTGTGTGTGTGTGTGTGTAGATAAATATAGATACTAAGAAACACAAGAAGAATTCGAAAAATAAAAAAATGGAAATGACCAGAAAATGAAAAAATGTTGAAAACAAAAAAAAGTCTGAGAAAAAAGAAAGAATGTAAAAATGGACGAAACTTCAAATGAAATGTTGGAATATGAAAGAGATATATACAGAGAAGAAAGACAAGAAATTTTGGAAACAGAGAAAGAAATTAATCGAATAAAGTAACAAACAAGAAAGCCAGAAGAAAAAAAACAATAGCCAATCGTTAGTGAAGATTGGAGAAAAAAACGAAGAAAATGATAGAAAATATCCAAGAAGAAATTAATAGGAAAGACAAAAAAAAGTAAAACGTGTGTATGTGAGATAAGTAAGGCAAGCAAACGAAGGCCGATGTGTACGGACAAGCGAAGATTGCGAGTGAAGGATTGGTAAAAAGGGAGGAAAATAACGATTTCGCGTAAAGATGGCGTCGAAAATCATGCGCGTGTGGCGAGGCGGTTGGCGCGATGATCGGAAGTTGCAACGAGAGGTCAGCAAAAGCGGGAAAGAAGAATTGTGTTGTGACTCTTTTTACAATTCTCGCTGCCTGCTCGGTCGGGGCCCCCCGCGGCGGAGAGTCTCCTCTCTAGCGGACGCCATTAAGACCGTCCACAGATAAATCCTCAGCGAACACGAGCGACCCCCCCCCCTCGCGGCATTGCTAGATAATAACATTCGGTACAGCACGAATTCATTCATTCTATTAACGCCTTCACGAAATTACTGGTTCCAGTTCCGGGCGGGAGGGAAACGGTTGGGATGGAACAGCGAGGAAGAGGAAGCAAAGAGAGACAGAGAGATGAAGGAGACAGGGAGGGTATTGGCGCGGAAAAGGGTAAAGGCTGAGGAGCAGAACAGCAATCAAGGGAGTAGGCGGAGGTAGATTTTCAAGAAGGTGATAAGCGTGAATTAAGGAGAGGGTGGAGGAAAGGAGAGGGAGTTAAGTGAATTTTACATCTTTACATTATTTCGGCTTTTATTTTTTGTTTCCTTACTTTCTCGAGGTTTGCTGTTTTTGTATTTCTATTTTTATTTTTGGGGTCTTCCTTCCTAATTTTCTTCGATGCCGCCATTTTTATTTTGTTTAATTTTATATTTTTATATTATATTATTATGGTGTTTTTTATGCGTTCTAGCAACGCTATGAAAGGCTATGTCCGTCCGGCATGATGTTGAAATTTGAAATAGGATTTTTATCAATATCTTTCGGAATTATTTTACAGCTGAGGATTGATAATTCGTATTATTTGGAATATTCGAACTATTATTTTCACCTTGAGTAGTAATTTCAAAAAATTTTGGTCGATATAACCTTCGACCTTCTTCATGTGTATCTTGTCGAGCTCGGGAATCTTTCTGTCGAACTCGGGAATCAGCACCGAATTTCGAATATTACCTTGTATTTGATCTACACCACGGGGTCTTTGAGGATGCATGGTGTAATGAATAATGTATTTGGTAGAGTTCAGTTGTGAGTTACACTTTTCTGTAGGTTGAAATTTCAAGCCTCAGCGCAGATGACACTCAAAAATACAAATACGAATTACTTAAGTCTTCTGCGCAGTAATGGTTGACAGAATAAGACTATGTTATCCCCGTGTATTAAATAAAGGATTCCGTTCCAACTTCAGAGCAAATTCTGGGGTTAAAAAAAAAAGATTACTGAATTCGACAAGATACACCTAAAGAAGGCCGGAAGTTCAATCGGCAAAAACTTTGTGAAAATGACACAGACAGACGAGAACAGTAGTCCGAATAATACAAATTATAAGATTTTTTTGTTTTTAACTGATGTAATGGGCGCATCTTGATTTACCTACGTCCAATCATTTTCACGTAAAGAACAATTCCATCCGTCACGATAAATTTTGAGACAGTATTTTTGTTAATCTATAAGACTTAAGTTTTAAATAAGATCTTCGTTTATCTATGAAACTTGTTTGAAATAGTGTTGCCACTATTCTTTTAGACCTGAGCTTGAAATAGTATTTGTCGCATAATTTTTCAATTAGCATTGTCAACAATCTGTCACGCGTAAGTTTGTAATAGAATTTTAGTTGGTCTATAAAGCTTAAGTACATCCTTTTTGGGTTGATCTGTTGGGCTTAAAATTTAAATAGATTTTATTGGTATGCTACCCTAATCTATTAGGCTTAAGTTAAAACAAGAAGCGTGTTTTCATCGGTATGTAATGATCAAGTTTGATAAAGCATTTTCGTAGTTCTATAAAGCTTAAATTTTAAATATAATTATTGTTAGCCTGTAAAGCTTAAGTTTGAAATATCTTTTTCTTATTATAACACTCCTTGGTTCAGAACTGCATTTTTTCGGGCTGTGAAGCTTAAGTTGAAAATAACATTTTCGTTGGTCTGTCAAGCTTCAATTTGTAATATTTTTTCTTCGCCTGCAAGCCTAAGTATAAAACATTTTCTCTGGTTTGTCAAGCTTAAATTTTAAAAAGCATTTTATTTAGTCTGCCAAGCTTAAGTTTGAAATCGTATTATTTTATCTGTTAGGATTAAATTTCCAAGAATAATTTCTGTTAGTCAAGCTTACATTTCAAATTCCATTTTCTTTGGTCTACAATGCTTAAGTTTCAAATAGCATTTCTGTTGGTCTGTCAAGCTTAAATTTGAAATATAATTCTTATTAGTCTGTTAAGCTTAAGTTCAAAACCGCTAAAGTTTAACAAATAATTTGAGGCGCACAGATTAAATAGACGCATCTTCTGAGATGTTTTTCGTTCTTATTCCACCTCGCTCTAATTGAAACTTTCGCTTGGTTCGTGCATCCGCTCATTCTGATGGCCGCTCGTTAACGATTTTAACGTCGTCTTTCAATTCCCGATCATTATTTACATTTGCCTCCTAATTATGTTGTTACTTTCATTTTTAACCCCCTTTTTTATTTTTATTTTTTACATATTCTGTTTGGTCATTTATTCTTTTTTCCTCTTTAATATCTTTTTTTTTTCTTCATCTTTCTCCCTTATTTTTTACTTTTTTTTTCTTTTTCGTTTTTCTGCTTCCAGCACTTATTTCATCGGTGAACCATGCTTAACTTTCAAATAGATTTTTCTTTCGTTTGTCAAGAAATTCTTTTCTTATGATTGAATTATTATTTTTTAATGATTTTTTTAATTTTATTTCTTTATTTTTCTAGTTTTATTTTTGTTTGTTGTTCTTTCAAATTTTATTACTTTTTGTTTTCTTTTTTTTTTTTTTTCATTATTCTTCGTTTATTCTTCTCGTCTTTAAACATTTTTATTCTTTCTGTAATTTCTTCCATCGAGTTTTTCAAATGTGATTTCCTAATTAAATTTTTTTTTGAACTTTTTCTTTGTTTTGTTTAAAATGTTTTTATATTTCTTTATTATTCCGTAACCATTTCTTTTCTTTTCTTCCTTCTGGATTAGTGCTGTCTTCCGTTTATTTCCAATGTATTTTATGTTTCTTTGTTATTCTGTAACATTTTCCCCCGTTCCTTTTGGATTAATGTCATATTTCTTTTATTTCAACATGTTTTTTATATTTCTTTGTTATTCTGTACTTTTCCCCCTTCCTTTTGGATTAATGTCGTATTTCTTTTATTTCAACATGTTTTTTATATTTCTTTTTTATTCCGTAACGTTTTACCCCTTTCCTTTTGGATTAATGTCGTATTTCTTTTATTTCAACATGTTTTTTTATATTTCTTTTTTATTCCGTAACGTTTTCCCCCTTCCTTTTGGATTAATGTCGAATTTCTTTTATTTCAACATGTTTTTTATATTTCTTTGTTATTCTGTAACATTTTCCCCCTTTCCTTTTGGATTAATGTCGAATTTCTTTTATTTCAACATGTTTTTAATATTTCTTTGTTATTCTGTACTTTTCCCCCTTCCTTTTGGATTAATGTCGAATTTCTTTTATTTCAACATGTTTTTTATATTTCATTGTTATTCTGTACTTTCCCCCCTTCCTTTTGGATTAATGTCGTATTTCTTTTATTTCAACATGTTTTTTATATTTCTTTGTTATTCTGTACTTTTCCCCTTCCTTTTGGATTAATGTCGAATTTCTTTTATTTCAACATGTTTTTTATATTTCTTTGTTATTCTGTACTTTTCCCCCTTCCTTTTCGATTAATGTCGTATTTCTTTTATTTCAACATGTTTTTTATGTTTCTTTGTTATTCTGTACTTTTCCCCCCTTCCTTTTGGATTAATGTCGAATTTCTTTTATTTCAACATGTTTTTTATATTTCATTGTTATTCTGTACTTTTCCCCCTTCCTTTTGGATTAATGTCGAATTTCTTTTATTTCAACATGTTTTTTTATATTTCTTTGTTATTCTGTACTTTTCCCCCCTTCCTTTTGGATTAATGTCGTATTTCTCTTGTTTCAACATGTTTTTTATATTTCTTTGTTATTCTGTACTTTCCCCCTTCCTTTTGGATTAATGTCGTATTTCTTTTATTTCAACATGTTTTTTATATTTCATTGTTATTCTGTACTTTTCCCCCCTTCCTTTTGGATTAATGTCGTTTTTGATTTTGTTGCAACATGTTTATTTTTATATTTCATTGTTATTCTGTACTTTTCCCCATTCCTTTTGGATTAATGTCGAATTTCTTTTATTTCAACATGTTTTTTTATATTTCTTTGTTATTCTTTACTTTTCCCCCCTTCCTTTTGGATTAATGTCGTATTTCTCTTGTTTCAACATGTTTTTTATATTTCTTTGTTATTCTGTACTTTCCCCCTTCCTTTTGGATTAATGTCGTATTTCTTTTATTTCAACATGTTTTTTATGTTTCTTTGTTATTCTGTACTTTTCCCCCCTTCCTTTTGGATTAATGTCGTTTTTGATTTTGTTGCAACATGTTTATTTTTATATTTCATTGTTATTCTGTACTTTTCCCCCTTCCTTTTGGATTAATGTCGTATTTCTTTTATTTCAACATGTTTTTTTATGTTTCTTTGTTATTCTGTACTTTTCCCCCCTTCCTTTTGGATTAATGTCGAATTTTTTTTATTTCAACATGTTTTTTATATTTCTTTGTTATTCTGTACTTTTCCCCCTTCCTTTTGGATTAATGTCGAATTTCTTTTATTTCAACATGTTTTTTATATTTCTTTGTTATTCTGTACTTTTCCCCCTTCCTTTTGGATTAATGTCGTATTTCTTTTATTTCAACATGTTTTTTATGTTTCTTTGTTATTCTGTACTTTTCCCCCCTTCCTTTTGGATTAATGTCGAATTTCTTTTATTTCAACATTTTTTTTATATTTCATTGTTATTCTGTACTTTTCCCCTTCCTTTTGGATTAATGTCGAATTTCTTTTATTTCAACATGTTTTTTATGTTTCTTTGTTATTCTGTACTTTTCCCCCTTCCTTTTGGATTAATGTCGAATTTCTTTTATTTCAACATGTTTTTTATATTTCTTTGTTATTCTGTACTTTTCCCCCTTCCTTTTGGATTAATGTCGTATTTCTTTTATTTCAACATGTTTTTTATGTTTCTTTGTTATTCTGTACTTTTCCCCCCTTCATTTTGGATTAATGTCGAATTTCTTTTATTTCAACATGTTTTTTATATTTCTTTGTTATTCTGTACTTTTCCCCCTTCCTTTTGGATTAATGTCGTATTTCTCTTGTTTCAACATGTTTTTTATATTTCTTTGTTATTCTGTACTTTCTCCCTTCCTTTTGGATTAATGTCGTATTTCTTTTATTTCAACATGTTTTTTATGTTTCTTTGTTATTCTGTACTTTTCCCCCCTTCCTTTTGGATTAATGTCGTTTTTGATTTTGTTGCAACATGTTTATTTTTATATTTCATTGTTATTCTGTACTTTTCCCCCTTCCTTTTGGATTAATGTCGTATTTCTTTTATTTCAACATGTTTTTTTATGTTTCTTTGTTATTCTGTAGTTTTCCCCCCTTCCTTTTTGATTAATGTCGAATTTTTTTTATTTCAACATGTTTTTTATATTTCTTTGTTATTCTGTACTTTTCCCCCTTCCTTTTGGATTAATGTCGAATTTCTTTTATTTCAACATGTTTTTTATATTTCTTTGTTATTCTGTACTTTTCCCCCTTCCTTTTGGATTAATGTCGTATTTCTTTTATTTCAACATGTTTTTTATGTTTCTTTGTTATTCGGTACTTTTCCCCCCTTCCTTTTGGATTAATGTCGAATTTCTTTTATTTCAACATTTTTTTTATATTTCATTGTTATTCTGTACTTTTCCCCTTCCTTTTGGATTAATGTCGAATTTCTTTTATTTCAACATGTTTTTTATATTTCTTTGTTATTCTGTACTTTTCCCCCTTCCTTTTGGATTAATGTCGTATTTCTTTTATTTCAACATGTTTTTTATATTTCTTTGTTATTCTGTACTTTTCCCCCTTCCTTTTCGATTAATGTCGAATTTCTTTTATTTCAACATGTTTTTTATATTTCTTTGTTATTCTGTACTTTTCCCCCTTCCTTTTGGATTAATGTCGTATTTCTTTTATTTCAACATGTTTTTTATATTTCTTTGTTATTCTGTACTTTTCCCCCCTTCCTTTTGGATTAATGCCGAATTTCTTTTATTTCAACATGTTTTTTTATATTTCTTTGTTATTCTGTACTTTTCCCCCCTTCCTTTTGGATTAATGTCGTATTTCTCTTGTTTCAACATGTTTTTTATATTTCTTTGTTTTCTGTAACTTTTTTCTCCTTCCTTTTGGATTAATGTCGTTTTTCATTTTGTTGCAACATGTTTATTTTTATATTTCTTTGTTATGCTGTTATTTTTTCACCCCTTTTTTGTTTTAGATGAATGTTGTATTACTTTTGTTTCAGCATATTTTTTTATATTTCTTTGTTATTCTGTAACTTTTCCCCCTCCCCTTGGATTACTGTCGTATTTATTTTCTTTCGACATGTTTTTTTATATTTCTTTTATTCTGTAATTTTTCCCCTTCCTTTTGGATTAATATCGTATTTCTTTTGTTTCAACATATTTTTTATATTACTTTTTTATTCTCTCACTTTTTTCACCATTTCTTTTTGATTTATATAGTATTTCTTTTGTTTCAACATGTTGTTTATATTTTTTGCTATTCTGTAACTTTTGGCTCTTTCCTGCCTTTTCTGTATTTCGTTTGTCTCCAAAATCTTTTATATTTCTTGGCTATTCTGCAAACTTCTACCCCCCCCCGTTTTGGATTATTGCCGTCTTTTTTTTTTTACAACATGTTTTTCTACGTTTCAGATTCATCGGACTACATTTCTCATTTTGACAGTTATTCAACGTTTCAGCCGATGTAACTTTCGACCTTCTCCACGTGTGTCTTGTGGAACGAGAAAACATTTTAGTCGAACTCGGGAATCCTTTATTAAATACACCTGAGTAACATGCTCTCGTTCCGTCAGCCATAAACAGGTAGAAGTGTCAAGTTAGTCACAATGGTACTCTGCGTATCGCCTGGACAGTGATTCAACTTTCAACTTCCAAAAGAGTTATACTTTTTTATTATTATTATTTTTTACCGCAACCAACGCGCAGTTCCACTTTGGCGTAAGAGGCTACAATCTGGGGCAAAATCTGCAGGGATACTAGGTAGGGAGTTGGGCAGTGAGATGTATGTTCACATTACACTCTAACTTCTGCATGTCAGTAGAGTCATGGAAACAGGAACCCGGGAAGGAATTCCATAGTCTACCAGTTGGAAGGAAGAAACTATTTTATTAAAAGGCTTTACGGAATCTAAGGATCTTACCAGTGCATGGTCGGGATTTTGCTGCTTGTCGGGTTAGTCGGGGTTATTTACGTCGAGGGGGTACAAGGTCGTCACAATACATCCCATTAAAATTCTTATAAAACAGGCAAAAGGATGCAACATATCGGCGATGAGACAAAAGTTAGAGTTTGGTTGATTGTGTGGTACCTGTTAGGTTGGCAACTTACAACTGAATGGTAACTTAGTACTTTATCCATTGCGCCATTAACTATGAATTCTTCTTACATTTGTTTCTTTCTTTGAAACATTTTACACATTCTGTATCATATGATATTTGTTCCTTTCATTTTCCTTAAATTTTTACGTCATACATTTGCACGCCTGTGGAACTCTGTTCCGTCTGCCTGCTTCCCTCCGGACTACAACTTGGATGTCTTCAAGTCTAATGTTAACAAATTCCTAATGAATCGCCCCCTTAAGTAAACACTTCATCAAATCTCCTCACTAACGTAATGTACTTGCAATAACCCTTATCCCTGAGTGGTTTCCGGGCCTTGATAAGTGGTGATCTCTGTGTAAAAAAAAAAAAAAAATGTCAATTTCTACAGTTTTATCTTTTTTTTTCAATTTCTCATTTGCTTTCATTCTTTTCCATTTTTTAAATATTTTATCGAAATGTTTTTGTTTTGTTTTTTCATCGATATTTCATATTTCGAACATTTTATTTTCAAAAATGTCTTTTTATTCTTTTTTTATTCTTTTTTTTTCTTTTTATTCTTTTTATTCTTTTTTTTTGTATTTGTGTACAATATCATGTCAGCTGATATTTGGGCTTGACAATTTTTAAAATAGTCTTTCCTCCCATATCGATAAAATGAAGATTTTTTGCAGAAGAATATTTTACATTACACCAGTGTAACTTTGGCCGGTATAACGTAAAATATTCCCTGTAAAAATTCATTTTTATCTATAAGAGAAGAAAAACTATTCTTAAGACACATTTTTTTTCGATTTTCAATACTTATCAGATTTATTTCTCCACAAAACATATCTAAGAACACTGCCAAACGTATAAATTAGCTTTGTGTGAAATTTGCAAGAGATAGGCTCAGCCGTTTCGGAACCTATGAGGAAATAACTCTCTCTTACATACACTCACACATACAAAGTGACTTTTATATAATAGTAGAAGATTATTTCCATTTCTTTTTTTTTTTTGTCTTCTTTTCGTGATTCGATTTTTCTTTTCCTTTTGATTCCAATTACCCCGCATTTTGTCGCATTAATTCAATGTTGGAGACGTAGCCACATTTTATTCGTTCATTCAAAATTTATTTCATCTTCCTTTTCTCTAACATTCATTTTTTTATGGTGTCGTTCGATCTATTCGGTTTGATATCACATCACATCGCCGTAAACCCTTACACCCAAACACACACACACGCAAACACACACACACACACATATACACACCTACATGTCTAGTTTCTGTAAGTCAGTGGTTGAAATCTTTTTTACATGACTGCACACCATTGAGTTTATTAAATTTTCGCGGCAGACTTACCATAAAAATTGGTATTTTCTATTCATAAAGCCCTTTTGAAATAAAATAATAAAAAAAGATTATATAGGGAAAATTTTGTTCTGTATTCCATATCAGTGGGGCAGTTGTGCCTGGTGTTTTTTAACTACTGCTGCAATACCTGGTGAAATGTTAGAGAGACAAACTCAACTATTTTCGATATTTTAAAGTATTTCACACACACACACACATACACACACACACATATATATATATGGGTGTGTGTGTGTGTGTGTGTGTGTGTGTGTGTGTGTGTGTGTGTGTGTGTGTGTGTTTATTTGTTTTTGCTAGCGATACTTTCTTGAATGAATTCAAGTATTTATGCGAAAGTGCGTTTTTACCTAAATGCTTGTTGGAAATATTTTTCCCATGTACCAATCTGGTACCCCCTTTAATGGGGAGCGGCATACTACTACTACTATAAATTTCGGTTTCTCTGTATTGATATTCAAATTTAAACCCCTTTTTTATTTATTTCAAAAGAAATTTAACCTTGTTATATATGGATCGTGGAATTGCATTCATCTGCAAAAGATCTAATTTACAAATTCTTTTAAACATTCATTTTAATTAATTCCCAAGTAGTTTTTTTCGGTTTTCTTATGGGATGATCATCTTTAGTTAACTATTACGTGTAATTATATTAATGCAAATATTTGCGTAAAATGTTTATAGTAAACACAAACTTCTTTCTATATATATTTATGTTTGCGTATATATATATATATATATATATATATATATATATATATATATATATACGTTTAAAAAATTTACCTCCCAAACTTCTCTTTCAGTTTTTGATCTACAGACATGAAACTTAATATCAAAATTATTCGAACCCATGCGAACTTTTATATTTGGGTTTTAGCACGGGAAAATCGGTGCAAAAGTGTGAAACTTAAAAAAATAGAATTTGCCAGGTGAGGGTCGAACGATGGCATTATGAATATGCATGCATAACGTAATAGCTATTTGTTCACGTTTTAATTTTTAGCTTTGCATCAAACATGTCTTCATAGCTCAGGCATTAACGTCAAGGGAAAATGTAAATCAAAAGCTAAACGTTTTGATTTCGATTCTCGGTGGTGGCACACAGGTCATTTTTAAACCTTTTAAACTATTACTATACATTGGGTCCAATATGATAAAATAATAAATAGGAAACCTGCACTAATAAAATATCATATTTAAGTATATATTACGAGCGGACAAGCTGGACTGCCTGCTATATATATATATATATATATATATATATATATATATATATATATATATATATATATATATATTATTGGCGAAAATAAATCAATATGTGAGTAACTAGGAATCTGATTGGCTGATAGTACGAAGTGGATATAAAAAAACGCGAAGCAACATCACTTTTATGCATGAGCCTGACGAATCCTTGCGACGATTAAACGCAAAAAATTCTGTGTAGCTTAATTGTCATATATATATATATATATATATATATATATATATATATATATATATTTGACAGCTACACAAATTTTTTTGCGTTTCATCCTCGCAAGGATTCGTCAGGCTAATGCATGAAAGTGATGCTGCTTTGCGTTTCGAAACTCGAGTCTTGGACTTCCGGTTCTTTGACTGTCATGGTTCTTGTGGGCTGCGACGTTGTTTGGCTGTGGAATTTATTATATACAATCTCTCACATTCTGAAAATCCTATCATAAGTTGCTCGCTTGGTTAGCATTGCTGGATGGCATCGTCCTTTCCAGTTAAAACTCCTACTTGTGAGACATCGGCTTGGGGTTATTAGCTGGTTGGAGGACCGCGTCCCTTGTTGAGACGAAGTAGGTTCATTTCACAGTCGGATTTCGGCGCGGTTTACTTGATCTGTGTTGGTTAATAGAAATTCTTGCGTGCAGGGCGTTTGCTCAGTTGGTAGAGTGCTTGCCTTGCATGCAAGAGGCTCGGGTTTCGAATCCTGAGTTCAGATCTGTCTAACTGATGAGCCCAAATGAGGGCAAAACTCGGGACTTGGACTTCCGGTTCTTTGACTGTCATGGTTCTTGTGGGCTGCGACGTTGTTTGGCTGTGGAATTTATTATATACAATCTCTCACATTTTGAAAATCATATATATATATATATATAAATATATATATATATATATTCAAAACTTGCTGCCATATAGAAATGTTCTGTCATTCTTCGTTAAGACATGTATGTAGATGAAAAACCTCTGATGAAATATCTGAGGTTTACTGACTGCTACGTCCGTGGAAAATGTTTTCACCGACTAAGTGTACCATAAAGTATTCAGGATATTACACAAAGCATTCACCACGATGAACATCTCTGATTGTTGCATAGGGGATTTCATATTGGGGAGACGGCGCTGATGAGGGGGAGATGGAAGAGAGAAGTGACATTTATAACATTTTACAGTCTGTGGTTTCTTATAACATATACCGTAGAGAGTTGAGGGAGGGTGATCAGTTCTTATATCACAAGAGGAGGGAACAACTCATTACTTAAATGAAGAGGGGGGCACATTTCTTAGATGGAGAGTAGGACACATTTCTTAGATGAGTTATACACAAAGTTCATTATAAAGATGAGTGGGAACAAAGTTCATATAAGATGATTTCACATTACCTTCAATTTGGTAGAATTATGACACAAAGACGGCAGTTACAAAAATATGAGATGTTCTTTTATTCCATTTGACTCGTCAAGATGATGATGACATCCACGAATTCAACGTCGACTACATGATTAAAACTTTCTCCCTAGTTTCCAAAGGGACCCTCCTCTGACAATATCAGCTCTGTCTCCTATCTTCGTCTCCAACTCTCTATTTCTCTAACTCATCTTCGACTCTAGCTCCTATATTGAGAATTCATTTCTGCCATGACGTCATACGTGTGTGCAAAAACATGATCGACACACGTGGCCTGAACATGCGTGGTTCACACATGTTCCCAACCATTTCTGAAGACAAAGAATTCTCACTAACCTACTTTTCAACATATTTAAATTGCATTGTTCTTTATTTTCTGTGACCTTATTTTAATTCAGTGTTCATAAAAAGAATTGAACAATCAAAATTACTTTTCCATCTCTAAACTATTTTATATGAACAATGCCAAATTCCTTTCTGAATCTATTTCTGAACCTTGCTTACAGAGTTCGAATCTCGGTCTATCTAATGTTTTTCTTACAAGAAAAGGGCTCTTTTTCTTGTAACATGATGATTTTGGACTACGTTGCTGTGTAAAGCTCATACATAGAAATCGACAAGGATATATATATATATATATATATATATATATATTATAAAGTTCAGAATGTGAGAATATATATATATATATATTATACCTTCAAAATGTGAGAATATATATATATATATATATATATATATATATATATATATATATATATATATATATATATATATATATATATATATATGCATGTTTTATTTAATAACGGATAATTTCTGGCGGGGTCAATTCATTTTTCCTTTTTGGCTAATGTTCTAACGTTCTGTTCGAGTTTAAAATGAAATTTACCATCGTCACGAACGTTTTCGACTTCCATGAATTGTCTTCACATTACACCCCAAAACTAATTCAGAAACACATTCATAAAAGACACCGCTATTTTAGTCGTGTTACATTGTAACCCGCGTCTACTAGTCATAGAAGCTTTACCCATTTGGTAAACAACTGACCATCAATCAGACTCAATATGAAGGGGGGCACGCTTCAGTGCTTTTGACGATTTTAAACGATTTTAATCGATTTTTTTTCAATAAATTCACTGAATGCAATTTTTAATTTCTTTACTCGCCTGAAAACGTCTCATAGAAGTTGAAAATATACGCGACTATGGCAAAATTTTTTTCACATTCGAACAGAACGTTCAAGCTTATGGCCGCCGAATTATCGTCGATGTTCAATGAAACATACATAAGAAAAAATGCAGCCTATATATATATATATATATATATATATATATATATATATATATATATATGTGTGTGTGTGTGTGTGTGTGTGTGCATATATATACATATATATATATGTATATATGTGCATATATACATATATATATGTGTGTGTGCATATATATATACATATATATAAATATATATACATGTATATATATGTGTGCATATATATATATATATATATATATATATATATATATATATATATATGAGAGAGAGAGAGAGAGAGAGAAAGATATGCCTTATATGAACTGATTAATCAGTGAAACTTGGTCCTTTATGCATTTTCATGTAAACTAGCGTAACTATTGCTTTCCGTCATTAAAATTTCCACAAACAATAAAGACCCATCTTTTTTTTAGATAAACTTACAAGCCAACTGAACCCATTTTGACGACTTTAAGTCTTGTCTTCATCGGTCGGCGCGAGCTTGCATGCGTAACAAAGATCCTAGCTGACATTTTCATCGCCCCACCTCTTTTTCCCTCGCGTTTGGCTTCCGCTGAGAAGAGAAGCCATCGCATTGCAACATCCTCGGGGATAACGCTGGAGAAAGAGATATCCGTAATTGCGGCGATGGAGGCGTCAGGTGGGACACACGTCATACGTAGGAGTTGTTCGAGATAGCGAATGGAGGTTAAGGTCAGGGTTAAGGTTCGGGTGCAAATGAAAGGCGAGGGTGAATGCATGGATGTTGACAGTTAAGGAAGACAATAAACCAAAAAGAAACGAATGTAGATAGCGTAGAAAAGGATGCTGCAGCGTGGGATGGGAAGCGGCGTAAAATAGACTGACAAATGATATGAGATCTATAATAATATGAAAGATCATTCTGTCTGTTTCGCTGATTTGTGTCATGATGTTTGGGGGGGGTACGATTTCAACGTATTCAGATGCTCGAAGAAAATGAACTTGATTTAAAAAAATATGTCATTATAAAAAAATTAAAATCGCCAAGTAAAAAATATTTAAAACTAGTGTGATCCGTACACAGCATTGCTCGGGATTATTAAAATCTACATAGCAATAAAATTCTAAATTTATTTATGTGTGTATAATATACCAATAAACCTTTCGAACGGATGCACCGAATTGAAAAATCCTTTTTCCTCCCCCCCCCCCTGAAAGGTGTGAGTCCCTAGATTGTCCTTATCAATATATAGTTCGTAAGAAACGACGCCGAGTCACACAAAAAGGCTGAATAAGGGGTTTGGGGCCGTTTCGTTTTTGTCGAAAAAGTTACCTGCCCATATCAACGGAATTTAGCACTGTCTGTATACAGTCGCGGTGACATCTTGTCATATGGACAGGACTTGTGGTGCAATCGATAACGCGTCTGACTACGGATCAGAAGATTCCAGGTTCGAATCCTGGCAAGCTTTTAATAATTTTACCATCGTTTTATCCAACGTTCATTCATTATCCTTACCCTTAGTTGGGGTATTTTTGTTTTTTTCAGTGATTTTGTTTTGTGAATATGGGAATTTCCCATACTCCGAGTTAACAGGGTAAGCGTTGATGGTAAGACTATGTTGAGTGTACTTGATATTGAGTGTACTCGATTTTGTGTTTGACTGGGTGCTGTGTGTGCCGACATGGCGCAGTCGCTAGTATTCAATAAATTCGACTTTTTGTTTACAATATATGGACGAGAATAAATAAAGGATGCAATGACGCAACACCTACTTTTCAGGCGCCATTGTTGTTTCCATTAACTACTTTTATGTTATAAAAGTGAACTGGAAATTACTTACTGGTGAATCGGGATATCCTCCTATCTTATGCGGAATATCCAACACCTAGAGCGAATTCAGCAACTAGCGTCGAGGATGTTCATGGGCCCTGCATTAATTTCTATAACAAGGACTAAAAGCCTTCAACCTGTACTCTCTGAGATGTAGCTGGCTGCATGGCATCTTCATCATCGCATTTAACATCATGTACGACAAATAACATGTACCAAGTGATCTTTCTTTACCCCGACCTCCTGCAATAGACTTTGTGGAAAATTACGGAAGTTGTAACTGAGACGGTTATAACTGAATTACTCGGAAATTTTGTTTTTAACCCGGGCACTGGACCGTGGACCAAGCTAGCGGAAGTCTGGAGTCTGAAGACATCCAAATACTTACAGGGCTGTTTGCATTGTGATTGGATGGTTACTCTGTACATAACCCGCTTTTCTCTTTTTTATGAGTCGCCTTTTGGGAGGTGATAGTGATTCAGTGGTTAACTAGACGAAATGACGATCTAGGTGTTTTAAGTTCAAATCCAATTACAAAAATCATTTTCACTTTGGACGTTTTAAAAAAATCATTTTCACTTTGGACGTTGTCAACTTTCACATGGTCTTTCTAGAAAGAATTCCGACTAGGTAAATATCGGGGAAACCGATGCTAATAACACAATTTCGAAATTCATACGATATGGTGATGATGAATTCGCTTTGCTTTTATTTTAGTCCTATGCTACTTTTTTGCCAATATATATTAAATATTAACGTTTAGAATTGTATAGCTATGGAAATTATTATAAGAGCACATAAAATTCTTTTTTTCTTATAAACGAATCACAGAGGAAGCCAAAACATTTTTGTTTGCATTTCAAAATAATGTGATTTGAAATGCAAGTCAATACACAAACTTATGTCTGTTCTCAGTTCGCAATGAAACTTTGTAACTTCATCAGAATATTTGTGGACCGTGTTGTTTGCTCGCATATGGTTCGAATACGCTCTAATATACTAACCAACAACAGCATATACATGAAGAGCGTTCCAAAAGTAAGATACTCTATTTATATTCCGCCCGAATGGATCAAAGGAATTGCAAATTGTATTATGATAATGATGGAACTGATGCATTCATGACCTGAAAACTTTATCTCTCTGTTGCAGATATTGACGTTGTGAGACTCTAAAAATAACCTCTATCATGTACGTCTGTATGAAGCAGAGAGGCATCATTAAATTTCTTTCTGGCAAAAGTGCATTGTAAATGAGATTGCCGTGTACAAAAATAAATTCAAGGAGACAAAAAGTTGCTCGTGTTAATGGAACTACCCCTGTCTTCGTTACTCTTTAAATTTTGAGTTTTAAAAAAATAGAACGACCCTTGTATGGCAAAGCGAGCTCCGGATGTCCTGCAAGATCATCGTTCGTTGCTTGCAAATCTGCATTGAGAATAGTGGTGACTATATAGAAAAATAAATTCTGGAGCGCAAAAGGTTACTCGTTTTTATGGTAGTGTTCATGTCCTCGTAGCGCTTCAACATTTTGAGTTAAAAACATAGGAAACTATTTTTGGAACGGCCCTCGTATTTAGACTAATAATATAAAAAAATACAAAACCATAACCGGCAAGCTGGTTGCTTCAAACATTCCTATGATGTTCTTATCAAGCCGACCATTTCTCACAATTGTCTACATTGTGATTTGTATCTTCTGTGTGCTCGCCGACTATCTCAATTAAATAACGATTGAAACAAGGTTTTCCTCTAATTCAACGTAATCGTATAAGACCAATCATACAGTATCTTATTTATTTGCCGTCACATGAAGTCAATGTTATAAACATTTTTTTTTATGTTGGAAATATCCTGCTTTTTTTTTTTTGCTTTTTTTTTACACAGTGATCACCACTTATCAAGGCCCGGAAGCCACTCAGGGATAAGGGTTATTGCAAGTACATTATGTTAGTGAGGAGATTTGCTGAAGTATTTACTTAAGGGGGCGGTTCATTAGGAATTTGTTAACATTGGACTTGAAGACATCCAAGTTGTAGTCCGGAGGGAAGCAGGCAGACGGAATAGAGTTCCACAGGCGTGCAGTTCTAAGAAAGAAGCTTTGTTCATGGAATCCGCGCTTTGATTTAGGCACATATACAGAGTGGGGGAAATTTTTCACAGTGGATTCAGCTAGACGGGTGTTTTTCGTGAAAGAGTAGCGAGGGGGGACCAGAGATTGGAGCTAAGACGAGCACTTCCCATGGAAGTAACGATAAAACAATGACAGGCTCGCAACGTCTCTTCTGTGGGACAGAGGTTGCAGGGAAGAGAAAAGGGCATCCCCCACTAGGCTACGAAGTCTATTTTGTACTCTGTCAAAGCAGGATAAGCTGCTTCTATCAGCTCCTGCCCAGATGTGGCAACAATACTCCATCTTTGGACGTACTTGGCTTTTATATAGATAAAGAATTGCATCAGCAGTGAGATATCTACTGGAGCTGTAGAAGGATCCCACCATCTTTCCAGCGACCTTGGCAACAGACTTGATGTACGTGTTCCATTTCAGATCAGGAGTAAAGGTCAAACCCAGAAGCTTGTCAAAACACGGAGCCTCACCCAGACGAGAGCCATCCATCACAATTGATGCCAGTTGGGGATCAGAGCGTTGATGATGTAAGGAAAGGAGTTTGTTTTTGGATGCATTAAAGGTAACCATCCACATCTTCCCCCACTGAACCACGCGCTCGAGATCAGAGGAGAGAGAATCAGAGAGAAACATACTAAGTGTGTCAAGTTATTAACGAGGATGAGAAAAAAAACACAGTATACCCATAACTTGTTTATTGAAATCATTTTCAAACATTAAATGAAGTATGAAAAATGCTTAGAATTCAATAACTACATAGAAATTTCTACGTTGACATAATTAGTAGGGGATATGCAATCCTTTTTTATGAATGACTTGTAAAAGACATTGGTCAACAGAATTAGTAAAATGTGTGATTTCGTCAACAGTTATTCCTTGCGATATCTCTTTGAGAGTATCCCACAATTCATCTTTGCTCTTAAATTGGCATCCACTTGCATAGAGGGGTCGTTTCATGATAAAGATTCTCAGCTGGGTTCAAATCTGGTGAATTCGCAGGCCAATCCATCTTCCGTAGCCCAGAGATCCCCAGTTGTCGCAAATACTCTTTGCTTTTGTTTGCTGCATGCGAGCGAGTATTTTTTTATGTTGGAAATACCCTGCTTCCTCGCAAAGTGATACTCAGAATTAAACACAAAAAATTGCCAAACTACAGAAAATGTTCTGCTCCTCGAATAGAGGACAAAACACATACTAAACACTTTTTTCCTAACCCATAACTTCAGTTGCGTAAGTTGTATATTCCATAATTCTTATTAGCATAGCATTGTTTTGCTTCGTTTGATTTATTGCATTTCATAAAATTTAAATACAATCTTATTAGTAAAATTGTCTCCGTTAAAAACGACAGACAGCATTAACTGAAGAGCGATGGTTGCCCCCATTCTTCGCCAACTACATTAAAAATATTCACGATATCACGTCCTGACGAGGGGGTAGAATTATGAAATCATTTATTATTTTATACACCTAACTATGATACGTAATACAACCCCAGGATTTTTTAAATTCCCAAAGACATAACTAGTAATTATAAGAAAACTGAAATCTTCAATTTCTTTAAATTTAAATTTAAAAACAAACACACATATAATAATGATGCGCCCATGCGATAAAAAAAATGTCATTTCAAGCTCAACCATTACAGACAGTTATATAGATGCTCATAAGACGTCGTTATTTGCCTGTCTTCAACAAGGTGTAGTATCTGTTCTGATATTAAACTTCATTTTTCCTATCTTATACGAGAAATTATTCTAGATTCAAGTAATTTGTATTTTTATCCACAACCACAGGTGGCCCTTTTATAGGGAGCTTGGTTTTACTCAGGTTAGAAATTGAACTTGTCTGATACTCTTTGCCGTGCTTAGGCAAATAAATGCGGACTCCTGCAAAGTTTCGTGATGAAACGTAATAAAATAAAAGTTGACGAAAACTAAACCATGAAGGATGAAATCGCGCAGTAAATATCGATTTCTGTAATCGAAGGAAAAAATGAATTGGAAATGCAAAATAATATTCGAAAGCGAATAAATCAAATTTTGGAAAAGTATGTAAACACCAATCCTTATATAATATTTCTCAACTGTTTGTATGTTTGTATGCCTGTATGTATTTATGTTTGTATGTTTGTATTTTTGTGTGTTTGTATGTCTGTATGTATTCTTACCGAGTAAATGACGCCATGTAACTCAAAAGTTAAGATGAGAAAAACTTATGGCTGTATTGTCAACATTTAGCATTTTACTTTAATATATTATATTTCTTTTAGTTTGTCCATCTGTCTGTCTGTCCAGTCCAATTTTTTCTCAGAAGCTATTAGGTCGACCTTGCTGAAATTTTGTATGAACCTTTCTTATGATAAGGTGCAACGAACTAAGTATTACAGTATCCGTTAGATGCACGATTAGAGATTATAAGGGATTATAGGGATTAATCATCATAGTACCACATTTACTCTAAAATTTTATCGGAAAATACTGGAAATATCTGGCTGAACTTTTGTATTGACTTTCATTATAATAAGGTGCAGCGAATTATGTATTATGGTATCGTTTGAGGAAGGTAGAGGGAATACAATTTAATACAAACATGGGCATAAATATAATCATATTCAACCATCAATTCGGCATAAAAACCTCAGTCAACGATCAAAAATTCTAATAGAGGAATCAAATACAAGACACAAAAGAAATGAATATTTTGGTTTTATTTTACAACATATCAACGATGTGTTATTTAATATTGAATATTTGATATTGAATATTGAATATTTAATATTGAATATTGAATATTTAATATTGAATATTGAATATTGTATTTAATATTTAATATTGTAATATTTAATATTGAATATTTCATATTGCTATTGAATATTGAATATTGAATATTAAATATTTAATATTTAATATTTAATATTGAATATTGAATATTGAATATTTAATATTGAATATTGAATATTTAATATTGAATATTGTATATTTAATATTGAATAATGAATATTGAATATTGAGTATTGAATATTGAATTTTGGTGATAATTTTATATGCCAAATGTTTTAATAGCTTCAAATATTTATTCATGTTGTTTACTTTAAGTGGTTAATCATGATGTAAATGTATGTGTATACAACCAGATGCCATTTTGTGCTATTTTCTCCTTTAACCAACAACGCTCTGATACTCACTTTGTCCCACTTGAATTGAATAACCCTCACTGTTAGGTACACCGTGCTCCATGCTTCTAGAATTGGTTTTCATTCCAGTCTTGAAATGGAAGACTTACATCAAATCCGCTGCCAATATCGCTGGAAAAATAGTTAGATAATTCTGCCGCTCCAAAAAATATCTCACTCTTGAGTGTGCGAGTAATTTTCTTGCAGAGTACAGAGAAGTTTCCTTCTTTGCAATGACCTCAATGTATTCGTTTCAAAAAAAAAAAAGAGAAAAAGCATGGCTAAAATAGGAAATTTAAAAAGCAATGTCGAGATGGCTGGTAAATGCACAACAATAAATAGAAAAAAAAATAATTGAAAGAAAGAGAAAATACAAAAAAAATAATTGAAAGAAAGAGAAAATAGAAAAAATAATTGAAAGAAAGAGAAAATAGAAAAAAATAATTGAAACAAAAAGAGAAAATAGAAAAAAAATAATTGAAAGAAAGAGAAAATAGAAAAAAATAATTGAAAGAAAGAGAAAATAGAAAAAATAATTGAAAGAAAGAGAAAATAGAAAAAAATAATTGAAAGAAAGAGAAAATCGAAAAAAAAATAATTGAAAGAAAGAGAAAATAGAAAAAAATAATTGAAAGAAAGAGAAAATAGAAAAAAATAATTGAAAGTAAGAGAAAATAGAAAAAAATAATTGAAAGAAACAGAAAATAGAAAAAAAATAATTGAAAGAAAGAGAAAATAGAAAAAAATAAATGCAAGAAAGAGAAAATAGAAAAAATAATTGAAAGAAAGAGAAAATAGAAAAAAATTATTTAAAGAAAGAGAAAATAGAAAAAAATAATTGAAAGAAAGAGAAAATAGAAAAAATAATTGAAAGAAAGAGAAAATAGAAAAAAATAATTGAAAGAAGGAGAAAATAGAAAAAATAATTGAAAGAAAGAGAAAATAGAAAAAAAATAATTGAAAGAAAGAGAAAATAGAAAGAAAATAATTGAAAGAAAGAGAAAATAGAAAAAAAATAATTGAAAGAAAGAGAAAATAGAAAAAAATAATTGAAAGAAAGGGAAAATAGAAAAAAAATAATTGAAAGAAAGAGAAAATAGAAAAAAATAAATGCAAGGGAGAAAAAGAGATTTAAAAACGAATATGAGAAGAAAATAAATATAAAAGAAACTATGAATATAATAAGCAAAAAAGAGAAAGGCATGAAACTTGAAACCCTGAATCGCAATCAGTACTCTTTCTTGCATGGTGAGTTTGGTAAATAACTTTAAGGAATGCCGTTGGGTCTAAAAAATGCTGCCCAGTTTTGAGGTTTTACGATTTTTAACCTTTCCTTATTGGCACAAATCAAACTCTATTCACGTTTAAAGAAAAAAAAGTAATATTTTGATGGCTGAAATGATTGTCCTAGGATTTTATTATAATGTTACAGATTTGAATGATTCCATGTCTGTAAAAGTTCTACGCAATTGATCTTGATGCAGTCAACGTCTGACATTCGGTTCTCACAAGCAACATCAGAGTTATCTTCCCTTGGTATTCTTACGAAGCATAATCATTGTTTTTTTTATACTAACTATACCTCTTTATATATATATATATATATATATATATATATATATATATATATATATATATAAGTAGGAATTTATACTCTCTAACGATTCCATCACAGCAAGCTAACCTAGCTAGCAATCAGCAATAAAATCTTCAGAATGTGAGAGAATATACAATTATTTCCACAGTCAGACAATATTGCAGCTCACAAGAAGCATGTAAGCCAAAAAACCGGAAGCCCAAGACTCTAGTTTGGCCCTTATTTAAACTCATCAGTTGAACACATACTTGTGAGACATCGGTCTGGATTATAGCTCGTCATGATGACCTCAGCTCTGGTTCGAGACGAAGCAGGTTCATTCCACTGTTGGATTTCCGCCGCAGTTTGCTTGATCTGTGTCAGTTATTAGATTTCCTTGTGTGTGGCAGTTTGCTCAGTTCATAGAGTGTACGCATCGCATGCAAGAAGCTCGGGTTTCTAATCCTGAGTTCGGATGTGTTCAACTGATAAGCCCAAATGAGGGCTAAACTTCCGGCTTGTTAGCTCTCATGGCTCTTGTAAGTTGCGACGTTGTCTGGCTGTAGAAATAATTGTATATTATCTCACATTCGTAAAGTTATATATATATATATATATATATATATATATATATATATATATATATATATATACACTGTGTCTATCGCTTCATTGCAGATTAGTAAAATATCAATATTTCACTAAGTATATGGCATACAAAAATAAAAATTGTATCATCAAATGACTGTTTCAAGGTTAGCTATTTCCCAAAATTTTGTTCAAATCCATGTGATAATCACGAAGTTATTACATTTTATTTATTATCAAGTAATTTATACTGTCCATTGCTTTATTGCAGGTCTTTTAAAATGCCAAAAAAAAAAAAAGAGCGATTAATGGTTATCGAAAAAGAAAGGATTGTTGTTGGACTCGCAGAAGGATTGTTCATACAAGGTTTAGCTATGGAACTAGAAAGGAATCCAAAAACGTTGGCTTCATTCGTGAATAATCCCAACACTAAATCTAGAAAGGATAAGGGAATCAGGAGAAACCTTTCACCTCGTGAAATTTGGAAAATTCGTAGGGAAGTCAACCGAAACCCAAACAGCACCAGTGCTTCCATTTATAGCAAGGAACATAGATAGCAAGGAACATCAAAACTATTCCAAGGCTTCCATTGAGCAAACAACATAGGGAAAAACGAAATGCTTGGGTACAGAATTACATGAAAATGGATTTCCAACGTGTTCAATTTACAGATGAGACCCGTGCTACTCTTGACGGTCCGGATGGATGAGAAAAAGTTTTGAACTCGAACGGAACTCCAACCTCTTACAGAGTTCATCACCAACGAGGAGGTGGAGTCATCATGTTTTGAGCGGGAATCATTGGGGATAAGTTGGTTAGACCGTTGCAGAGGGTGTAAAACTTACCAGTAATGCGTATACGGCCTTTTTGCATAAATATTTGTCACGATGGCTAGATGACCCATCATTGCCACATGGCTTTCATATGCAGCCTTTCTTAGATCTATGGGCTTCTTTGGAGAAAGTCTCATAACTTGATCACCGTGTTCTTCAAAATTTAACCCCATTGAATATCTCTGGTCAATATGAAAAAGAGGAATTTATTATGGAAGAGAGAAATTTACTTCAAAGATGCCCAGTGGAGAACATGGTTCATATTGCTAGAGCCATAACTCCTTTTTGAGATCAAACAATTGGCAGCCCCGAGGAACAAAAGTTTATTTTAAGTTATAAAAAAAAATGGTGGATATGTCTTTTTCCCTTGGTGGACATATGTTTTTTCACCTAGGATGTGCTTTTTCTCATTATTCTTTGAGAGAAATTTTAATAAAAAATAAAGTTCGCATGATAAGACATTGAATTTTGCCCTAAAACAACATTTTAAGAGACCTGCAATAAAGCGATCGACAGTGGAAATTCCACCATAAAGAATAAAACGTCATAACTTTGTGAATATCGCATGAATTTGAAGACAATTTTTGGAAATAACTAACCTTAAAGCAGTCGTGTGATGATATAATGTTCATTTTGTTGTGACGTATATTTACTGGAATATTAATATTTTACTAATCTACAATAAAGTGACTGACGCAGTTTATATATATATATATATATATATATATATATATATATATATATATATATATATATATATATATATATATATATATATATATGCAAACATAATTTTACGGACTTGTCCACCTGTTAACGAAACAGTTATAATGGGAAAATTCACGATAGAATAAAAGAAAGTAATGAAAAACCAAATCTTTTAGTTTTAGCAAAATTGTATACTCTTTATGCTCTGCTACTATAAAACAGCCGCATTAAGTTTTATTTTCATTCAATTGTTATTCTGGGGTCCGTAACAGCTTTAACACATTAAGTAAGAACGGTATATATTAAAATATGTAACATTTCTAAAAATAAACATTCATTATATATATATATATATATATATATATATATATATATATATATACATATATATATATGTATGTATATATATATATATAATTTATATATAATTACTATATTTAATCACATTAATTAATATACGACTATATAATTTTCAGTATTTACTTCAACAGTGCCCAATAAATAGGTAGAGCTATGTGAATATATATTTCAATTAAGCTTCATAGAATTTGTGAGGCTTACCTGACGAATTTTCACGAGGATGAAACGCGGAATATTCTGTTTATAATATATATATATATATATATATATATATATATATATATATATATATATAGGTGTATATAACATATATATATATTTATATATGTACATACATTTATATGTGTATATATATTATATGACTCTGTTTTTAAGATGTTTATAAGTCTATGTCAGTGTGCGTGCGAATAGACACGAACATAGTGCTTCAGATCAGGCATCAGGGACAGTCAAGTCACGGTTCGACAAACATCCAATCGATATTTTCCTCTTACCCCATCTCTTGTTAACTTTCAAATTCAGTCGTTTTCTTACTCGTTTCTCACACGCCCCTTCTCTCTCTCTCTCTCTCTCTCTCTCTCTCTCTCTCTCTCTTTCTCTCTCTCTCTCGCTTTGTCACACACAGAAACATACGCGAATATTTCGATCCATATTACCACATAGTTATTGTCCATAGGCCAACATTATAGCGTGGGGATATTGAAGTCGTATCTGGCCAAAACATGACGACTCCTTTTCACCAAAAATATGCTCTGCCGCCAACATCGGGTGGTATAACAGAAAGTGGTTGTGGGGGGTCAGTGATGGTAGAAACATGCAGTAAAGATTATATTATCAAACTTGAACTTGAAGGGTACCGAGAGTACTAAAATCTGTATATAACTTATTATCACTCAATGGAGAAAGCACCATGCGTCCTGGGCGAATAACTCCTGACGAACAGCTGTTGCGAGAATATGTTTTCGGTACAGCGTCGTTTGAACGACGATGAGAGTGCTGCAGATCTTATGAGATTTATCTCATTGTGTTCTGCTTCTTCGGCTGTACTAACATATAGAAATTTAAGTGTAAAAATACATATGCTGCTCAACTCCCTACTAAGAGTGTCCCTGTGTTTCATAATTGTATATATACTACTGTGTTATTGTGTCCTTACGTATGTACGTGTGTGGGAAGTGTCTCTTATACGCAATGTGTGTGTGGATGTGGACACACATAATAAAGCAACCCACATGCAAAGAACATATCTCCGTTGTTCAATCTTCTTTCCTCATTATTCAAGTTCATTTTCCTTAGAAGGAAACCAACAACAATAGGTTATATAATTTTATTTCCCATCGAAGCTACAAAGCACTTTCAATAAGTTTCCAGACTTTTTTGTACAGGCATTTAAAACTGTAGTAGACTCTTGAAAATTTAGTATGTTATTGCTATACATTTTATGGGATGACTGATCAATTTTTATGATTTCACGTTCAATAGAACAGCTACAGCAAGAATTGAAATACACGCTACTAAAGCCTGATTTTCACAGCCGGTGAATTTCGCAAATGCAATCTGGATGTTAGAACACTTTAGAAGAAAGATATGCATTAAAATTCTGTTGTAAACTTGGAAAAATGTCACAAAAACTAATGGAATGCTTCAGCCTGCTTTTGGATCATCTTGCATGAATCAAACATCAGTTTAGAGTGGCATAAAGATTCAAGGAAGGCAGGGAGTCTGTGAGGGATGATGAGCGGTTTGGGAGGAGTAAGGAAGTCAGAACACCAGAGTTGATTGGCCAAATAAAGAATTTCATAGATAAGAACCGTTGTGTGTCCATAGAGACAATAAGTGCACAGTTTGATCCTTTGTGTGGGAATTGTACACAAAATTATTCAAGAAGAACTGAATATGCGGAAAATTTACGGAAAGTTTATCCCAAGTCTGTTCAGAGAAGATCGCAGACTATTTGACCAAGATTAGCATCAAGACAATTCTTCGGCCTTTCTATAGTCCGGACTTTCCTCCCTGTGACATTTGTTTCTTCTCTTAGCTGAAGGAAACCTTAGGAGATGTCGTTATGAGAAAATTAATATGAAAGAGGCTGTAACGAAGATCATTGACATGCTCACCCAAGTGGATATCTATGGGGTATTCCAGAAGTTATTGCAACAGCATAACAAGTGCATTGCAACCGGAGGAGATTACTTCGAAGAGGACTAGAGTTTCATGTGTGTACTATTAATAAAACTGACTACATGATAAAGTCTCGAAACTTATTGAAAACACCTCGTAAATTCGCGTTTTTCCAGCTTCCAAACGCGGAGACGATAACTTCCGTGCTAACTTGTCCAACTGTCCCACTCTGACTAACTCCACCCTAAAACTTTAGGTGCATTTCTACGTCATCAGTTCACGTAACTCAAGAAACAAATCAGCCGATCTATATTTGTAACATATTTACTTTACTCATCTAACATTCCAACGTTAACATTCCCGATACATTTCTGCCATAAATATTTTGTCTCTAAAATACCTAATTTGTCTCGTTACATATATTCTTACATTACTATTTTCCAAACATCAACAACGATCATAGTAATCCTTCAGATTACTTAGCGTTACCACGGCAGTGATTTGCAGAAAATGAAAATTGGAAGAAAAAATGAGAAGGTTTGCGTGAAAGTGGCGGTCACCTCGATAATTACAGGCGAAATAATTAAATATGTGATTATTTCCAAATAATGTAATATAATAGAAAATAATAGGTTATGTATATTTGATATAACTTTATTTTACGGTTTGTTGTTTTCCATTGGAGCTGCAAGGCGTTGTAATATATACATCATGCTAAGGTCGCGTCCCCCTCCCAGGTTCCAAACGCGGAGACGATATCTTCCGTGCTAATTTGATCAACTATTTCACTCTAACTCCACTCTGAAGCTCTACCTGCATTTCTAAACTATCTCATTATGTCATCAACTCACACAACAAAAGAAACAAGTCAGCTGGTCTATCTTTATCACGTATTTATTTAGCTAACATCCCAGTTTGTTCTAACATTTCAACGTTAACATTCACGATATATTTATAACATAAATATTTTATCTTTAAAATAACTATTTGTCTCAATACATATTTTTAACATTCCATTTTCCAGGCATCAACAACGATCATAATAATCGTTCAGGTTATTTGGTGTTACTCCAGCAGTGATCTATATAACACCTGTAGGCATGGTCTTTAATTAACAATAGTCCCTGATGTCTAGATGGCAATTGACGTGTTTAAGTTTTAACATGAGTAAAAAAAATGTTGTTTAAACATTCGAGCCTTCTCTCGGCCTGCTAACCCAAAGGGATTTCGATGAAATTTCCTAACATCTGAATAATCGTTTTGAAAAATGAAATTTAATATTAACTTTTATTTATTAAAATATTTTTTTTATTTAGACGCGTTTAAAATTAAATGAAATTAATATCACGTATTCGTGGTCTGTTTATGTAAACGAAAGGCGAAGGGTACTTCCGGTACTTATGAAGTAGAAAGGTGGCGGGATAGTTTAGTTTACGGTAGTTTACGGAATAAGCCGGAAGGTGCCGAATTAAAGATTTTTATTTTATTTCGCACAAACGCCGGCCAATAAGATATATATTATTTCTATGAATATGAAGCTAAGGCAATGAAAAATTAAATGAAAAATGAAAATAGCATTCTTGTATAATTATTAGCCAATTCCTACGAAACTTTACGAAAATTAAATTTTAAATCAAGTAAAATAAAACATTCATTTTAAGGTAAGTTTTAAGAAAAAATATTTGTTTTTAAAACGAACAACTAGTAGTAAACAATATTTATATGAATTTTGTTCTTTTAATGATTTTTCGTGATTTTTTGTTTAAATCAAGATAAATATTCAAATTATATACCAAACAAATGTTTTTTGGATTATTATTATTTTCATTTTTTTATTTTTTACTTTTTTTTTGCTTTGGTTAAAACACTCGGCGTTCGGCACCTTCCAGCGTTTTTCTAAACCGCTCGAACGATTCAGACGATAGCAGGGTCCTTATACTGTATAATTACCCATCTTTCTGTTAAAATGTAAAAATTTATGAATAAATGTAATTAAAAAGTGAGTAAGGAGTGATAATCAATTTGGAGTTTGCGACCAGAAATCAGATTCGTAGAAAATAAAACTTGGAAAGAAGAATAAGAAGGTTTGCGTGAAAGTGGCGGTCACCTCGATAATAACAGGCGAAATACTTAAATATGTGATTATTTCCAAATAATGTAATATTAGTTATTACGGATGTAAGGAAACTATATTTTGATATTAAAATTCCTTTTGCGCTGGGTAAATTTTATAAATTATATATTAGATAAACAAATATGCAGCTAAAAAGAAAAGCAATTTTCAGACAAAGTCAACCGTACTAATTTTTACACAATTATGACAGAATCAATAGAACAACTCTCCGTTAGATGAGGTTGCACAATTTAATAAAAATTATTTCAAAAATACCTTTTATTCTTTACTAGCCTTGGTGATCGGCGTTGTCCGAGTGTTTGGAGGTGTGTGTTGAGCAAAAAAAAAAAGTGGTTGTAGGCAAGCAGGCTCGAACCCGTACCGCGAAGGAGGAAAAGGAATGTAAAAAAAAAAGTGACGTCTTTGCCGTTGGGTCCATCACCAAACTGGAAATGACGGAGGTTTAAATTGAAATTATTCAATCGAAAAAAGCGGGTGACACTCGAAAATATCTGCCAAAAAAGCGACCCCTCTCTGTAGTTGAGGGTGAAAGAATTTTTCGATATTTGTGGTCCGAAGGATCGACCTTCAAACGAGACCTATCTTTTGAAAATCCGTCGGTTCTGTCGAAAGTTTTAGGCAGATATACATACATACATACATACATACATACATATATTTAAACAAGCGGGTGAGATTTATATTATAGATTAGCACGTATACCCAACATTGGCCGGCGCAAAAATGTAAAATAACTTCTGCCCATTTTTCTTTCTCCGTTCTCCGTTTTATTTTTTCTCTTTTTCTTTCGCCCAGTCTCTCAGGACATAACAGAAGTCGGCTTAAGGCAAGATAACTATGTAAAAACAACAGATATACTTCCTTTTGTCACATAAATTTAACAGACGTTTACGTCTTGATAACATTAAATGATATCAATAACACATTAACGCCCGATTAATAAGTTTTGTTTTTATTTTATTTTAAATATCATACATCCCGAATTACGCCGATCAAAAAATACCAACTTTATTGGTGTTGTGTATTTTTCAAGTTTTATCTGTGCATATAAACAAGTAATTCCTTTATATAGGGAGTGCGTTTTGAAAGTAATACCTCCTATTTTTTAATTCAGCTCGAATAAATCAGAGGGAATTGCAAATTGCATTGTTATGATGACTGAACTTCTGCATTCTTGACCTAACAAGTTTTATCTCTTTATTGTAGATGTTGACGGTGTGAGACTAAAAAACAACCCTTGTCATGGACGTGCGTCAGAACAGAGATGCGTCATTGAAGTCCCTCATGCAGAAAAATGGAATCAATAAACATTCATTAACGCATGTTACACTATTACAAAGCTGATGCAGTTGATGTCAGCACAGTTAGGAGATGGGTTCGCTGATTTCAGTGTGACGATAGATGTACCGTGAGCGTTACACTGTAACCGTGTCGTTACATTTCAATCACGCAGACTCATGCGTTGTCTGGTACTGTCACAGAAACAAACAAATAAGGAAGGACAAAAAAGTATACGACACAGCATTTTTTTAAAGTGCAAATGAAAAACAATTATTCGAGGTTCTTCCAACAATAATGAATTTTATTATCTTTCAAATGTCTTTTCGATCACACATGTATCTTAGAACTTCTGTCATATTACATGTGCTTTTTAAAAGTCTCTCTCCCCGCGATCTGACACTGCCCACAGCCAGCGTTTTCTCAACCTCGACTTCACGTTTTTCTTCCACGGCATACACTTTGCTTCTCTCTTTTGCTCGACCATGTGTTGTCCTTTTTCTCTTCTTCTTCCCCGACGTTAATGTCGTGCACACTTGCTTAATTTGCATATGTGATAAGACGGCTGCTACTAATATTTTCGCTAGTAAGCTATCCTACGGCTGCTGCTGATTTTCTCACACTCGCGCCATGACGCCCTATGTCACACAGAGATTTGTGTGACAAATATTCCGAACTTTTATGACCTACATCAAAGAGACTGGTAAAAGTGCATTGAGGATGGTGTTGACTATGTAGGAATATAAATTCTGGATCACAGAAGTTCACTCGTTTTATTATACCTCTCCCGTTTTAGTAACTCTTTAACATTTTAATTTTGGAGTTTAAAAGAAATAAGTGGCTTTACTGTTGGAAGAATTCTCGTATAATAGTTGGACCAAACATACAGTAATGATTTAAAAAGTTTTTTTTTAATGACTCGTGCGCTACCACCGAGAATCGAAACCAAAACATTTAGCTTACGATTTACTTTTTCCTTTGACGTTAATGCCTGAGCTATGAAGACATGTTTGCAGCAAGGCTAAAAATGAAAGCATGAAAAAAATAGCTATTACGTTACGCATGCATATTCATAATGACGTCGTTAGACCTTCACATGGAAAATTCCATGTTTTTAATTTTCACACTTTTACACCGATTTTCTCCGGCTCAAACCCAAATATTAAGTTTCACATGAGTTCGAATACCCTAATATGTTTCATGTCTATAGACCGCAAACTCATAAAGGAGTTAGGTAGACAAACATTTTAAACAAATATATATATACGCATGCATGAATATATATATAAAGAGGTTTGTGTTTACTATAAACTTTTTACGCAAATATTACGCAAGTATAAATCATGTAGAATATCTTTAATTATTGACGTCATTCGTCCACTATTACCGTTGCTTCTCAACAATCTTTCTTTTCCTTTATATGCATTATTTTTTGGATCATGAATTCTTCATGCCAGCAATTAAAGCTGCAATGTGAAAACAACCAATCATAATATTATAGAACTAGTTTCCTATGCGTAAGAGTATAAAACTTTGGCGTAGAAACACTCGAACACAGGCATTAGATTTTCAATCTTAGCAGCCTTCAATAACGAACGAGCTTGATGTTATCTTGTGTATATCTGCATATCTATAAAAATGACAATGTGAGTGACACTTCTCAATCTATATACTCAACGATTTTTTATCTACAAACTTGAAATTTGGTATATAGAATATTCAAGCGTGTGGAAAACTTTTTAATCAGTTTTCATCCGAAAAAAAAAAGTTCCTAAGTTGTCATAATTGAAAAATTGGTACGTGGGGGAGGTCATCGGATTTTTATCCATTTGCTGTTTCACGACTGCGCGTGCGTGAATCGTTCTCATGACAGAGTGCTTATGTTAAGAATAAGTATATGTTAAAGCACTTTTTATGATCATGTCAAGCTGGCCTAATGATTATCGTACTTGACTTTAGGTTTTGGTTTCGACCTCAGCTCGGGTATTTTTCTTACTCCCTTTGTACAGAAGAATCACCACTTATCAAGGCCCAGAGGCCACTCAATGATAAGGGTTAAAGAGGGTCCGGTGGTCAAAAGGACAATATCATAGTAATCGTTTGAAGTGTAAATTTGGTAAATTGGATTACTTAAGGTGAACGGCTCATCAAGAAATTGTTTACATTGGACTTGAAGACGACCATATTGTAGTTAGCTAGAAAGCAGGCAAACGGAACAGAGTTCCACAGGTGTGCAGTTCTAAGAAAGAAGTTATTTACAAAAAATTAACTGTTTAGACAAAACATACTATTCGCATGCACATGTTTCAGACAACTTATAATATATTCCATATTATTCTTATATTTAATTAATTTATATTATTGTATTTTTTACATGTATTTATAACTTTATCATCAATTTATAAAGGTTTTAATTCATTTTCTGCCTTCCTGTCTTGGGTTAGTATGTTTAAATTTATCTATTTAAAGGGAGATAACTTAAAACTTCCATAAGATCATACTGAATACAATGCAATCTTAAAGTTATAAACATGCATATACAGTATTAAGAAAATGTGAATCTGAATACCTTATTCTAAAACTGCTTTAGTTTGTGCCGATCAAGTACACATCTGTACTCAATTGCGTTCTATAAATTATTTTTGTATACACACCAGAAAATGCTCCAAGCAAACTACATTAACGTCTTACACTTCTATATATTTTTCTAGCGCCGAGACAATGCATACGGCTGCTCTCCTCCACGGTCGATTGTATGTAACGTTGGCTAAGAGAAAATAGATATATGGTTAAACCTGCTTATAGGAAACCTTTTTCGAAGAAGAAAGTGAATATGTTGTTAGGTCGCTACTTGGTTGAATCGGAAATGACAGCGAAACAGAAAATGGATAAAATTGGCACAATTTTGCTGCCTGATCGTGTTGCTAATGGTGAACGTTAACGCCGTCTAAAGTTCGTCGAATGTAAGAGAAGAGCGAAGTGACATTCTTGGACGTTTTGGCTGCAGGTATTTTTCGAGTGGTGAATGACACTTTTACTGTCCTGTTTACCACTTCCGGATTTCACGCGAAAGAAAGGTGTAACTCGCAGACTGACAGATTGATAATGATGGTGTACGACATAATTACGTTCGCACAACAGTTCTTGTGAGATCATCGGAGTTAAGCAACGTTGAGCGTGGCCAGTACTATATGGGTTACCATTTCGGAATACGAGGCTCTGTATATAGGAGGACGTCGATATCTTCCCGCAAGGACTACAAATATTTAACCTCGTTATCTCTGACAGCGATAGACAAAGAACAGAGGACCGCTTGTGAATTTGATATTCCCGTGATATTCCTCCTTCGGAGAAAGTCGATTCATTTAATGAGTTTCGTTTCGGCAATGATAAAAAAAAACTATAGTCTAAAAGTTCTAGAATTTAATTTCTTCTATCCACATCTCGAACTAAAACTCATCATTTTCGTTTATTCTCTTTGTGCAACAAAAAATCCCGGTGATTTTCTAAAATAGCCAACTTTGTTGCAAATAATGGGGTCAAAATAAATACACAAAATATAATTGTTACCAAAGGCAAGCTAAGTTACTCTTCTACTTATCTCGATATATATATTTTTTTTTACATTATTTTTTTTTTACTGTCCGTAAAAATGTGGTGGCATTGTTCGAGCCAAAGCCAAACGTCGATAATCGTTCCAAAGTCGGAAATTAAAATAAAATACTGAAACACATGTCACTAATCATGCAGAAATGTCATTTTTTTATCGGTATTTTATTTAATTTTCGATTTTGTTCAGTTTTTGACCTATTATTGATTTTCGAACCTGACTTTAATGAAACAACCATTTGGTTTTCGTTTTAATTTAACAGACTTATTTTGAACAAAAAAAGAACACTTATTTTGAACAAAAAAAGAAACACTTATTTTGAACAAAAAAAGAAACACTTATTTTGAACAAAAAAAGAAACACTTATTTTGAACAAAAAAAGAAACACTTATTTTGAACGAAAAAAGAAACACTTATTTTGAACAAAAAAAGAAACACTTATTTTGAAAAAAAAAGAAACACTTATTTTGAACAAAAAAAGAAACACTTATTTTGAACAAAAAAAGAAACACTTATTTTGAACAAAAAAGAAACACTTACCTTAGGTAATATTTATTTGTTGTGTACTCTTTCACTTTTGTTTTTGTGTTTTTACTGATGTTTACCTCAAACAAGACATATTATCACTTGCATAAAAGGAGTTACCATTTGAGACCATGTTTTGGGGAGATGAGCGAGATGTCTGTTTGCATTACATTTAAACTTCTGCATGTCAGTACAGTCAGGAAGTATTCAAAAGTCTAACAATCCAAGATTAAAAAAAAGACTATTAGAGTAGAAAGCTTTCCGGCATTTAGAGACCTCTACAATGAAGAGGTATGATTTTGTTGTTCAGCGAATTTATCAGGCCAGGTACGTCGAGGGGGGCATAGGTGCGATGAGCTCATGAGAGTAAGTTCTATTAAAATACTTTTAAAGCAAGCGCAGAAATGCAACATTATGGGGATGGGACAGGAGGTGGAGTTTAGTTGACAGTGCGAAACCGATTATATTGTTGATTCTTCTGTGGCTCCTCTCAAATAAGGAGGGACTAGTGGCAGATGCACCAACGCAGATATAGCAATAATACCCTATGCATGAAGAGATTATTAGATTTGTAGAGCTACATGATACTTTCAGGTGTGGGTAATCTTCTAGCACGATAGAGGAACCCACCATATTTGCATCAGCCTTCGCAATGTCGTCAATTGCCCTATATATAGTTCAGTTCAGGTTGCATATGAATGATAAGCCGATGAGTTTGTAGGAAAAAACAATAAAGTAGGCTGTTATTAATCCTGGCTATTAATGGTTGAGAAGACTTATTGAAATTATCAAAGGAAAGCAGCTTAGTCTTAGCAGTATTTCATGTTAGCATCCATTTACGATCCCATTCCATCACAGACTGAAGGTCGTTTTCTAAGGATTCTGCCATTGCCTTAAATATGTGTACATCCGTTTTCCTCTACTTATTGTTAGAAATTACATATGTATCATTGTCAAATATACCTATCTCAAACACAATATTATTAAGCAAGTCTCTATTATCAGCGATAGCCGAGTCTTGTTAAAGGGTTATGGCTTCGTGAAACCCCACTTAACATAACTACTACTCCAATGCGCTACATAGCACTACAACTATCTCGATATTATACAACTGATGATGGAGCAATCGCTCTTAGCGTTACCAAAGAGAGAATTTCTTTACTGTCAGTCGAAAACAGCAGCCAGACAAACTGTCAATCATGTTTTCTCCAACCTTTCAGACCAAAGTGGCTCAGACGAGCCGAACGAACATGTCATGCAATCACATACAATTTGATTTGATTGTGATAGAGAAAGAAACTACGAATAATAATTGAAAAACGACGTTCATTGTCCTAGCCAAGAAACAAGTTCAAGCATAGGCTGTATCCGATGAGTTCCTGATATTGTGCCTCTATGTTTGGCTAATAGACAACCAAGGAGTATAGAAGCCGGGTGATAAGCATATCCCACATAGTCCTTAAGTAATTTACGTCCAAAAACTGGAGAATTTGTTCGAGTAACCAGCTCTAAAACACGACTGAGGCGGCCGCACAGTGACTTGGGGTTAATAGCACAGGTTTTACATCAGAATTTTGCTTCTCCTAAATGGGTGACGTGATGTTCTGTTTTGTAAAGGGTGACACGCGAAAGATTCTGTAGAGCTTAATTGTCATATATATTTATAGCTTACTGTATACACACACATATATATATTCATGTATATACACAGACACACCCCCATATATCGAGGTTAGATAATATTAAAATTATATATATATATATATATATATATATATATATATATATATATAAGATTTTAATATTATTATCTAAGCCTCGATAAATGTAAGGAACAAAAAGGTGATTTCAGATTAAACTTTTGAAGAAATTAACATCAGGCTAAGCGGGGGGTATCATTCCATGAAAGCTCGTATTACTCTGACCGGAAATTGTCTAGACAGAACGAAACAGATCTTTCTATAACGTGTTAAATTCGATGTCATTATTAAAAAAATTGAGGGAGTGAGGATTATAAAATTTTAAGTGTTCAGAATCATAGCTTATTAAGGCTGTCAAAAGTAATGATGATGGTAAAGATGACATAATAATAATAATAATAAATGCAAAGTAATTCTAATAATAGTATAGTCAATGATCATGTGTAATAATAATATTATTTAGTAATTATAGTAACAAATTTAGTAATAATGATAAAAAATTTAGTAATAATGATAACAAATTTAGTAATAATGATAACAAATTTAGTAATAATGATAAAAAATGTAGTAATAATGATAAAAAATTAGTAATAGAACTAAACATATCAGCAACAGTGATATATATACGCATATATAAATACGCATATATATATATATATATATATATATATATAGAGAGAGAGAGAGAGAGAGAGAGAAAGAGGTGTTGTGTTTACTATAATATTTTTGCGCAAACATTACGCAAGTATAAATCATGTAGAATATCTGCATAAATATAATTACACGTAATAGTTAATTACAGATGAACATCACATAAGAAAACCGAAATAACAAACAGGGAATTAATTATAATGAATGTTTAAAAGAATATGCAAATTAGCTATATCTTTTTGCAGATGAATGCAATTCCACGACATATATATAACAATGTTGTATTTTCTTTTTTAAATATATTAAAGGGTTTTAATATGAATATTAACACACAAAAAATCCAAATTTATGGGAGTGTATATATATATATATACACACACATATATATATATACACACACACACACACACACATATATATATATATATATATATATATATATATATATATATATATAGTATTTATGGGGAGGTGTCTCTTGCTTTACGACATTAGTGTGTCGTTATAAGAAGCATGTATATTAACGTCAAGATTCAAAATCTGATCGATCCGTCAAAGGCAAATATAATCTGCCGTCTACTTACCTACTCCTGCGCATCAAGAGACATCGTCATTAAGAGGAGAAAAATTGAAGCTCCATATACACACTCAATCTTTCTAAATTTACATATATTTTCATTAGCTTTATTAGTAACCTTATTCTTTCTGTTCCGTCAAATAGACAATATGGCGGAAACAGTGTCGGAAATTAATGAATTTAAACAGTAATAAATTGAAATGCTATAAAATAACGTCTGCAAAGTTTAATTACTAAAATGTATTTATCTTTAGTAAGGTTTATATAGGCATTATGATACACAGATACATTACCAATATGACTGGTATCACTTCGTTTCATCAGTGAAGAAGTAGCATTACTTTCACTATAGTATATAGTGTGATACAATAAAGTTGACCTGAGGTGGACTTGAATCACTAAGTGCTGGGAAGAGGGGGGCAATAGACAAAGAAATAGGAAATGTCCTACAATAAACAATAGATAGGAAGTAGCAAACAATGAATCTGTAGGTATTTTTAGATTTGACAATGACAATAGAAACCTACAGAGAAAACAGGGAAAGGCAGCTTCCGGTAGCTGGGATGGGAGCGACCTCAGATACCAACGCAGAGGAGACAGTTAGTTTACAATTAGATACCCTTTGCAGCGGATGGGAGTTGATTGCGACAACGGTTTGACAGTTTTTAGAGTTGACTGCGAAACAGAAATGGAGACAGATTACGACTGACAGACGAACGTAACATCGATAGAACGGGGAGAAAACACACACACACACACACAAACACACACAAGTCCAACCGTCCAATATATGTGAAACATTGGCGTTTGTGTTTTTCCTTTCTTTGTTCCACGATTTATTATATTTCTACTTTGAGAACACACGCGTGTTCCCTTCGAGAGTCGCCAGCGAGAAAATCACGATCCGGCCATAAGAAATACAGAGAACGACGAATCCACGACACACGACGTCCAGGCCGCACGCGTCTGGTCACAAAGGTTATGTAGTATTGGTTCATGACAAATCCCTTAAACTAACCGATTTTCCACAATCCCCTTCTAATTAACAGAGAACAGATTAAACGTTGTGTAACGTTTTTATTTTTCGAACAATTTTGTTTATGGGGGAGGGTAAAAAAGAGACTAGAGATTGCTGAGAGTTTTTAATGTTTAGTCTTGGAGAAAATAGATCACACATTAAAGATATATTTTTTTTACGAATGAGTCACAACTTATCAAGACCCGTAGTAATCGTCAGTAGTGGAAATTTGATAAATTGGTTTAATTAAGGGGACGGATAATTAAGAACTTGTTTACGTTGGACTTGAAGACAATCGTATTGTAGTCAGCTGGAAAGTGGGCAAACGGAATAGAGTTCCACAGGCGTGCAGTTCTAAGAAAGAAGCTTTTAGATTTTTGTGTGTGTGTTTTTTTACAAAGGGGTCACCACTTATCAAGGCCGGAGGCCACTCGAGGATAAGGGCTATTGAGTGTACAGTAGTCAATGGAATAATTTCTTAGTCATCGTTTGTGGTAGAAATTTGGTAAATTGGATTATTTAATGGAACGGTTCATCAAGAATTTGTTTACGTTGGACTTGAAGACAATCAAATTGTAGTCAACTGGAAAACAGACTAACGGAAGAGAGTTCCACATGCGTGCAGTTCTAAGAAAGAAGCTTTGTTCATGGAATCTACATTTCGGTTTAGGCACAGATAAAGAGTGGGGAAAATTATTGATAGTGGTTTCAGCTAGACGGGTGTGAAAGATTGGCGAGGGGCACAAGAGATTAGAGCTCAGACGTAATTACAAGTCTTATAAAATTATTGGCAGTTAATGAAAAAAATAAGAAATTTACGTGCGGAGTTTGAATATACAGACCACGTCAATAAAAAAAAACACACTATTAACTTACCCACAGTAGAATTTTCACAGCCCGTTGTTCTATCATTGTTACTAAGCGACAACATGGAAAAATGGCTTTACCGATGATAGATGAATTTAAATAACGGCTTCCATTATCGATTATCGATAATTATCGGTGGTATTCTGGGACAAAACTTCACTAAGATAACTCTTAGACTTATACACTAAAGTTCTGTAAATTTTAAAGAAAATATGTTCAGCCGTATCGGAGTCTGTAAGGTACGAACTCACATACACACACAGACAAAACTGCATGTATATATATATATATATATATATATATATATATATATATATATATATATATATATATACTCCTGTAAATTTATTTTTTACGTAATAATTCTTATGGTTTCACTTCTCTTTAATTCACATATCTTACTATTTTTATACATCTACATACAAAATCTATATAGTAGTGTGATGCCCTGATGTAAAATATGTTGTATACAGAAAGTTCGTAGTTCAGCTCGTTTAAAGTTAAAACAATTGTTACTGGCCGCATGAATCTCTACAGGCAGGAGAGAAAAGAACTTCTGGCGAGAACAGAAGGTCAAATGTGACAAAAACGTGGGAACGGTAAAACAGGAAGTGACATAAATAAATGACATAGAGAGTGACGCCATCGAAAAATTGAGAAAACATTTTTCTAAGAAAAACCGATTGGGATACTAATTGAGACGCAACAACGCAGTCTTACGGATAATTAGTTTTTGTTTATGGAAATCGTTCCAGACAAGGCGTGAAGCCACTTAAGAACGGAAGATAATTTTCGCAAAGATAAGAGATGCCCTTTGACTTCAATCTTCAAAGAACAAAGATTTAAAATAGTGGAAACATTAATAAGGATGAGAGTTCCACTGGTCTCTATTTCTTGGAAAGAAGCTACAGGAATAGGAAGTTGTATCACTATGAGGTATAAAAGCAGTTAATTGACGAAGACAACTTGACCAATGAGTCAAACGAGCGGAGACAAAAGAAGCAGGGAATAGACCAGACACTTCTAGATAACACATACCATAATAGTATTTATAGAAAAGACTGGGACAACCAACATCACGATTATGAGAGAAGCATTGCAAAGAATAAGATCAAGTGTGACTAATAAAATTGCAGATAGGTTTCTGCACTTCATACAGAGCCATTAATTCACCAGTCCAAATATGATAACAATATACCATGTATGGTCTGATAATCTATATAGTTATAAAACAAATGACCTTGTAACGATGTATGTAACCCACTTTCCGGTTTACGACATCCGGTTGCGCATGCGAGCATGACCTGCGCACTGAAATATTAACGTTATTATTTCGAAATTATTATTTAACATGGGAAGAGTGGGGGTTAAAATAACTTAAACGTAATACAGAAATGAACGATGTAAAAAAAAATAGCAGATATATCAAAATTTGAATTTAACTATAATAAGTATTATGGTATCTGTTCAGTGCACATTTACCTATAAGTATGGCCAACCACTTATAATTCAGTAACTGTAATTCTTTTTTTTTAAATAATCAATTATAATAAACAGAACGACTCATAGAAATCTATCTATATTCTTTTTTCATTTTAATATACTTTCATAGAAATGTTTCTGTTATGTCAAAAAAAAAATATTTCTTTACATAACAAATGTCACGCTCATACATGAATTCCATAGCTAATATAACATACTGACCCAACGGGTCACGGGTAGTCTAGTAGATTTATAAAAATAGAAAATACCCTAACGTGTCAGAAAATGTTTTGAAAGATAGAGAGAACATATTTTACGAGAAGAAAAAATAGCAAAATGGATCCGATATATGAACTCCAAGAATGATTTGATGAGGAAGAAAGACCAAGAAGTGTTAGGGTCGATTTTTCCTCAAAGCAGAGTCATCTATGAGAAGCAAACTGAGAATATTTATATTCTTCCGCCATCTTAACTACGTGCGTATAGAAACCAGAATGAAACAAATAAAGATCAATTTAAAAATCAACAATGAGATGTGTTATATTCGGTAGAGTGAAAATTATTTCGTTATACCACCGCAGCTGACAAAATCCGTACTAAAAGTACCTATCGTTTCTCCAACCTCAGTAAAAGTTAGGAATCGAACATGATTAAAAGAAAATAATACAAATCCAATAAACAAATATAAAATCAATATGAAATCGATAAAAATTCAATTGGAAATCAAACAAAAGTGAAACGACGAAAGATGTTGACTTTCTTTTTTAAATCAAATAATTTGCAATAATTGCTTTGAAGTTGTCAAAAACAAATATTTCACCAAGTAAAAGAAACCATAAGAATTATCGTAAAATAAAGTTTTATGCATGAAAATTAAAGTTTTGGATTCAAAAGTGATTTGACACAATTGTAAGCCATTTCAAATTTTAAAAATATGAATAGCGTTTACAGGTCAAACATTTGACAAAGCGAAATTGCCTAACGAACTGTTATATATATATATATATATATATATATATATATATATATATATATATATATATGTGTGTGTGTGTGTGTGTGTGTGTGTGTGTGTGATGGACTCTCCCGCCGATTTCGACGTATGACCTTCTGCCACAAGAACAACTGTGAAATCAACACATGATTTGTTTATAGTGGTGATGGCTTTGTGCAGAACCAATCACACATTTTGGTATTACTGCTTATCTCTGTCGGTGCAGGTGACTGCCACAAGATAAAGCATATAGTAGACCGTGGGTTTTTACATCAGAGTTTTCCTTCTCCTAGGTTCATGTCTTAGTGAAGACTGAGGGGGTGCATCTCTCCCAGTAAATTAATGCGCCCCTTGATACCAACCTGGAAGTTTCTACGACTGGGCGCGGTACATACAGACTCTAGCCTTCCCAAATGTTAATCTTTCTTGGAAGATATTTTCAGGCAAAGACAATGATTTGAAAATTGTATCAATAGGTCAAGCGTTAATGCAGGCTGTTAGACCTAGAGTTCTCCTTTCATCTTTACAGTTTGGTTTAGCAATGGAAATGATAACCAATTTGGATCGAGATTCTTAATTAATAAGCATAGTTTCTCTTCATCTAACTCGGAAGTTCAGAAATTCGAAAGAAGTGCTGCTCTTGTTCATAGCGCTGGAACTCTCTCCGCTGTTGAAACTGAATCTGTGCATTTCGTAGCTGATAATGTGGATCATAATGCACGGAGTATTGATGGATTTAACACAATCCATGGTATGGCATCGTAGTATCTTTTTATGTCCGCTTAAGTAAAATCAAAACCAGTTCCAAAGATTCAAGCCCTTTCAGAAGATATAAAGAGTTGGAAAGATCACCATCAAATACGTAAATTCACAGCACACCAACAAACTGCGAGTGACATTTAATTTTCTCTGGTGTGGCTATACAATTAAATTAGGAGCGTTGGTGAATATTCGTATGGTTCAACCAGCCTTGGGTGATTGCCGCTTGAGTAATCGTGGAAAGATGTTTCTTAATGTCTAACCAATGGCCGAACATGAAGCTAATCTACTAAAAAGCGAATCACGTGTTTCTGTTTTCTAATGTACATTTTTATCGTAGCTCAATTCTATATATATATATTATTCTGTTACTCTCGTATTAGCGTACAGAAAAAAAAACATATGTAGTGCATCAATATAATATAGCCCCGTATCAGAGATCATGTGCGTCCCCCAACCTGAGTAGATAAGACAATAAAATTCCTTGAAAAGAAAATATTTCTTTAATCTAATATCAAGTGTGTTGTGGTTGTTTATTGAGGCAGACGAACAATTCGAAATGCAGATAAGATATTTGTTTTCGCGTTGATAGTGAAATAGAGAAAGCATAATACCCCTGCAATTTATGTCCCCGGTAGTAGCCCCCTACTTCAAAGTGGCACTGTGCCTTGTTTGGAGTGAAAATTGAATAAAAAATTTTAAAAAAATACAGAGAAATACTATTAAGATACGTCTATACGCGTTGAACGAGGGGAATAATAAGTTAAGGACCTTCATCGCTGCACGGAACGGACGACGGACATATTCATTTATAGAGATATCTAAAACTCCATTTTGAAACTTAAGCGTGACAGATAAAAGAAAATGCTACTATTTTTTTTTTATTTTACGCGTAACATACAAAGAAAATTATATTTGGATCTAAACTGTGACAGACCAACAACTATAATGAGCTTGGCAGACTAAAGGAAAATCTGTTTTGAATTTATACTTGCCAGATCAACATAATTATTTTTCCACGTAAAACGTCTCAGACTGACGAACGTGATATTTCTTACTTAAGCTTAAGTAATATATTTACGTGTTGCAGACCAAATAAAATGACTTTTGAAAAAAAAAAAATGTGAAAGTTGATAATGACAGACCAAAGAAAATTTATTTGTGAAAAAATATTATAATGATTTTTGAAAGTAGAGAAGGGCAGACCAAAAAAATGATTTTTGAAAAATCATTTTTTTATCTGTCATTTTAAAATGACAGACAAAAAGAAATGGTTTTTGAAAGTTAAGTTGATAGACCTTAGGAAATGAGTTTTCAAAGTTTAATGCCACAGCAAAAAGGAAATGTTATTTTGTCTTTAGATGTGACAAACCAACAAAATTATATTTTATATTATACTAGCATGGGTGGCCGGCGTTGCCCGGGTATTTGGAGATGTATGTTGAGCAAAAACAAAAAGTGGTCAATTTTTTTAACTTTGACCCCTATTATGCCCCCTTAAAATTTATTGTTTTGGGCCCAAATTAAGTTATTAAGTTAGATCCATGTCCAAGGAACCTATATCTAAATTTTCAAGTGTTTAGACCGAAAATTGTCGGAAAAGTTTGGTAGAGTTCTCAAAGGTCGAATCGTTGACCTTTGACCCCTTAATCGCCAAATTTCTGTCTGAAAACCGATCACATCGATTTTCCCAAATCTCAGTACCCTGCATATCAAATTTGGAGTCTATAGACTTAAAATTGACAGAATTATTGCGGAGGGAAATGTACACACACAGACACAGATACACAGATACACAGACAGACAGACACTTTCACTTTTATAGATATATAGATTAACTAAAACCTAGCAGACCAAGGAGTATGATATTTCAAACTTTAGCTTTAAAACAAAATGTTATTTCAACGTCATATGTGATAGACCAATAAAACCATATTTCCTGCTAAATTGTGACCGACCAACAAACATGGTATATCAACCTTAAAGATGACAGATCGACTGACAACTCGAGCCTCTTATAGAAATTTTTTGACACATTTAGTAATATGATAGGTACTAACGCAGAAGACAGACCTCGTAATCGTTGGCATATTTCGGGCGAATTATGTAAATTTCCGAAAAGTGAATGACAAAAGTTTCGTGCCCCCCCCTCGACAACGACAGCAAAAAATTTTGAATTAAAAAATATATATATATAATCTTCATCGAAAACAGTCATAAATGAAAAATGTACCGGTACAGTTTAAGGATCGTACTGAAATAAATATGTAATTATTGAGAAAGTCATTCTTAACACGAGAAGGCGAGGCTTTTTAATTATTCTGTACTTTCATCTAACAATTTAACAAACAAATGATACTGTAAAAAAAATATAAGAAAAAGATATTGTTTGCCAATTGTCGACTGCTTCGATTTCATTAGCTAAGCGTTTCGGCATCTTCCGGTGGTTTACGTAACCTGCCCGGAATATGCCGACGATAAAGCGGTTGGTATTTTGTACGTGCAATGCTTGCATTCAACGTTCGCAGTTATCTTTAAAAATATACTAGTTCAAATAACTACGTTATATACAAATTAATGTTACCGACAAACGGACAAAGCTTTTAATAGTTTCAAAGGCGAAAATAGAATCATGTTAATTTGTACGCAAAATGTTGATGAGTCGGTAAAAGCAAGTCGAGTTAAAACCACGCGACGTCGTATCCGTTCGTATCAGACGAGCGATCCATCACTTTTTTGCACTAATAAAATTATGCAAATAAATCGGTTTCTACCGATGTCACATCTGTCATGACGACAAGATTTACCAAAGCAAATTATTAATATTCTACCATCGGCACATTTTCAATACATTAAGTGGATAATACATGAGCATACACATGCGCATATTTTTTTCTTCGGATATATAGCTTCTTTTTTTTTTACAAAGGGTTTACCAAATATCAAGGCTAGGAGGCTATTCGAGAATAAGTGTTAATGTGTGTATTAAGACAGTTACTTAATAATCGTTTATAGCAGTAATTTGGTATAATTAGATTATTTACGAGGACAATTCAATAAGAACTTGTTTACGTTGGACTTGAAGACGACGATATTGTAGTCAGCTGGAAAGCATACCAGCGGAACAGAGTTCCACAGGCGGGTAGTTCTAGGAATGAAGCTTTGTTCATGGATCCATGTTTAGGGACCAATATAGAGTGTAGGGAATTTATTGATGGTCGTTTTGACTAGATGAGTGGGTTTTTTTGTTTGTTTGTTTGTTTTTTTGTGAAATATTGCCGAGGGAGGGGCCATAGATTAGAGCTCAGTCGAACTCTTGTCATGAAAATAGCGATAGAATAAATACAGGCTGGTAACGTCTCTTGTGAGAAAGAAGTTGCAGAGAAAAGAAAAGAGTATCGCCTTCTAGATTACGATGTCTGTTTTGAACTTTGTCTAGCAAGATAGGTATTCGAACAACTCCTGCCCAAATGTGGCTACAGTACTCTATCCTAGGATTACCTGGCTCTTATACAGGTAGAGAATTGCATTAGCAGTGAGATGTACTGGAGCGGTGGAATGATCCAACCATGTTTCTAAAGATTTTGGCAACGGATTTTATGAATATGCTCGGTTTCAGGTCAGGAATGAAGGTCAGAGCAAGAAGCTTGTCTGTATAGAAATCTAAAGATGGTAAGCTAGCAAACTATAGAAGCGTTTGTGTTTCGTTTCACTGAATGAAAATCGTCAAGGTAGCAGTAAAATTGAAATTCCTACTTACTATTTTATAGGCAAACATTTATCTATATCAGGTTACTGCTGCTTAAATTTGTTGATTGTTATTATTAGTGTTTTGGATAAAGGTCTACTTCACAAGATTTTCAGATAAGTGAAGAGTTGGAAATATCCCCTTAACGATAAAGTCTTTTTCTATCTGATAAGTTTATTACATTTTATTTATTTATTTATTTATTTGCGGACTGTTATCCTCATCTTCATAGTTATTGTTTCACGACTTTCCGTCAACTCATTCTCTGGCCTTCTTTAGGTGATTAATCGCGACAGAATAGGAATGCTGAGTCTTGTAAGTTCCATAGATGTCTCATCACATTTTGCCCAAGTAATCCTCTGGCATGCTTTGCGTAGGATTGAAACGGCTACCTTCAGACAATACTCAACTGGAACCGTAAAGATTCAACGCTTTTATTCATTGAAGAGCGATCCAGGTTGGATTTTTTGATCTTATAAATCAAAGTGTTTTTTTTTAATCTGATCTCCCATTGTTGGGTCTGTACCGAATGATATTATATATTATTTCTTATTGGAATTCTTTGAGATGTGCAATTAGTGTATTTAATTATTTATTTGTCGAGTGTTATCCTCATCTTCATAGTTGTTGCTTCACAACGTTTCGTGCAGCTCATCATCTGGCCTTCGTCACACCTTTTAATTATGATTAATTATTTATATATGTATTTCTCGTATCCTTTATTTACTGTTTTTATCTCCTCTTCTTTTTCTCAACTTTCTCTTCTATCTTCCCTATTGGTTCTTTTCTTCTTTGATTACTGGCTCTTCTTCAATGATCCCATTATTAAATAGTGTTCTATATACGTATACTAGCAAAAGTACCCGTCGTATACATACACATATACAAACAGACCCTAGCATCCATATGCACGCATACACATACATGCGCACGTAGATATAGATATACAAATATATATTTATGTATATACATACGACTCATGAGCACATATATATGTGTATCTATATATATATATATATATATATGCATGGGTGAACGTGTGTATGCAGGTGTAGCTATATCTGGATTTATATGCATGTATGTGTTTGTATGTGTATATATGCCTATATCCACAATACACTTGACACTGAAAATAAAGTTAAGCATAACCACTGCCCAAAGCACCATGTTAGGAGGCCACCCTCTATGTATATGAACTTAATATTTAACCTTTAAACCTTTATACCCCATTAAAAAAAATTCCTAGACACTATAAATTAATCCCTATTCAATAAGCAAAGCAAATCGATACAGACTCCTAAAAATTAAAGAAGTAACATGTATTTTAAACATATCTTACAATAGATCTATCTAACCTCGCATTATTAACTACACCCGTTTATTTATTTATCTTTTATTTGTGTATGTATTTATCTACCCTAACTTTACTTTACTTACTTAGCATAAATATACACATCTCTATGTATATAGGTATGTCTATATATGTGTGTATATGTACATTTTTATGAATATGTATATTTGTATAATTGTATATACGTGTATATGGGTACATGTGTGTATGTACGTATGTGTGTATGTGTATGTGCATCTACATCTCACTGGAGATCGGTATATGTATCTTCATTTGTATATGAATGACTGAGTCTATATATATATATATATATATATATATATATATATATCCTTATGTGTGCTTATGTATATTTTCCTATGTGCGCATGTATGGATGTATGTGCTCATTGGTCGTGTGTATATGCATGAGTGTATATTGATATATCTATATCTATGTGCACGTGTATGTGTTTGCATACATCTGAGTGTTGCTGTCTATATATATATATATGTGTATCTATGGGTATGCATGGCTGAACGTATGCATACCGGTACAGCTGCATCTGAGTTTATATGCATGTATGTGTTTGTATGTATGTATATGCCTGTATCAACAATACATTTAACATTGAAAATAAAGTTCAACATAACCACTGGCCAAAGCACCATGTTAGAAGCCCACCCCATCTATATATGAACTTAACGATTCGTCTACCTAACCTCGCATTATTAACTACACCCATGTATTTACTTCTTTATTATTATTTATTTATCCTAACTTTACTTTATTTACTTGGTATAAATATATACACGTTTGTGTGTATATATGTATATATATATATGTCTATGTATATCTGTATGTTTATATTTTTATAAATATGTATATTTATGCAATTGTATATACGTGTATATGGGTATATGCGTGTGTATATATATGTATGTATGTACATCTACTTCTTACTGGAGTCTCCACGTATATGTATATAGGTGGGTGTGTGTGTATATATTTTATTTATATATTTTAACCTTCTAAAACTGAAATATTGTCAATACCGTCTCACTCCCCCTTATTAACTCCTACCCCAAACCCTCCTTTTCCCCTTTTTTCGTATTTGTTCTAAAACACTTCTTCCTAATACTAACAACCATTTCTGTAAGGTCTGCAGAGGCTGTTGGATCGTAAACATGGTTCAACTCCGAAACATTTGTAACCAAATAGATAAAGTGGTAATAAAAAAATAAAACACATATTTGCTCTGCAATAGTATTGTGCCCTCTCTTCAGGTTTTTACTAATTACCAGTTTTACCAAATATATATATATATATATATATATATATATATATATATATTTATAATATATATATATATGTATATATATATATATATATATATATTAATATAGCTTTAAGTAAAAGAGAAAAGAGAAAGATCAATTCCACAAAAGGAGACTTATCCGGATAATGCCAAGCTCAACAATAATTATTGGAGCTTATACAATAGGACAACATAGGAGGTGGTGGTAGAAGCATTATCATTATCATTACTGCACTGTTTTTTACGCTATTACTATTGTTATTATTATTACTGATTTTATAATCATTATTATGATTATAATCTTCATTAAAATTTATATCATTATTATCACTCCCGTAATTGCACCATAATTTCTACTATTATCTCCATCTTAACTGTCATTAACAGTAATTTGATCACAGTGTAGTATCTGTACTTCAGATGCTGCACTTTAATTTCTTGTTCTCGGTCAGTGAAGGAGAAATCCTTCAGGACTGAGACAATTTCTATTTTTATTCCTTTTCTCCACGTTAAAAAACGACCCTGGTGTCTTACTCTGTCCCGTGGGGAGGCATTGTAAATAGGAACAGTAATTTGGAATTTAATTTTATCACAACTATTGGTAACATTATATTTAATGTTTAAATTTAATGTTTACTTTTAATTTTGACTTTATTTTTATTTTATTTATTTTATTCTATTTTTCTTAATATTAATTTTTTTCATACTTAACTTTACCTTTAATGTATGTCCAACTTTATTATTACTACTATTATTATAATGGTCATTACTATTATCTTCCGTACTATCATAATTACCCTATTATTATTTGGTATATTTTACCACTCTCATAAGTAGCTATGGTTCTCTTACTCCCTCATTTTAACATCAATATGTATACTTAACCTTTTACATCAAGTTATTCGCACTCATAGGCATTGCCACCCTAATCTCTAACCGCCTCCTTATGATCATACTCCATATATCATAACAGTAGAAACTTATAAATATATTGCAGCATATTACTTTCCACTTTTACATCCTTACATAAACCCCCTACCCACCAAATTAATCGAAAATTACCCGCTCCATAGAAAATAGACACCCCATAAACCGTTAAAATAAATCACCACACAGCAGCAATACACCCCTATTCTTCCATACCACATTTACCCCTTAATCTCAATACTATGTTAAAGACAATTTATATTCTTATATATCATACTATATATAATAAACTTCTCCTTATTTATTTAGAATTCATTAAAACTTCGCCTAACACTCTATAATTCCTCTGAATCTTTTTCATCCATAACGAACCTTACACTAGACGCCGCATCCCCACCATGCTACCTAGCACCTTCTCTACTCTTCTGATGAGAAGCGTTAGGCTTCGAAGTGCCCTGGCATAAAGAGTCCCTTTTATCCCCCAAATTTTGCGTGTATTCCATTATTCAATAAATGATCCATTCTATATCTACCTATATATAGTTTTGTGTCTTCATTTCATTCTCTTGTTATCCTATATATTAATATATATATATATATATTAATATATATATATATATTAATATATATATACATATTAATAGATATATATATATATACATTAATATATATATATATATATATATATATACTACTCACGTATACACTACCCTTCTGGTTCTTTTATATTCTTTTAGCTACTTTTGCCAAATATATATATATATATATATATATATATATATATATATATATATATATATGTATATATATATATATAATATAAAGCTGAATGTCTGTTTGGCGGGGTCTCTGGTCACGAATAGGCCCCTATATGGTTGACTATTAAAAAAAACTGATTACATATAATGATAGATGTATCGAGACACAGGAATGTGTATGTTTGATCCTGCAGAACGGTGATTCATTAAAATTGTGAGGTCTGCGTTCCCGCCTGGTCCACAAAGTATAGAAATAAAAAAATTAAAAAAAAAAAACGTTTACAAGTGTTTTTGATATAGATGTACATAATAATACTTTGATAAGTATGTTTTAACTTAAATAGGGATGGTATGATAAAATTGTGGGGGTCTGCGTTCGCGCCTCGCCTCCATAGAATGGAAATAGGCACAAACTTTAATAAAGACTTTTCATATCTATCTGCCTAAGTATACTTTGATAATTATGTTTCAGTTTGAAGAAATATGGTATATTAAAATTGTGGTGGTCTGCGTTCGCGCCTCGCCTCCATAGAATGGAAATATGTCACAAAGTTTAACAAGGTTTTTTAATATAGATCCACAGAATATTGTTTCAGTGTGAAAAGGTATGGTATAATAAATTATGCGGTTTATCTATTTATTTTTACTTTCATCATATTTTGCTTTGGTTTTGATACCCTCAAATTCGAAGCTATCTCCTTACAACCCTTCCTTTTCATAACCTATCATACTTTCATAAATCAGAGTCCATTTTCTGTAAGCTGTTTTTGAACTCAGTCAACGACGGGTACTTTTGCTAGTACTTTTAATTATTGTTTAACATTTTATCCTATTCCTTCAATTTCATTTAATTTCTAAATGTCATTAAGACAGTTCTTTTCTATATTGTGAGTTTCGATATTCTGGCCTTTCTCTGCTTCTGATGAGAAACATTTAGCTTTAAAATGCCATTGTCTAAATGCTGTTTTTTTCTTCTTATTTTTCCCATTAACATTATTGTACTGAAAATAAAATTGTATATATCATTTATTCTTCACCCTTCATTTAATATATATATATATATATATATATATATATATATACATATATATATATATTATCATTCTAAAAGAGATCTAAAAATTTTAATGGTGTCATATCGATATATGAACGCTCTCAATGCTAATAGTTAAATACTATTAGTTAAATACCACTGAAGTTATGTTTAACGACAATATTGAAAATCTCTTAGGCATGGAAGTATTAATGTTTTAGTAAGTATATATTGTTAAGTTTAACACACAAGTATTAAGGAATTATTAGGGTTAGGGTTAGGTTTTGTCTTTTGGATATTTTACTTTTATAAATTTTTTAATTTTATATTGGAATTTTTTTAATTGGAATTTTTTCTTTAAACGAAATAAATTAAATATGAAGTATTAAGGAATTATTTTATATATCTATATATATATATATATATATATATATATATATATATATATATATATATATATAATAATTCCTTAATACGTACTATTTAATTTATTTCGTTTAAAGAATAAATTACAATTAAAAAAATTCCATATATATATATATATATATATATATATATATGTATATTATATATATATATATATATATTCATTCACAAATGAGGCTCGACAACGTCAAACATTGATATATATATATGTATGTATTTATGTATATATATACACTATATATATACATATATATATGCACTATGCATATATATATACATATACATATACACTATGTATATATACACTATATATATATATACACACTATATATATATATATATATATATTAATATATATCTATTTCTGTAGAAATATATTTTTCTTGTTATATATCAATCATTATATAAGAATCTCAATGTGCATACAGAGCAATATATAGAATATATGACAAAAATCTTATATTCCAAAGATTGAAATATTAATTAATTGATTGACTGTGCGCTACGAAACAGATACTGTCACGAACTGTACGGATCAATTGATGTAAAGGAATAAAATAAAAAATAGTTAAAATTATGTTCTTTGGAATATAAGATTTTTGTCATCTATTCTGTATATATATATATATATATATATATATATATATATATATATATATATATATAAGGTGGAACGCTAAAATTGCCGCCCTAAAGAAAACAACACTACAGTTTTGTTTTAACACTTTTATTGAAAAAAAAATCTATTCAGATAATTTGATTATGTAGTGGAGCTGACGTCTATTCAATGTAGGCGCTTTCAGCCTCAATCACCGCTTCGACACAAGTCCGAAACTAGGGGCATGCCTTTTATCACAAACGACGGCGGGAGCTCGGGGATCAGGCTGGCTTTGGTGTTGTGAGAGGTCATGTGTAATGTTCTCGAGGTATGACGAAACGAAGTAGCTCAGCGGGTTTTAGGTGAAGGAGGAGGAGAGGTAAAAAGTCGCAACATTTTTTCTGAAGCCAAGCCTGGGTCTCTTTGAACTGGTGGGCAGGCGCGGAGTCCTGCTGTCACACCCTCGGTCTGCCAGTGGTCGGCTGTTTGAACTAAGAGATAACTACATTTTTTAGCACATCCAGGTACACTGTGGTGTTGACTTTCAAGGCGACTTCGAAGATGTGAGGAGGCATGATGTAGCCCTCAACAGCACACCATAGACCAAAACCGTGGCTGGAAACTTTGTTTTCATCACCCTATGTACGTTCCTGTTATTCGTGACAATCCAGCGATACATTTTGATGGTGCTGGCAATGGTCATGTTGTCATAACTTGGATCGTTAGAGAGCATGAATTGTGCAGCGGCGCATCTCCAACCTCGTTCGTTGAACATTATGTCACTTTCAGGCATTATAGAAGGCTCCTATCGCTTTTGGGATTTGTACAAAACTGGTCAACTAGTAGATGGTTTGCAACAAAAAAGAAAAAGGTTTTTCATCAAACGGAAATAGAATCATGTTGTCTTTACTAGGACGACAATTTTCTTGCCCCACCCTACACTAATTGTCGCCCTAGTAAAGACAACATGATTCTATTTCCGTTTGATGAAAACCCTTTTTCTTTTTTTTTTGTTGCAAACCATCTACTAGTTGACCAGTTTTGTACAAATATATATATATATATATATGTATATATATATATATATATATATATATATATATATATATATATATATATATATATATATATATATACAATATGTATAAAGCTATCATCAGTCAATTATGAGAGCAGTCACAGAAAAGTGTTAGTAATTTTCAATCCACAATAGTAAACAAGGAAGAGCATTTTTAAGATACATCTATTCAATTTGCGCATTTAGCGGTGTAAATGCCTTTCGACGGTTTAAGTATGACAAATTGAATAGTCGACCAACCTAGTAACTTATTGTGATGCTTGAACACATTTTAAAATCTTTATTGAAATAACACTAGTAGGAAAGTCTTGAATCATCATCATTATCATCATCATATGCTATCCTTCCTCCCACAAGAGCAGAGTAAGACACACAGTTATTTTTCTAAGTGATAATGATTTACCTACCTACAAAGAAGCGCTCTATATTTAGCTGAAAATAAATATTTCTGTTTTACTAAGCACGAACAAAAAAGATGAAGCTTATTATCAGAACATATACTACATTTTTCCCCTCGCCAAAAGATGAAAATAAAAATGTTATTTCAAACTTCAATGTGACAGACCAATAGTATAAAGATACTTGGATATATATGAATTGAGATGCGTCAATTTAATTTGTGTGGTTTACGATACAATTTCTATTTCAATGTTAAGTGTGACAGATCGACCAACGAATATCAGGCTTGAGATACGTCCATTTAATCTGTATGTTTAACGATAAAAATCAGGTTTCAAGCAGGACGTATCTACAAAATATATGTTGTTCGTCTGAAAATGTTTCAAGGTTGGTTCTTTTTCCCTCTTTTGCTTCTGTTCGCACGCGTCGTAGGCCGAAAATTCTCATCATGTGCGAAACAAAAAAAAAAAAAAAACGCAAATGACGCCGGCATTATTTAGTTGTTTCAATAGCGGTCACGATTTGTATCCCGTGATCCTCTAGTTTACGCCTTCTCTAACCGACCCCCTTTTCCATTCCCCTCTTGCCACTTCTTCACACGCACACACCAACGACGACGACGAAATGTGCGTGAGCGATGGGAAACAGGGAACAACGCACAGGGAAATATTTTATTAAACGGACAAAATTCGATTTCGTCTATAAAACTGATAGAGCTCGATACGAAAGATTGCACAGTGACATACACACACACACTCTCGCACACGCATACACACACACGTACACGCCCCATATATATATATATATATATATATATATATATATATATATATATATATATATATATATATATATATATTCAGACATGTATTGTTGAATAGCACAAAGTGTGCTTGCGTTTTGTTATTTTTTTGTAATTTTTCGATTTTTCGAATTGTCGTTCTTATTTTTCTATTGAATCTGTGCAAGAAAGTTCCATAGTCGTCTTGGTTCACCTGTTTTTTTTTTCTTTTTGTTGTTTTTGCAAGTACTTTCGACTGAGTTTCAGCAGTCATCTTCATGCAGTTTGATTATTGTTAGTTTAAAATTTGGTTGCTTTTGCATGCTTCAGCTAAAATTTTATTTAAATTTCTTGAACTAATGAAGCGTCTCGCGTGTAAAAAATATACCTTTTGTTTTTAACGTGGTAAGAACGTGACTAACATAAATGTACAATGATTTTAAAGGTGTGATTTACAAGTGTATAAAATTCACAGTTTATTTTTTATCTTTTTATATTTATTATAATAATTTAAAACTGTACATTAAAACATCGCCATATATATTTTATATATATATATATATATATATATATATATATATATATATATATATATATATATATATATATATATATATATATACGTAATTGTATGTGTATATATATATATTGGATGATTATATACTAAGGCCCTTAAAAATGTTACTACTACTTTCAAAATTTTCGTTTTTTTTACATAGGTATCACCACTTATCAAGGCCCAAATACCACTCGAGGATAAGGGTTAAGAGTGTACAGTAGTCAATTGAACAATATAGTAATTGTTAGTAATGGAAATTCGGTAAATTTGTTAACTTAAATGGAACGGCCTATCAAGAACTTGTTTACGTTGGACTTGAAGACAATCAGATTGTAGTCAGTTGGAAAGCAGGACAACGGAAGACAATTCCACAGACGCGCAGTTCTTAAGAAAGAAGCTTTTTTAATGAAATCTACGTTTCGGTTTAGGCACAGATAATGAGTGGGGGAATTATTGATAGTGCTTTCAGCTAGACGAGTGTTTCTTGTGAAAGTTTGGCGAGGGGGACAATAGATTGAAGCTCAGCCGAGCACTTACCATGAAAATAACGATAAAGCAGCGACAAACTCGCAACATCTCTTCTGTGAGATAGAGGTTGCAGAGAAGAGAAAAGGATATCTCCTACGAGGCTACGAAGTCTATTTTGAACTCTATCAAGGCAGGACAAGTCCTTTCTAGCAGCCCCTGCCCAAATGGAGAAATCATGACAGAACCTCCTCTCATCATCTGTCTTGTTTGAGTGGGTTAACCATTTCACATTGTGAACATTGAAGTCTCCACATACGTGAATGTTAGCTGAAGGATAAGCAGATAGGACGTGCTCAATTTTCTCAGATATGCTTTTAAAGATAGTAACTCCGCTGTTGTGGGAGTGAAAGAGAGTAAATATAAACGCAGTACTGTGAACAAATGCAACCCGGAAGTGCATATAGGGTAAGTTAGGATCTTCTCTGGTGATCATTGTTTATTTTTGGTTGTTTAGTATTTTTAATCTTTTTTTTAAATCCATATAGATGATTTTGTATTTTCAACTAAAACCTTTCTAAACTGGGATTGTGGGCAACCATGTTATTTTAGGTGTTTAGGAATTAAGCTTGTGTAGGAAAGATGCAGAGTCAATCGTCCAGACAATGTATTAGCCATGTGTCCATTGCTATTGGTGTTGGAGATGCATTCTTCCAAGCAGTATTTTAATTGGTAGACTGCATTGGTTTCATCGATTGATTTTTTAGTTCAGGAAGTGTTTAAATATATATATATCGATATATTATATTTCTTGGTACCTTTTCATCTGATTTAAGTTGTAGTTTAGCTTGTTTTGATAGAATATGATGATTGGGTCGGGATTTTAACTTTGTTATCATTAGTTTTAATACTCTCGTTATCTTCTATATAAGCTCCACCTCAATTTGTTGACTTTGTCATTATCCCAAAACGTCTTCTCTTAATGTGTTCTATAATTCTTATATATATATATATATATATATATATATATATATATATATATATATATATATATATATATACACACAATATGCATAAAGCTATCATCAGTCAATTATGAGAGAAGCAGCCAATTAACTGTTGTACGGGCGGTCGGGTTTCGATCTTGGCTGTCTAGCCGCACTGATGAGCTGTGATACAACGAAACAGTACTGTATGTGGATGACTATAATGATCCCTATCTTTAGCTGAGCATATTGGAAAGTGATACAAGGATTACCATTAGCGTATGAAGCGATGCTTTTTCTGTAAACAAATCGAGCTTGGGTATTTCGGACAATGTCCAAACATCGTTAATTCAAAGCCCGCATAGCAGCAGCCAATTAGCGTAATGGATTGAACCTTGACTGTCGTATGGGTGGCCGGTTACCTGTCTAGCCGCACTTATGAGTTGTGATACAGGGAAACAGTACTGTATGTGCATGACGATACATACATATAGACACACACACACACACACACACACATTTGGATTTGCATCGAGGAAACAATCTATACAACTATTTTATATATATATATATATATATATATATATATATAGAGAGAGAGAGAGAGAGAGAGAGAGAGAGAGAGATGAGGGGGGAGAGAGATATAAAAGGGAACGAACCGTGTTATGTGTTCATAAACATTATTTCAAGATTCTCTGGATGAAATAAAGACGAAACGTTGATGAACTTATAACACGGTTTGTTCCTTTTTATTTCTCTATTTTGTCGAAATACTATTTCTTTTATTCTTATCATATATATATATATATATATATATATAAATTTATACTTTTGTATATTTTGAAGTAAATACTTAAAGTTTACGCATAAATTTATGCTTTTGTATATTAATTTTATGTGAGTAAATGAAGTAGTTATATATATTATTATATATATATATGCGTAAACTTTAAGTATTTACTTCAAAAGCGCTCAATACGTAGGTAGAGCTAGTTAGTAATTTATAAAATATATATGGCGATTATGCTACACTGAATATTCCGCCATATAATTGAGGTGGAGCTTAATCGCCATATATATTTTATAAATTACTATATATATATATATATATATATATATATATATATATATATATATATATATATATATATATATATATATATATATTATTTCGGGTTGAATATTTTCAAAATTAAACCAATGAATTTAATGAGGTTCATATAGAAATGCTCAATCAGTAAATATAACAAGATTTACTTGTTCTATTTATTTATATAAACATTTTATTACGCTACACAGTCATGATAATGTTTCAGTCAATAGTTACTAACGATGAAAGGCTTCATAAGAAAATAATACTTATTCCTTTAAAAGTTCATCGCTGTTCGCTGTAATGAAACGGAACTCAGAACGACAAAGCTTACGAAAATAAATTTGGAAGATCACATGGTATGATGATATTCCAAAAAAGTAGATTTTTTACTTCGTACACTAAAACGTTATAAAAGCTAAAATTAATTATTGTCCATTTAAAACATCATTTTATTACTAAGAATTACCATGTATGTATTAGGTTGGCAACTAAGTTCTTACCATTTTTTCAACTTATATTTTTTAAAAGTAGAATAAGAACTAACAACTATTTAAATAGTTGTCGAAGAGCTGATTTTTTTTTTTAAATACATAAATCAAATACATTTCATTCTTATGAGATGAAAATAAATAAACTGAAATAACTTGAACCAAAATAAATTAATACAAAATCATGTTAATTTTCAAAACACAATATATTTAAAAAAAAAAAAAAAAAAAAAAAACAGCAAGAACTTGGACTAGTGAAATAGCCAACTTTTTATCTGCCATGATCTTACTTGTGGACGGAGTAAGGATAAAAAAAATTACAGCTCAGCCCCTATCTAAAAATGATGACGAGTAAATTTAAAAATTCTTCTATTTGTGTTTATTTTCAGCTACTTCGAACGTTCTTTACTGAAGGTTTGCTACTAAAAAATCAAACTTTGAAAATACTCTACCACCTTTTAAGTTTTTGAATATATCTTCTGGAGATGGTAGGATATATGCATGGTCTTTCAAAGAATCATTCAACCGCCTTGAAATACATGCGCATGCTTTGGTTTGTCTGTTTTTCTTTTCTTATATATTCGGTTGGCGACGCCTAGTCCGAGTACTCCAATTTTTCCAACCCTTTAAATTCCTTATTTATTGCGTCTCATTTATGGCGCCTAGTGCTGAAAATGGTTCATTTTGCGAGTTAAAAATGTGTTTAACATTTTGTTTTAATTCGAAATCAACTTCGGCTTTTGTGCACAGACCGCGCTCTCATGAAAAAAAAAAACGCGAGGGAATTCGCTTTTCAAATATGTAATAAATCTTTCCGTTAGCTTTGAGATTTTTTCTACGACGTTAACTTTCTTAAATAAAGAGTAAATCGGTAATTCCCATAAGTTAAACAATACAAAACAGTCTAGACAAAAATATAAACGAGGAAGTACATACACTTCCGGTTTTCCTCGTAAACAGAATGTTACAAGTTAGTTGTCTATTGAACTTTTATTTTGTACCTGATGCCCCTCTTTTCCGTGTTAGTTAATCGTAGACATTCAGTTTGTTCGTTTGTCACAGAAGTATCATTCTCTGAATCGAGTAACAAGTTTACGGTCTACACATTTATTTTTCTATTTATGTTAGTTTTTTTATATATAATGTTAGTTTTTTTTATATATAATGTTAGTTTTTTCTTCATTTTTAGACAAAACTACGTTAATCTTTTATTGCAACTTTATTTTTACTTTTGTTTGACATGGAGTTCAGCACTTATCAAGGCCCAATGGCCACTCGGGGATAAGCGTTATTGTGTGTACAGTACTCAATGGGATAGTGTAGCAATTGTATTAATGAATTGATAAGGTGTCATTAATTAGGGGGCGGTTCATCAGGAATTTGTTTGTGTTGGACTTGAAGCCATCCAGGTTGAAGTCGGGAGGGGAAACAGGCAAGCGGATCAAAGTTCCACAGGCGTGCAGTTCTAAGAAAGACGCTTTGTTCGTGGAATCTACGTTTTGATTTAGACACAGATAAGGAGTTGGGAAAATTATTGACGGTGGTTTCAGCTTGTCGGGTGTTTTTTGAAAAAGATTGGGGGGACCAGAGAATGGAGCTCAGACGAGCACTTTCCATGGAAATAACGATAGAATAAAGACAGGCTAGCTACGTCTCTTCTGTGGGAAAGATGTTGAAGGGAAGAGAAAAGGGCATCCTCCACCAAGCCACGAAGTCTATTTTGTACTCTGTCAAGGGAGGATAGGCTGTTTTTAGCAGCTCCTGCCCAGATGTGGCAGCAGTACTCCATCTTTGGATGTACTTGGCTCTTATATAGATAGAGAATTGCATCATTAGTGCGATATCTTTTGGAACGGTAGAAGGATCCCACCATTTTCCCAGCGACCTTGGCCACCGACTTGATGTATGTGTTCCATTTCAGATCAGGAGTAAAGGTCAAACACAGAGCTTGTCAAAACATGGGGCCTCCCCTAGACGAGAGCCATCCATTTCAATTGATGCCAGATGGGGATCAGAGCGTTTATGATGTAGAGATAGGAGCTTGGTCTTAGATGCATTAAAGGTAACCAGCCACCTCTTTCCCCACTTGTCTCTGTTTAATCAGACAATGAGAACACACCGACAATTTTATCCGTAAAGAAACAGTCCTTTTTATATGCTTTCCACCACAAGCATTGCATATAACATCTAACTGCCGTTACACCTGGAACAAAAACTACACAATCGAACATGTCGCTTGATTATTACGTTAACTTAAATGAGTCACTGTGCGTAGCTGCATACGTAACAAAGTAACCATGATCATGTCATATGATATGTACATATTTATATCACGTATGAAACATGGTTATCTCTTCATTGAAAATTTTTGACAAATTTTCTATTCTTTCACTAAATGAAATGCCATCCTTTTTCGTGTGGAAGAATTATATACGCGTATTTAGTATTTTTTTCTGTTCCCAACTTTTGTAACAATAGATTGTTGTTTTTTTCTTGGCCAGACTTTTAGGCGTATCTTTTTTATAACTATTATTTCAAACTTGGAAAAATAAACCTAGGGGGTTGAACTGATATCCGAATCGAATTCTGAGAATGAATTTAAAATTTCATCATCCGAAAAACCCCGTAAACACTGATTTTATGATCGATGATAATATGTCTTCTAAAAGTGATGCATTTTATTTTATAGGTTGTTTGAATAACTTTTCACACCTTTGTTGTTGTTTGTGTTGATTTTGTTGTTCGAAGTTTTGTCGTTATAATTGTTTTTGTTGTTCGAGGTTTTGTCGTTGTAATTGTTTTTGTTGTTCGAAGTTTTGTCGTTATAATTGTTTTTGTTGTTCGAGGTTTTTGTCGTTGTAATTCTTTTTGTTGTTCCAAATGTTGTTATTGGAATTGATTTTGTTGTTCAAACTACTGTCGTTGTTGAGCAACCAGACAGAGTAAAGAGATTGAGGAGTGTTTTTAGTCGCAATGATCTGGCATCGCTTTCCATTTCTCCTAGACGGATAGAGAGAAGACGCGGTTGGAGCGAAGGTGTTGGGAGAGGTACTGCTGGGGGGAATGGATGCGTATGCTGTCGTAGTTGGCTTGTTTTGCACTCCGTTCACCGATGTCACGCTTCCTGTAGGTGCCCTTCTTATTTTGGTAAGCCAACACTTAAATTTAGAGTGGTGCCTGCTGCGCAATCGGCTCAAGGTTACTTGTTCCTTTGTTTCAACATCACTACATCCTTCACATCCTCCACATCTTCTCGCCTCTGTCGCCTGAAATTGGTCTTATACATAGATGTGACGCCGGAACGTACCTGCTCGCACTCCATATAGCTTTTTTGTCGTATCGTAGTAGTGGTCAATGGTTCTTTGGTCGGAGGATGCCCTTATTTAGCTTAGACGTTTGCTAGCTCGTAGCCAACAATGCTGTAATGGCTAGGTCACAAGGTAAAAGTGATCTGTCCTCACCCTGCCTTCTCAGCTCAGAGATTAGGATGTTTATCGCGGATTATCCGGAATTTTTGGATTTGCCCTTCATCTTGGATGATCTGCAGTGCCTTTGCATTGCATTCATTTCAACTTGTTAGAATGAGCGGTAGATTTGGATGTCACTTGGGTAGCCGCTGGTGACAACGATTCCACACAACCTGATCCGGGTCGAAAGTGTCCCATTCTTCGTCCAGGCGGCTGCTTCCACATCTCCAGACTTTTTCTCGGTTATCTCGAAGATATGATTACTCGGTTCCAGCCACGTTGTTTTGGTGAACTAGTCGTTTCGAGTCGTAGTTATTGAAATTGTATTCCTTATTTTATTTGGTTGTTGGAGGAATTATTGTTTCAACGTGGCTGGAACCACTTTATTTAATTCCGTAATCTGTTCTATTTAAGTATCCACGAGCAAAATTGTATTAATCTAGTTTATGTAGAAATAACTTTCTAACTACGAGCAAAAGGACGCGTTCTTATTTTCTGTAAAAATTGAATTAAAAATCGGGCTTTTATACGGTCCGGTTTAAGTTTTAAAAAAAGACTTAAAAGACCAAAAATACTCTCTAATAAATAAAACATTTCTGTAAATAATGCAAACCTTTCTTACGTTCTCCTTTAGTTTGTTTTACGAAGTCGTTTCGATTAATTCATTGTTGGCCTTGTTTAAACTTATAAGTTACGCGAGAGGTATATATATATATATATTGTTTGAAGTAGTTAAGCGATCTTCCTACATTTCGAATAATAAATTTGCTAAGTTGCCGTACACAATCTTGTATTGACGAAAAACCTGGATGTATTCACATTTATTACATCATACTTCAGCACGTGAGTACAGTTAGGGAGTTATAGAAAATATATCTGAAAAGAAGACAGCAGAGTGGGGTTGGTCTACATTACATTTTTCACGTTTCGTCAAGCGGATTCATCAGGTATTCTGTATAGCGTTGCAATCATCATATATATATCATAGACCAATTTCATTATTGAAAATGTATTAAAATTTTCAAGATAACAGTATAACCCTGTAATTAAAGTATATACAATTTTAATTATCCGACAATATATATATATATATTAATATATATATATATACATGTGTATGTATGTATGTATGTATGTATGTATGTATGTATGTATGTATGTATGTATGTATAAAATAAGGTAACGTTATAGTTTATCTGTTAATGGGAAAAAAGGAGATACACTAAGCATCTAAAAAAATACACTAAGTATCTAAAAAAAAAGCACGTGATATTTATGATAGATCTCCCAGTGGTTAATCACCTTTAAACTTAAGAAAAATTCGTTCTGTTATCAAATAGAAGGCTTCTTCAAACGAACGTGAATAGTCTCAAAGATCTTCAAATGAAAGTTCAAATGAGCACGACTCCAAAACGTAAATGAATCAATGCTGAAGTTCGTAGCACATGACAGGTTTGTAAACAAATTATCATATGCATATACACATATTAATTCTCCACACAAACGTACTGTACTTACAATAACCCTTATCCCTGAGTGGCTACCGGGCCTTGATAAGTGATGACCACTTTGTAAAAAGACATATATATATATATATATGGTTTCCTGACTGCACTAACATCTAGGCATTTAAATGTAATGTCAACACAAAATTCCAACCGTCTCCTGTAGTTACCATCACAAATAGTAACCCACCCTAAGTCCAAGTTGTAATACGTTCTGTTTACGGGAAAAGGGAGGTAAATTTTGCTTAAATAGACTATGGAAGTGTTTTAAAAATTAACTATGGAAGTGTATTAAAAAATTAACTATGGAAGTGTATAAAAAATTAACTATGGAAGCGTATAAAAATTAACTATGGAAGTGTATTACAAATTAACTATGGAAGTGTATTAAAAAATTAACTATGGAAGTGTATAAAAAATTAACTAGAGAAGTGTATTAAAAAATTAACTATGAAAGTGTATTAAAAAATTAACTATAGAGTGCATTAAAAAATTAACTATGGAAGTGTATTAAAAAATTAACTATGGAAGTGTAAAAAAATTAACTATGGAAGTGTGTAAAAAAATTACTATGGAAGGGTATAAATAAATTAACTATGGAAGTGCATTAAAAAATTAACTATGGAAGTGAATAAAAATTAACTATGGAAGTGTATAAAACATTAACTATGGAAGTGTATAAAAATGTTAACTATGGAAGTGTATTAAAAAATTAACTATTGAAGTGCATTAAAAACTTAACTATGGAAGTGTATTAAAAAATAAACTATGGAAGTGTATAAAAAATGAACTATGGAAGTGTATTAAGAAATTAACCATGGACGTGTATAAAAACTTAATTATGGAAGTGTATTAAAAATTAACTATGGAGGTGTATTAAAAAATTAACTATGGAAGTGTATAAAAAATTAACTATAGAAGTGTATAAACATTAACTATTGAAGTGTATTAAAAAATTAACTGTTGAAGTGTATTAAAAAATTAACTGTTGAAGTGTATTAAAAAATTAACTGTTGAAGTGTATTAAAAATTAACTGTTGAAGTGTATTAAAAAATTAACTATAGAAGTGTATAAAAACTTAACTATGGAAGTGTATGAAAAATAAACTATAGAAGTGTATGAAAAATTTACTATAGAAGTGTATTAAAAATTAACTATGGAAGTGTATAAACAATTAACTATGGAAGTGTATTAAAGAATTAACTATGGAAGTGTATAAAAAATTAACTATGGAAGTGTATTAAAAAAGTAACTATGGAATTGTATAAAAAATTTAACTATGGAAGTGCATTAAATATTTACTATGGAAGTGTATAAAAATTAATTATGGAAGTGTATAAAAAATTAACTATGGAAGTCTATAAACCAATTTACTATGGAAGTGTATTAAAAAATAAATTTTGGAAGTGTATAAAAAATAACCAGGCAATGTATAAAAAAATAACTATGGAAGTGTATAAAAAATTAACTATGGAAGTGTATAAAAAATTAACTATGGAAGTGTATAAAAAAATTACCGATGGAAGTGTATAAAAAAATAACTATGCAAATGTATAAAAAAATTAACTATGGAAATGTATAAAAAATTACTATGGAAGTGTATTGAAAATTAACTATAAGTGTATAAAAAGTTATATAAAAAATATAAAAAGTGTATACTATGGAAGTGTATTGAAAATTAACTATAAGTGTATAAAAAGTTAACTATGGAAGTGTATAAAAAAGTAACTATGGAAGTGTATTAAAAAAGTAACTATGGAAGTATATAAAAAATTAACTATGGAAGTGTATAAAAAATTAACCATAGAAGTGTATTAAAAAAATTAAATATGGAAGTGTATAAAAGAATTAACTATTGAAGTGTATAAAGAAATAAACTATGGAAGTGTATAAAAATAAACTATGGAAGTGTATTAAAAAATTAAGTATTGAAATGTATCAAAAAATATTAACTATGGAAGTGTATAAAAAATTAACTATGAAAGTGTATTAAAAAATTAACTATGGAAGTGTATAAAAAATTAACTATGGAAGTGTATAAAAAATTAACTATGGAAGTGTATAAAAAATTAACGATGGAAGTGTATTAAAAAATTAACTATGCAAATGTATAAAAAAATTAACGATGGAAGTGTATTAAAAAATTAACTATGCAAATGTTTAAAAATTAACTATGGAAGTGTATAAAAAATTAACTATGGAAGTGTATAAAAAATTAACGATGGAAGTGTATTAAAAAATAACTATGGAAGTGTATTAAAAAATTAACTATGGAAGTGTATAAAAAATTAACTATGGAAGTGTGTAAAAAATTAACTATGGCTGTGTATAAAAAATTAACTATGGAAGTGTATAAAAAAATTAACTATGGCAGTGTATAAAAAATTAACTATGGAAGTGTATAAAAAATTAAATATGGAAGTGTATAAAAAATTAACTATGGAAGTGTATTAAAAAATTAAATATGGAAGTGTATAAAAAATTAAATATGGAAGTGTATTAAAAAATTAAATATGGAAGTGTATAAAAAATTAACTATGGCTGTGTATAAAAAATTAACTATGGAAGTGTATAAACAAATTAACTATGGCAGTGTATAAAAAATTACTATGGAAGTGTATTGAAAATTAACTATAAGTGTATAAAAAGTTATATAAAAAATATAAAAAGTGTATACTATGGAAGTGTATTGAAAATTAACTATAAGTGTATAAAAAGTTAACTATGGAAGTGTATAAAAAGTTAACTATGGAAGTGTATTAAAAAAGTAACTATGGAAGTATATAAAAAATTAACTATGGAAGTGTATAAAAAATTAACCATGGAAGTGTATTAAAAAAATTAAATATGGAAGTGTATAAAAGAATTAACTATTGAAGTGTATAAAGAAATAAACTATGGAAGTGTATAAAAATTAACTATGGAAGTGTATTAAAAAATTAAGTATTGAAATGTATCAAAAAATATTAACTATGGAAGTGTATAAAAAATTAACTATGAAAGTGTATTAAAAAATTAACTATGGAAGTGTATAAAAAATTAACTATGGAAGTGTATAAAAAATTAACTATGGAAGTGTATAAAAAATTAACGATGGAAGTGTATTAAAAAATTAACTATGCAAATGTATAAAAAAAATTAACTATGGAAGTGTATTAAAAAAATTAACTATGTAAATGCATAAATAAATTAATTATCGAAGTGTATAAAAAAATTAACTATGGAAGTGTATAAAAAATTAACGATGGAAGTGTATTAAAAAATAACTATGGAAGTGTATTAAAAAATTAACTATGGAAGTGTATAAAAAATTAACTATGGAAGTGTGTAAAAAATTAACTATGGCTGTGTATAAAAAATTAACTATGGAAGTGTATAAAAAATTAAATATGGAAGTGTATAAAAAATTAACTATGGAAGTGTATTAAAAAATTAAATATGGAAGTGTATAAAAAATTAAATATGGAAGTGTATTAAAAAATTAAATATGGAAGTGTATAAAAAATTAACTATGGCTGTGTATAAAAAATTAACTATGGAAGTGTATAAAAAAATTAACTATGGCAGTGTATAAAAAATTAACTATGGAAGTGTATTAAAAAATTTACTATGGAAGTGTATATAAAAATTTTAATGCATTTTAAACTTGAGAGTAGAAAATCTGGGATAGAGACGTTGAATCTCTCCGGTTCCAGGTGGACATTGTTTGAAGATAGCGGTTTCAATCCTACTCAAAGCCAGCCATAGGCTTACTTGGCCAAAATGTGGTGAGACGACAATAACTATGGAAGGCAGAAAGTGCTGGGAATGCAGTTAGGAGATTCGGAGTTCCTCTCCCGTCGCGGTTACCACCTGACGAAGGGCAGAAGAATAGTTGACCGAAAAGTCATGAAACAACAACTAAAAGGTGAGGATAATAGTCCGTAATAAATTAATTGCTTTTAGTTTGATGTTTATAAAACTTTGCAAGGTCATATTCTTCGCATTGTTAAGCGGATCCAAATTGAATAGTATTTAAAATAATCATGAACTTTATTCATGAACTTTTAGAGGTCAAGTGGGTGTAACTAAGTGTAGAATATGAAGTGCCTTCAGTAAATTTCCAGACATTTTGTATAATCATTAAAAATTGTTATAGACTCGCAAAAGTCTGTATATTATTGCTATACATCTTTTGGGTTGACTGACCAATTTTTATGATTTCAGGTTCGATTACACAGCTACATCAGGGATTGGATACTAAAGGAGCTACTAAAGCCTGACTGTCGCAGCTAATGAATTTCCAAAATGCAATCTGGATGTGAGGTCACTTTAGAAGAATGATATGCAATAAAATTCTGTTTTAAAGTTAGAAAAAATGGAGATCTCTACTGTGTAAGGATGGTATTTTGTGGCTTGTCGGAATTAGTTACATGGAGCACTTACTATTAAAATACTTGTAAAACAAGCAGAGGGATGCAAAATTTCGTCGATGGGACAGCGGTTGAAGCTTAGCTGATAATGCTGAACCTATTAGGTTGGCGACTCTCTTTTTTTTACATGAAAGTCACTACGTATCAAGGCCCGGAGGCCACTCGGGGATAAGGGTTATTGCGTGTACAGTAATCAATGGGCTAATATCGTAGTATTCGTTAGTAATGGAGATCTGATAAAGTGTCTTACTTAAGGGGGTGGTTCATCAGGAACTTGTTTATGTTGGACTTGAAGACATCCAAGTTGTAGTCAGATAGGAAACAGGCAAACGGAAGAGCGTTCCACGGGCGTGCACTTCTAAGACAGAAGCTTTGTTAATGGAATCTACGTTTTGATTTAGGCACAGATAGAGTGGGGGAAATTACTGACAGTGGATTCAGCTAGACGGGTGTTTTTCGTGAAAGATTAGCGAGGGGGACCAGAGATTTGAGCTAAGGCGAGCACTTCTCATGGAAATAACGATAAAACCTCTTAAAAGTAGATACTTTAGCGAGATAAAATATTTACATTAAAAAATTATATAATAACTTTGGAGACTTGGTGGTCACGTCAGATAACGAACAGATTGCGAAGTTTATCAGTTAGAGTGGTTAGACAGACGATAAAGAATTGGCTAGAGACCGGGAAGATAACAGTAATAATGGTCTCTGTACGCCATGGAAGCTATCGGGCGCAGTAAATGGCAAGAATGTAGAAATAGTGAACTGCGTGCAACTCCAAAGTCAGAGAACATCATCAGTTGCACGAAAATATAACCCGAGTGATGCTTATCGTTCTTTGGGATGAATCTTCATTGCAGCTTTTACAGACAGTCAATTAAGACCAACCTGTAGACAAAGGTATGTTCCTCTTTTGGCCTGATATAACCCCTATGAAAGATATTATCCGTCCCTTGTTTAAAAAGAACTGTCCTTACACGTTATTGTCTGTATATACACTTATAAATATATGTGCACACTTACATTAGTCAATCACACACATACATGAACTCCATGATACATTCAGCACGGTTAGATCCGCATATATAAAGATGCACCCAATTATATAGATATCTGTGTATTACGGATACATATATCCCGTTATATAGAATTTGACATATGCATTGAAGTTTATTTGAAAGGGTTGTAGTAGTAAAAGCTATGGAGTTATTAGTTTCTTGTTTTATTTTAGAAGTTTCATTCTCACAAAAAGTAATAAAACTTACATATAGAATAAAACTTACATATATTGTTTTTTTATGGGAAAAAGTTATTTGTTAATGTAAGCTTTAATTTATTAAGTGCCCGGTAGTAAATAATGGATCTTATTAAACAATTTCTGTAGTTAGGTGATATGTGTTGCAGTATTCTAAATTTTCATGCTTCATTGTCTAATTAAAAATGTGGTTGCATTAAATGACAATGATATACGTTAACGAAGGTAGGATTATTAGGTTGCATGTTATGATTATTATTGTCTTGCTTATGCATGAAATGGCTTATATATTAGTCCGCATGTAACATAGAGTCGACGCTCGTATGCAACTGCATACGAAATGACGTCACTGGTAGAGCAAAATAAAGACTTGAGAGAGGAAATAATGTTATAGACGGGAATAACGTTCGAGGTTAGGTGAAAGTCGTGGATGACGTTCGAGAAGACGATCACCTGGGGTACGTCACAATGATAACGAGAGAATAAGGATGTAAATGTCGTACAACAAAACAAGCAAGTTGAAGTTCTTTTCTATTTTTTGTCCCCTTTGCGACTGAGACTACAACGTGTTGGTTCTCGGACAACGTTACACGTAAGCTTACGTTTGAAACACAAATTAATTTGTCTGTTGTACTTACGTTGGAAATAATATATCCGTTGTTTTGTCATTATCAGTTTTGAACTATCATATTTATTGATCTATTATGCTTACGATTTGGTCTGCTAGCTTATGATTGAAGTCATATCGCATGAATCCGAAAATTCTATTGTTGACAATGGTTTTCCGAGTCCACTCAGAATTCTTTCCAGAAAAACTCCAGTTACTTACTAGAGCGAATGCATGAATGTTGCGAACATCCTAAGTGAAAGTGTTTTTTGTGAAACGAAGTGGATTCGAATTTGGAACACCCAGTCTGTGTCGTAAACCACTGAACCACCGTCACCTTCCATGACTAACGTAGCATACTCATTAGTCTGCAGTACTAAAAATCAAGTTACGTATTTATTGGTTTGTCATACTTGCGTTTAAAATATCAGATTTATTGGTCTGTCACTTTTAAGTTTGAAATAGTATATTTATTGGTCTGCCATGTTTAAATTTTAAATAATATAGTCATTGTTCTTTCACGCTTATTATGAAAGAGAATATTCATTCCTCTGTCACGCCTATGAATGAAATAGAATATTCATTAGTCTGTCATTTTGAAATTTGAAGTATCAGTTATAGATACGTCGATGCATTCATCTAAAACGCACCATCCGTTTGTCTGTTACTTTTTGTTTACTCACGTTCACCCCTAACAAGTCATGTTGCAGATTGGTCGAAAGGGGCTAGTATTTGGGACCATGCATCGGAAAGATTATCAAGATGTTGGTTTTTTACGTTACATTTAAACTTCTGTATATCAGTAGTGTCAGAAAATCAGGTAGCAGGAATGGAATTTCAAAGATTAGTTGTTCGAAAGAAGAAACTATTAGAGTAGAACGCTTTCTGGCATTTAGGCACCTCTGCAGTGAAGGAGTGTGATTTGTTGCTGATATATGTATGTCGAGGGGGCATAAGTGAAACGAGTTCATCAGAGCACATTCTATTAAAATACTTGTAAAACAGGCATATTGCGGCGATGAGACAGGAGTTAGGGTTTAGTTGGCAAAGTTAGGGTTTAGTTGTTCTAGCACAATAGAGGGAACTCATTTTCTTTGCAGCAGCCTTCGCAATGTCCTCAATGTATTTGTTCCAGTCCATATTGCTCGTGAATATTAGACCGATGAGTTTGAAGGAGGAATTACAGATAGAGTGTTATTTGTCATAAATATCAGTGGTGGGAGAGGCATCTTGTAATTGTTAAAGGAGAGCAGTTTAGTCTTAGTAGCATTAAATGTTACCATTCCTTTACGGCCACATTTCACTAGTTTTCTAACGATTATGCCATTGTCTTAAATTTGTATACATCAGTTATTTTCTCGTGCATGTTATAGAACGTCGTATCATCAGTAAATGAACCCATCTCGGACACAATATGATCAGGGAGGTCGTTAATGAATATCAAGAATTTCCGCTATCATTTGCGTCCTAGTCGTATAGATTAACTTAACACACCTTACGAATCTCCGTTCTTGTTTAATGTCTATTGGAATGAGTTGTCGCCTTCCTACTCGCGCGAGTGGTGCTGACGAGATATTCAAAAAATTATCTGAGATTCGAAAAATTTTGTCCGTCTGGTACTATAGGCAGTCATAAGTAGGAACATTTTGGAAGTTTGACGCTCACCATACCCACACCCACCGCCGACACGCCATTGCCCGCATTCACCGACGTTTGCAGACAGTAATATTATCGTAGCTTCACTGCTGCCGCTCGATAAGTTGAAATTAGGCGAAGTCAGCCAACAGCGTCAACTCCTGCGGCTTCGACGACTCCCTTACACCGGCGAATTCAACTTTCCCCGGTGTCGGATAGAAATGCTATCCTTTCTCCTCCTCACCCCAGCTCCGTATCCGTCGTTCGCTATTCCTCGCCATCGCTTTCCGCCACAGCCGCCACCTCTCCCAACTGTGCCTCTCCTTACTATCTCTGCGCCCCTCACTTTTCCACCCAACCATCTTTTCTAATAAATCGATCGAATCTCATTCAGCTGAAACCTGCGACTTATCGGAGCGGAGAGAAACGACGACGATGGAGCAGGCGGAACGCGAAGCGATGGCGTTCGTTGTTAAATCCCGCCGGCAGCCGGTCACGTGACGTGCGTGCAATGCGCGCATCGATTGCTTCGCGCCTTCGACCCCCAACCTACACACTACGTTATTTTCCTCTTCTGAAATCCTCTTTCTTTCTGTTGCTTTCCATTTATCTTTTCTGTGACTCATTCTTTTTTACTTTCCATTTCTCTTTAGTCTAGTTTCTGTTCTATCCCTACGCTCATTTTTTTTCTCACCTTTTTATTATTCGAACTCGAATTTCCCGCTCTTTCTCTTAGCCAAATTATCTCCGCTCTAATCTTTCGAGGGCCGCCATTATCTGTTACCAACAATTTGGAGTTCTCCCCCTCTTTGTCCCCTTCTCCCCTTATATTTTTCTCTCCCTCTCTCTCTGCTTCTCTCTCATTCAATTTTAGCTTTTTACGAGCGTTCGTGTCATTATCATTAACGCCAAGACTCGCGCGCTTTTTCCTTCATAAATTTTATTACTTTATTTACTATCCTTTTTTATTATTTTTTTTTAAGTATACTTCTTTTCGTTCTTTTTCTTCTTATTATTTTCCAATGTTATTATTTTTCTTTTCTGGCATAATATTTTCTCTTTTTTTCGATTGTTTTAAACAATTTTGGGTTTTGCGTTTTCTCCTTTATTCATTCATTTCTTCGTTTATTTTTCCTTTTATTTTTACGTCCTTTTTCTTCTCTACTTTTATTCATCGATTTTTTTTTTTTTTGTAATTTTTATTATTCCACTTTCTCATATTTTCTTTCCTACGGATTTTCTTTTTTTCTCCTGTCTTTTTCATTTCGATTTTTATTTACTTGTATTTTTCTTTTTATATTTTTAGTTTCTTCATTATTTTCATTATTCTTTTTTCAGTTCACATTTGTTTATGTGTTACGATTTAACATTCTAATTTTCTCTTTTCTTGTATGAAGGACTTTCTTACGCCATATTATTTTTAATTTCGAAATACCTTTCTAATATTCCTGTTATTATTATTATTATTATTATTATTATTATTATTATTATTATTATTATTATTATTATTTATTATGAGAAAAGTTCAGTCAAAAATATTTATTAAAACCAAAATTTACAAACATCATAAAAAGTAACGTACCCCATATCTATGTGTGTGTTTGTGTGTGTGCGTGTGTGTGTACATATACACGTTTACATCAATTATATAACAATAATATATTTAAAATAAATAATATCACACCATCATCACAAAACCTACCATCTTATACAACACATTATGTTGATAAATAAATGTAATTTAATTGAAAATCTTTGAAAATCCCTCTTAATATTGTCATTATTCTTTTATATACTAACTCGTTTCCACAGTGTTTCCCACGAACCGCATTGATATAGCCTTCAAATACAACTCTTTTCATACACTACGCACAATGCTTCAAGCAAACTACATCCTTCTCTAAAATAATATATTTTTTTATACCTAGAGACCATAGTGATTCATGCTAACGCAATCATCAGAGTACAAAGTGATAGTTACTGCAAGTTGGAAGATTCAAACCTAGGCAAAAAATCACCCTTGACTTTGTAAGCTTATATTCTAACTTCAGGCCACTAGAAATTAATATAGGAATTAAGGGAATTCTATCGATTTCGAGCGAGTGTAATGTAAATAGTAAAATAGTATTCAACGACTGGGTGTCAGAATATTGTATTTTGCGCTTAGTTTGATCGCTATTTCTTGATTTACTTTCGTAACCAATCTTTTTATAACTAAAATATTTTTTAGATAAATATTAACACTTATTTTTATACCTACAGTTACTAGTGTTTCATGCTTACGCAATTGTCGGTGTAGGAAATGGCAATTATTTCTAACCGGGAGTTATTTTCCAAATCATAGGACGAAAGATAAATAAAATTGCGACCGTACTCTAAACCTAATCAATTAAAACAACACCAGTAGTAGTAGTAGTAGTAGTAGTAGTAGTAGTAGTAGTAGTTACCAAATTATATGCATGCTTTAATAATGATTTAAAAAGGAGGAATCACCAACCTGGATAATTCCGGTCAGGAACACGGACCGCCCACGGACAGCCAATGCTGTCACGGACAGTTTTGTATGTTTCAAGGAGATGCGAAACTATCGCACAAACATGAGATGCATAAGTCGACAACTCAGTTCGAATTAAATAAATCGATGGAAGGGAAAATTAACACCGTACTCAGGGCCACTTTTTTTGTCAACCCAACACTCAAAATCTGCATGACAGTGCCACTCCCACATAAACTGGCCTACAAACAAATGATGAAAGATTGACTGCGCTGGATCCTATATTCCTCAAAACAGCTTGAAGGATGATTGCACTCTTTCACTAAAATTTTATATTCAGTGTGCCTCCATTACTTTGCAGCTGTACATCAGAACAATTCAAAACTGTTTAAATACCCACGAAAACATAGAAAGAGAACGGCCAATCCAGAAAAAAAAAAAAAAAAAAAGGTTTAAGGAAATGCCAGATGACCTGGCCTTTGAGACTAGATAAAAAAAATGCATGGAAATCTAGATTAAAGATGAATGTATAACATATAAGATTTATAAAATATACTTTAACATATTATCAATCACCTGGAAGATTTTACGTACAGAACACCCATAGAAATTCTTCGCGGAAAATTGGTAATTCACACATCAAATGCCAAAACTTTATAAACCAAACTTTTTATAAAAACTGGACAAATTTCGACCAATTTCACTACTCAACGAACAACATAAGATCTTTGTCAGAATAATTACTAAAAGGATGATGAAATTTGTACTAAACAAAGCAAATATTCACACCTTGCTACAGAAGAATACCGGAATAAGGTGGCACCCGGGATTCCTGATTGTATCAAACAGTTGTGGGGTAAAATAAAAGACACCCAAAACAATAAATGAGTTGAACGTTTACCTAAACTTAGAAAATACCAATGGCTCAGTACAGCAATGGAGGTCTTTTATATTCTAGTAAATATTAGAAATCTCATGTCAGCGTATTTTAAATTTACATACAAAAGATTGTCTATTAATAAATATTTAACTGGCAAAAGTTCCGTATTGGCATTATGAAGGCATGTGTTATGACAGTTTTATTTTTTTGCTAATGGAAATGACAGTGTCTTGTGCAAAAAGAAACACCAATGAGAATAACATCTCATTTATTTATTTATTTTTTTTTTACATGGGGGTCACGACTTATTAAGGCCCGAAGGCCACTCAGGGATAAAGGTTATTGCGTGTACAGTAATCAATGAGATAGTATTGTAGTAATCATTAGTATTGGGGGTTTTGATAGAGTGTCTTACTTAAGGGGGCGGTTTTTCAGGAGTTTGTTTATGTTGGACTTGAAGACGTCCAAGTTGTAGTCAGGTGGGAAACAGGCAAGCGGCAGAGAGTTCCACTGGCGTGCACTTCTGAGAAAGAAGCTTTGCTCATGGAATCTACGTTTGGATTTAGGCACAGATAAAGAGTAGGGAAAATTATTGGCAGTAGTTTCAGTAGTTTGGGTGTTTCTTGTGAAAGATTGGCGAGGGGGGACGAGGGATTGGAGCTCAGACGAGCACCTGCCATGGAAATAACGATAAAACAAGGATAGGCTCGCAACGTTTCTTCTGTGGGAGAGATGTTGCAGGGAAGAGAAAAGGGCATCCTCCACTAAACCACGAAGTCGATTTTGTACTCTGTCAAGGCAGGATAGGCTGTTTTAGCAGCTCCTGTCCAGATGTGGCCTCCATTTCAATTGATGCTAGATGGGGATCAGAGCGTTGATGATGTAAAGATAGAAGCTTGGTTTTGGATGCATTAAAAGTGACCAGCCACCCCTTCCCCCATTGTACCATGCGCTCAAGATCAGAGGAGAAAGAATTAGAGAGTACTTTGTCATTTACAGCCTTTGATGTATTGCCATAGATGGCCGTGTCATCAGCATAGATGTCAACGAATGTGTTTTGGGAGATCATTGATGTAGATCAGAAAGAGAGTTGGGCCCAGGATTGACCCCTGGGGGACTCCAGCATTAATACTGTGGGCCTTTGATTGCTGCTCATCAACCACTACTCTTATGAGCCTATCAGAGAGAAATGATTTAATGGTTGAAAAAATATTTCCAGTAATACCGTAGCTGGAAATCTTGTGAAGTAGGCCCTTATGCCATACCTTATCAAAGGCCTTTGATATGTCAAGAGCAATTGCCCTGGAAAGGAAACCTTTGTCAAGAGATTCACTAATCATATGTGATATAACCGTTAGCACATCTGCTGTAGATCTTGCAGAGCGGAAACCATATTGCATGTCACTAAGAAGGTTGTTTCTGTTGAGGTGGTTGACTACTTCTTTATTTAATATGGATTCCAACAACTTACTTATGACACAGAGGAGACTTATTGGTCTGTACTGAGAGGGAGATGACTTTTCACCTGAATTCTTAAATACAGGGTATACTGATGAGGTTTTCCAGGGTGTTGGAAAGCACTTCTCCTTATGGCAACGCTTAAACAGTTTTGTAAGTATGGGGGCAAGTTCTGGTTGGAGCTTTTTCAGCACTATAATTGGAATGCCATCAGGGCCAGTTGTTTTACTGGAATCTAGGTTCTTGATTAGCTTGGCGACTTCACGCACAGATATTTGTATGTTACCTAGCGTGTTGTCTGTTATAGGAGGAAATACAGGGAGTTTATGGTCATTATCGCATAGGGTAAAATTAGCTGCAAAGTTCTTGGCAAATAGTCTGGCCTTGTCTGATGCTGACGAGATGACCCCAGGTCCATTGATGATAGTTGGGATAGAACGCACGCTTCTGTTTAAGATTTTGTTTGTTATTTGCCAGAACTGGTGGGAACCAAGCCGCTGCTCAGCTACTTTGGATTCAGCAGACTGAGCATATAGCTTATGAAAACTTTTAAGGATGATGTAATCATGATTATCGCATAATCCTCTCATACATAAGACAATGGTTACTTGCATAATAGAATTCTGCAAATGGGTTGCGATTAAAAATTTAGCCATCAGAATGCCGCATCCATATTTAAAAGATTGTGCCAACAAACAAGATTCTTGTTTAGCGGAAGTTATGTCGATGAATAGTTTGGTATAATTGTTAATTCAGACTTAATAGTATTTACTTTGAAACCTCGAAGGTGTGTGAGCCTTATCTCATCTATATATAACTATACTATTAGAAAACTATCCAAACTATTCATCAAATGCCGAATTGCTTTTTTGCCTGCTGGAAAATATAGTGTATATATATATATATATATATATATATATATATATATATATATATATATATATATACCTACTTCATTTACTCACATAAAATTAATATACGAAAGTATAAATTTATGCGTAAACTTTAAGTATTTACTTCAAAAGTGCTCAATACGTAGGTAGAGCTAGTTAATAAGTTATAAAATATATATGACGATTACGCTACACTGAATATTCCGCGTTTCATCCACTCTAGGACTCTTCAGGATAATGGATGAAACGCGGAATATTCAGTGTAGCTTAATCGCTATGTATATTTTATAACTTACTGTATGTATGTATGTATGTATGTATATATATGTATATCTATATATATATATATATATATATATATATATATATATATATATATATATATATATATATATATATATATATGGAATACGAGGGTTTTCTAGCCAGTGATTACGGTATTTGCGCCGCCTAACAGTGTTATTTATAATATTATTTGATTATGTACATGTGTATTATATATTGTACTGTATTTTGTTACTAAGTTTTAATATGTAGCATATAAATTTTGCTTAGGACCCGCCATACGATTCTACCTTACGATTCCAACCCCAAAGAGATTAATGCTGTATCCCAGGGTTCTACAGCATGCTGAAAAATCATATATATACCTATCTATCTCTCTCTATATATATCTGTCTATATATCTAATTCTTTAATATTCATAATATACTTTAATTTTACCATCTTGGATTATTTTGATAAATTTAATTGAAATTTTTGTTATATATATATATATATATATATATATATATATATATATATATATATATATATATATATATATACATACATATATATATATATATATATAACAAATAAATGACAAAATTTTATATTCCAAATTTCATGATGTTGATTATCATTTCTTCCTTTAATTACGTTGATATGTACAATTCTTTACAGTAACTGTTTCGTAGCGTATTTATTTAACTGAATTAATGAATTTTGCCCGTAATTCATACTAATTAATAGCAACCATCAATCCACCAAAAGAAACTAAAATGCATTTGGGCATGATTACAAAGGCCGAAGTTTTGAAGAGAAATCTTATTACCTTTTGTTTTATCTTTTCTAACGCCATTATCAACGTAACTAAAGGAATAAATTGTAAGATGGCCAACATCATGAAATTCTGAATATAAACTTGTACTATTTATATAGTACATGTTCTGAAATTACATTAAGCTTCATAAATTAAGGATTAATATATAAAAAAGTAAAATACAAAATCATCTTTCCATAGGAGTATCTATCTATCTATCTATCTATCTGTATATATATAAATATATATATATGAATATATATATATGTATTTAAATATATATATATAAATATATATATAAATATATAGATATATATAAATATATACATATAATTATATTTATATAAATATGTATATACATATATATATAAATATATATATAAATATATATATAAATATATACATAAATATATATAAATATATATAATATATATATGTATACATAAATATATATAAAAACATATATGTAAATATATATATGAATATATATGTGTAAATATATATAAATATATATATATATAAAATAAATATATATATATATATAAATTTATAGTAATATATATAAATATATATATAAATATATATATATATAAATATATATAAATATATATATAAATATATATAAATATATATATCTATACTATAAAGCTGAATGTGTGTGCGTGTGTGTGTGTTTGTGTGTGTGTGTGTGTGTGTGTGTGTGTGTGTGTGTGTGTGTGTGTGTGTGTGTGTGTGTGTGTGTGTGTGTGTGTGTGTGTGTGTGTGTGTGTGGTCACGAATAGGCTGCTATATGGTTGACTATTATAGAAAACTGATTACATATAATGATAGAAGATGTATCGAGATACAGGAATGGGTATGTTTGATCTGGCATAATGATGATTCATTAAAATTGTGTAGTCTGCGTACGCGCCTGGTCCACAAAGTATGGAAATAAAAAATTTAAAAAAAACGTTTGCAAGTGTTGTTGATATAGATGTACGTAAGAATACTTTGATAAGTATGTTTCAACTTTAATAGGGATGGTATAATAAAACTCTGGAGTGTGCGTTCGCGCCTGGCGTCCATAGAATGGAAATAGTCACAAACTTTAATAAAAGACTTTTAATATCTATCTGCGTAAGTATACTTTGATAATTATGTTTCAGTTTGAAAAAATATGGTATAATAAAATTATGGGTGTTCGTTCGCGCCTGACCTCCATAGAATGGAAATATGTCACAAAGTTTAACAAGGATTTTTAATATAGATCCACCGAATATTATGATAAGTGTTTCAGTGTGAACAGGTATGGCATAATAAATTATAGGGGTTTATCTATTCTATTTTTACTTTCATCATATTTTGCTTTGGTTTTGATACCCCAAATTTGAAGCTATCTCTTTACAACCCTTCCTTTTCATAATCTATCATACTTTTTCATAAATCAGAGTCCATTTTCTGTAGGCTGTTTTTGAACCCAGTCAATGACGGGTACTTTTGCTAGTATATATATATATATATATATATATATATATATATATATATATATATATATATATATATATATATATGGGGGTCGACTAATGTTTCGACTTTGTGTTAAGACTTCTTCTGGATGAATAAATTGGAGAAAATAAAATACCAGTATTTTCTTCAATTTTTTCATCCAAAAGAAGTCTTACAATAAAGACGAAATATTGATGGACACACACACACACACACACATTTATATATGTATATTTTTTCCTTTTTCGTACTCTCTCTCTCTCTCTCTCTCTCTCTCTCTCTCTTTATATATATATATATATATATATATATATATATATATATATATACAGGTATATATATGTGTATATCGATCTTGACGTGTGTGCTTCTATGTATACTTATATGGTGTGCATATACATATATCTGATAGTAACGATTGTCTTTAATATTATCGATCACGTCTCCTTCTCTTGTCCTGATCGCATCTCATCCGTATCTAATGCTTTCAGTTATCGTCATTTCGTCTCTAACCTCGGATTCACATCTCGTTCTCGTTCGGTTGGAACAGAAATCTCGCAGATCCGATTATTGCTGACCGTCTTCTGTTTTTCTAGCGGATCTGAGAAAATTAAATTATGAGAATAGCGCTTTCTATTTATTCCAAGAAAGTGTAGAATTTGCAACATCTGAAGTCAAACTGCGTAACTAACGCCATCCACATTCCTATCCTGCTTTGACACATTTTCCGGGCTCAATCTCAAATAATCAATACGACATCTAAGTACTCTCATCCGGATAGTATATCCTATTGTAACGAAGTCCGGGAACCAAGCGTTGTATGCTCAGTCGCAAAGGAGACAAAGAATGGGAAAGAACTTCAACTCATGTTTGCTTGTTTTTTGTGTTTTTTTTTTTTTGTAGAATGGCATGTATTTCCTCAATTTTACGACTGTGATGTTATTCACATCTCGAACGTGACCTCAAATGTTATTCCCGTCTCTAACGTGATCTCTTTTTTTAAATCTTTATTTTTCACCCACAGATTACGTCATTTCGAGTCCGCGCTATGTTACGTCATCATCAAATACAATGGTCCTAGCGGTAACTGTAATATTCGATATATATTAGATAGTGGGGACCATACGCCAGTGAGTAGCGATTAAGTTAACTAATATAAATTCTAACCAAGATCACATTCGTACATGCCAAGATAAATCAGATTTGTAACACACAACCATTCTCAGAGTTGAACAAAGTTGGGTAACAATGCAGGAACAATATGTCAAATTCAGTTGACAAAACAATCGATTGATATAAGGACATGACATGGCGTCACGTTTTCGAGCGAGAAAAACAAAGGTTTTCAAGTCAATCTCTCTGTTGGGAAACCATGCAAACGGGACGCGCACAAATGATGCAGAGATTGGTAATCTCAACGAATGTTATCCATGTGGCTGTTCGTTGCGGAACTCATTTTTATGCTAGTAGATATGTTTAAGAAGTGAATAATTACTTCATTTCGAATATCTCTCTCCATAAGCAAATTTTCCCCAATAAAACCTTGAAAAAATCTCAGCAAAAGTTTGTTAATACCTTTCATGCTTGAGAAGTTTTAATTTTCTTAGTTAAATGGACGAAACTAATACGGCCATAAATGGAACGCTGCGACGATGTAAAGAAGCGACGGTGATAGAATTAAAAAAAATGTGACGTACACATTGAACGTATATGTTCGGCTAACAGTACCGGTTTCACACAAAGTTCTATACCGCCTACAAACTCTATACACTGAAGCTACGCGCTGAGCCCATCCTCGTCATTAATATCACATTTGTGAATTACCATGTACCGCGTCTTTAGTTCTTCAAACCAATAAGGACTTATGAAAACCCGCGGATTAAGGCAGCTTTCCATAAAATAATTTTTTCTTGTCGCTATTCTCTCAAATTTAGCGACTGACAAAATGGTTACTCATCTGATATTGACCAAACGAATCTCGCCTTACATTGTAATATAGATTTCAGATATGCATACTGTGATACATTTTTATTTAGATTTAATACTTGATGTTCTCGCTCGTGAGCAATCAACTAAAAAAGCAAATAAAATACATTATTTTATACATACACGAGGATGTTCGTTGTGCCGGGTTTTCCGCCACTTCTGGCGCTGATCGTTTTTTTAACTTAAACAAAATAAACATTTCATTCATGAATGACGCAAGAAACGTAAATATATAAATTAATTGTAGAGAAGAAATATGTAAATTAATTGTAGAGAAGAAAAACTCTATATATGATGCTGAACGCACATAAAACGCATCAAATTAATACATGGCCGCTAGCGATTTAGGCATTTAATTATAATTACATCTTCTACATTTTAAATGGTTAAATAGCTTTCTGTATTAAACTAAAATACTTCACAGAAAACTAATTGGCATTAAGAAGGTCTATGGTATACATGAAAACAACAACAACATCAATAAAATAATAATAATAATAATAATAATAATAATAATAACAATAATGATGATGATGGTGATGATGATGACGTAACGTTCTCTCTTATTATTCTTTAATAAATTCAAAAAGCTGTATGCAGAAAGAGTTGCAAAAATGAAATGATAAATTCGACACAATTTCTTTTAGTAAAGAGAACAGTACTTATTTTGCCATTTTACATCATGAAAACAACTACTCACTGTCAGATAAGAGCACTAAAATCTCATCTGTAATCTGACTAATACAGGGTCCAGTTTTACAAAGTTCGACCTCTGGAAGTGAGAGTATGAGAGAGGGCAGATTTTCACCTTTGCTGAACGTCACTGACCAACCTGCCAGCGGCTGTTTCCTTCTATTTTTTTGTCTTCTGTCTCTTCTTCATGCTTATGCCACGCCCCACAATGCTAACACGACTATGTTACAATGATAAGCAGCAGCGACCCAAGACAACAGCTTAATCTTTGAAATGTGATTTGAGGAGCGGATTCTGAAAATTCAGATCTCTTTTTACTTTTAATTTGATAACCAGCAAATAATTCAATAGTTCGAGATTACGCATGGAATTTCTTGAATTAATCTACTTTATCAGGCAACGTTGGGACTCAGGTTAGCTAGTTATTCCCAGGTTTTATATTGAACCTAAAAAATAAATAAGTTGCGAAGAATAAATGTATAATACTAATATAATAACGCAATATTAATATACATATCATATCATATTTTATTAAATAGTTCGTTCATTTAATTAATTTTTACCATTGTTTTTATTTAGTCAATTCAACCAGAAAAATTTACTCCATGGCTATTTTTAAGCCGATGTTCCAATTCATACTTTTTTAACTTATAAAGTTGAAGAGCTACAATGACATGACTGGCCCTATTAAAACGACCGACCTTTCGTGTTCCATAATTTATTTTTTAAACTAGTCACCACAATTCTCAATGTGCTTTTTCAACAATGACTTATTGTTGTGCGTTTACGTCCGGGGTGCGCTTTATCATACGAGGGTTGTTCCAAAAGTAAAGCCCGCTATTTTTATAACTGAGAAAGTTGAAGAACTACGAAGACGGGAGTTATACTATTGCAAAGACCGACCTTTTGTGCCCCAGAATTCAATTTTCTACATAGTTATCACAATGCTCAGTGCACTTTTGCCAGGAATCTAATGACTCATTTCTGCTTCTGACGCACGTTTATGACAGGGGCTACTTTTTTAAAGTCTCGCGCCGTTATTATCTGCAACAAAAAGAGGCACAATCAGGTGAGAAATGCATAAGTTCAATCATCATAACACCGCAATTTTCAATCCTCTTTGGTCCATTCGGATGGAATAATAAATAGGAGGCATTACTTTTGGAACAGCGACGCATGGTCGAGAGACAATGTTAGGTTTTGTTATTTCGATCTAGCTATCTATCCATCTCGATCTGTCTATGTATCTAACTGGCGAGAAAACAAGAGGTGAGATATAAAGATGTTTTGATAAAAGTTGTCAAAATATTATTTAGCTATAAAATGGACAAGTTTCACAGGAAGCTCTAAAACAGCTGACCTGGAAGGACATAGTTGTCACGTGATCAGGTTAGCTGGACATTAGAGTGGATTAGAGTGAAGTTGGAACTTGGACTTGGAACAGAGTGGTTGTCTCCCCCCCTCAAGCATTTTGTTCAACAGGCTCCAGCTTCCCCTCAAAGAATAGATGAAACCCAGGTTGACCATAAGATCAATGACATAGTTGAATAAGGTATGTCAAAAATACATGTATGACACACACACGCACATATAAATGTAAAATGAAAACGAGTATATACACATCACGAGCAACAATACAATAGTTAGAACAATATAGAGATTAATATATATATATATATATATATATATATATATATATATATATATATATACCTGGCATTGCCTGATATTAAATTTATCTTTCAATTCCTTTAAAAAAGACGAAACAAATTGAAACATATAGTATTATGTTTTCTTCTAAACAGTTCACTTCTTGTAAATAAAAAAAATATTTGAGCTGAGATCGAAACCAAAATATAAAAACAGTGAATCAAGTACGTTAAACATTAGGCCAGCTTGAAACGATCTTTAAATAGTGTTTTCAAACATACTTATTCTTAATGTGAACGATTTGCGGTTGGCCAGTGGTGAAACAGTCGACAAACAGATAAAAATCCGATAAACCTCCAAAATACCAATTTTTCAATTTTGACCCCTTATCAGCCCTTTTTCCGATGAATACCGATTAAAATATTACCCCTGGAAGAATACATAATATAATTAAATCCTTCTTAGAGAACAGATAAATCAAGGTTGTCCTTGACGGTCGTACATTTAAACAATATGATATAAATGCGGGAGTGCCTCAGGGGTCTATCCTTGGGCCTCTGTTATTCCTAATATTCATAAATGACCTCCCTGACAAAATTGTCTGTGAGATGGGTATATATGCTGATGACACCACACTCTATAATAGACACGACAGGAAAACAAATGAACACATATCTAAAGAAATGGCAGAAACATTAGAGGATGACCTCCGATCCGTAGTGGAATGGGGCCAAAAATGGATGGTCACATTCAATGCTGCCAAGACTAAACTTGTTTCCTTCAATAATTACAAGAAACCTTCTCTACCACCAATAGCAATGGCCAATGACTATTTATCTGAAAGTAAATTTTTTAAACTCTCGGCCTAACGTTCACAGGAAACAGTAATTGGAACAATTACATTGAGAACATTGTCAAGACCGCTGGAAGAAGGGGGTTCTCTCTTCCGTGCTAGAAAGCTAGTAACGCCTGAAAGTATCCTATAACTCTATAAGGCCATATTCGTCCATGTATGGAGTATTGTTGTAATATTTGGGCTGGTGCATCTGCCATTAGTCCCTCGCTCATAGACAAGGTTCAAAAGAGAGTCGTCAATCTGATAGGTCCTGAACTGTCATCTAAAACTCAGCTTCTGTCCCATCGACGAAATGTTGCATCCCTCTGCCTTTTCTACAAGTACTTTAACGGTGAATGCTTTGACGAACTGCAAGCACGTGTGTCCCCTCGACGTAAATACCCCCGACAAGCCCGACAAGCAGCAAAATCCCACCCCTTCACAGTACAGATCCTTAGATGTAAGAGAGCCTTTTACTCCAGTAGTGTCTTCCCCAGAACTGCTAGACTTTGGAATTCCCTTCCAAGTCCCTGCTTCCCCAACTGTACTGACATGCAGAAGTTCAATTGTAACGTGAACCGACATCTAGCTGCCCAACTCCCTACACAGTACCCATGATGCTTATGCACCTGACAGTAGCCCTTCTACAAAAATGTGGCAATGTGCCTTGTTTGGGGTGAAAATTCAATTTTTTTTAAATTCATGCGTCTTAATACCCTTTTTACTAAATTTGCTAAATATTCAACTGTAAAACGCCGAATTATGATAAAGGATCCAGAGCACTACTAAAATGATCTTCTAGTCCAACCGAGAAGATATGCTAAAGACTTTTGAAAGTTTGTAGATAAAAAATTCGTTGTGTATAGGTTAAGAGTTGTCCTCACACACATTTTCACTATATATATATTTAAATAAATATATATATAATTATTTCTACAGCCAAGCAACATCGCAGAACACAAGAGCCATGAAAGTCAACGGACCGGACGTCCAAGACTCGAGTTTCGCTCTCATTTGGGCTCATCAGTTACACACATCCGAACTCAGGATTTGAAACCCGGGCCTCTTGCATGCGAGGCAAGCACTTTTCCAACTGAGCAAACGCGCCGCACATAATTAACCATCATAGATCAAGCAAACCGCAACGAAATCTGACAGTGGAATGAACCTACTTTCGTCTCGAACAAGAAATGTGATCATCGCAATCAGCCTTAACTTAAGCCGATGTCTAAAGCCGAGTAGGATTTTTATACTCGCTATGCACAACAAGCCTATCTTAACGAGCAAATAAGTATTTCAGAATGCGTGAGAGAATATATAACATATAATATTTATGCTGTGGAAATAATTATATATTCTTCCACATATATATATATATATATATATATATATATATATATATATATATATATATATATATATAACTACTTCATTTATTCACATAAAATTAATATACGAAAGTATAAATTTATGCATAAACTTTAAGTATTTACTTCAAAAGTGCTCAATACGTAGGTAGAGCTAGTTAGTAATTTATAAAATATATATGGCGATTAAGCTACACTGAATATTCCGCGTTTCATCCACTCTAGGATTCTTCAGGCTTATGCACGAATTTTGTGGTTGTCCGTCGTTTTTATATACGCACCTTCTATTGATACTTTAGTTAGCCAATCAGCTTTCTAGTATCCACCGCGCCCTTTATTTCAGCCAATGAACATGCACTTACAAGAACAAAGGCCCATTTGACCTCTGGTTGACCTGATTCTTTGTGTATGCTCTATTTAGCCTAGATATCTAGTGGCTTGACCTGTTTTAAATCTAGGTTAGTTTTTTTGTTTTTTATGTTAGTTTATATATACATATATATATATATATATATATATGTATATATATTTACATATTTATACATATATATACATATATATACATATATATGTGATAGTTTATGCATATGCATGTTTATTTATTTTGATAATTAAAGTACATAATAACAAAGTACTAAATAAAAACAAAATAAACAACAACAAAATAAACATTAAAAAGTAGACACCATAACAAAAATAAAATAACACAAAAGACACATATATAACTAGCAGAAATAATAATAATAATAATAATGATAATAATAATAATAATAATAATAAACCAACTCTAGACAACAACAACCATAGTAGAAATAAAAATAAAAATACTAATAACGAACAAGATAAATGCAACTGTAGATAACGCACACTTTGCCCACTTCAAAATAAATGCCTAACATAGTTTACCAGACTACAATATTTGCGAAAGAAAAACCGAATAACAAGAAATATTACGTAGGTATGATTCTTTACATTTCAAAACTCGATATTATAACCACAAAAGTACATTCAACAATAAAAAAACACCGTATGAAAACAACAATAGCAAACAAATCGCCGGTAGGCGAATGGAAAATAGTAAGACAAGCAAACACCTGTAGAGACCTAGACGACCCATGTAGATTATGCCTTCATGAAAAATTTTCTATCCTGTACTTTAAAGAACCCCAACATCTATTAAACTGTAGGAGAGAAATAGCAAACAACTGTGTTCACAGGATAACATTTACTCCATGATAAAGATACAAAATAACTTAAAAACTAACAAAAACAATAGAAAATAAACAAATAAATAAATAAAATAAATAAACATGCATATACATAAACGATCACACATATATATGTATATATATATATTTGTATGCATATATATATGTATAAATATGTTAATATATATATATATATGTGTGTATATATATGTATATATAAACTAGAAAAAAAATTAACCTAGATTTAAAACAGGTCAAGACACTTGATATCCAGGCTAAATAGAGCATACACAAAGAATCAGGTCAACCAGAGGTCAGATGGGCCTTTGTCCTGTAAGTGCATGTTTATTGGTTGATAGTAAGGGCGCGGTGGATACTAGAAAGCTGGTTGGCTAACTAAAATCTTAATAGAAAGTGCGTATATAAAAATGACAGACAACCACAAAATTCGCGCATAAGCCTGAAAAATTCTAGAGTGGATGAAACGCGGAATATTCAGTGTAGCTTAATCGCTATATATATTTTATAAATTTATATATATATATATATATAGAGAGAGAGAGAGAGAGAGAAAGAGAGATAGAGAGAGAGAGAGAGACAGAGACAGAGAATGAGACAGAGAATGAGACAGAGTCAGAGAAACAGAGAGAGACAGGGGGTAAATCTTCACCGATCAGATTCGCTATCTAGAGTAATGCTGTGTAAACCAGGTCGCGTATTTTCTCTTCTAACATTCCTATTTCACAGCGATCGAAGACATTCCTTTGTCCAACTTTATGTTCAAATCAGACTGATATCAGACAAAACAAACAACGTTAAAAAATTAACAAACATGAAAAAAATGAATAGAAAAAAAAATAGAGGAAAAAACTTGCAGAGAAAACTTGAAAAAAATTAATTCAAACGATCGATAAGACTTGACGAACATAACCTATTGGATATCGATTAGTTGTTTCCCTTGATCAAGTTTCTTTCATCATCGATTTTTGCTCATGTAAAGTTTCGTCAAGATTATTTGAAAATCCGTGAATTCCAGGCTTATATTAGCCAATGTGCATTCACTCAACACCTAGTCATACATACATACATACATACATACATTCATTCATACATACATGATAGTATGCATGCATACTTACATGCATGTATGCATACATACACATATGCATACATACATTCATACATACATACATTCATGCATGCATACATGCATACATATATACATAGATGTACATATTCATTAACATTATCCGTACGTCGTCAGCTCCCACTCGTGTTCGAGTATCAGATTATCTCATATATATATTCACGTTTGATGTTTAAGATTGACATGAATTTAGAGTACCACTCTGTGGTGGAGTAGTCGCGGAAAATATTCGATGAATGTATAGATATTGCGAATTTGTCATTGTTTAAAATAGTTTTATTTCCATGCTTATCTACTAATTCCATGTACTACCCATCCTATTTTGTCTTAAATTTTATTTCATATTTAAGACTTCCTATATATGAATGTTCGTACCGTACATCCGAGATTGGGTCGGGTACTATTTCAGCCACACTGAATATCCGTGATACGTCGAAAAAATTTGTCTGCGGATTACTATATAACCTCGTCTCTTCTGGTTGAGTATTGTCGTTAGTAACATCGCCAGCGACTACAATTAGAGAGGTGCAAAGCTTTTTGTCAATATTTGTCGAATGAAGCATTATATAGTAGTTGACATTATTTATACAAAGCGTTCAGATATCCTTTGCCAACAGCGTCCGCACTAATTCAAATCGTTAGAATCGTATCAATAAAATGGTTATAGGTTCGATCCCAGCTTGAGGCAGGTGCTTGACTCCCCGCACTGGAACGTTGATACAGCAGAACAGTCTGTCTGTGGATCGATATATATATATATATATATATATATATATATATATATATATATATATATATATATAGTATTCCGAATTTCACTGGTTTATATACTTGAAAATTCGGCAATCGTCCATATACCACTAAGTTTTAAATCAAAATGAGATGACAAACTGTAATCTAATAAAATTATCATATTTCATAATTGAGCATTCATATATTGTTTTAACAAAATCAAGACATCAAGGAATAGATTGACAGCAACAAATAGTTTATTTCATCGTTAGTTACATTAGTTTCAAGACTATTCGGACAAATTTAAACATTATTTCGTTTGAAAATTTTCACAAGTATAGCCTTTCATCAGACGTATAGAATAAAAAACACTTTAACAGTGAACATTTTCCTAATGTGTAAAATACATGGGGAAATATATTACCTACATCTCATCCTTCTACAGATTTTTAAAGATTATATATATATATATATATATATATATATATATATATATATATATATATATATATATATATGCGTATCAGAAAGTGCTACGACTTTGTACCCTTCTCTCCCTGACCCCTTCCTCCCTTACCTGAACCCGCTGAATTATTTCGTTTAGTCATACGTCTAGAACATCACCAACATCATCTCCTACTACGAGAAAGCATGATTGCTGCTATCTGCCGAGTATTCGCCGAGCTCCCACCGGCGCTTATGGAAAAGGCATGCTCCCAGTTCAAACCCGTATCGAGACGGTTATTAAGGCAGTGGGCGTCTACATTGAATATATGTCAACTCTACTACATAATCAAGTTACCTAAATTAATTCTTTCAATAAAACTTTAAAATAAACTTGTTTTCTTTAGGGCAACAACTTTATCATTCCACCTTCTCCAAAAAATAGAACACTTTCAAATTATGATATAAAAGGTTTAGATTCTTATATTATTAAACAACAGTTTTTAATTAGTTTATTACAAATTGTGATGTATTTGTGCAACTGAAAAACGAAAATCACAAATGTTTAAATAATGAATATTTTAAAATAAATTTTCAGAAAACCTCCTGATGGTAGCCCCCCCCCCCAAGAAAAACAAGTTTCGAAACATATACAGAGAAAGTACAATATTTGAATAATAATATAGATATTAAGAAACCTATTCTGTACTTTCATTTAACAAAACAAAAAAAAATTACTATATCGTGGAAAGTGTTGTAATTTTATATCCCCCACCCAAAGAAGTTTAAAAAAAAAAAAAACGATCAAATAATTAAAAAGTAAATACATTTATGTTTCTGCGTAATTAATTTCATAATTATATATTTTAGTAATGCAAAAAACGCAGAAACACCTGGACCTTAAATGAAAGAATTATTGTAAAACATTCATAGTAAACAATCCAGATTGCTTCGGAAAATCGTTCGTCTTGTAAAGGTGTGCACGGAAAATGAAGATTTATAGAAAATTAGCAGGGCGTAGCCGGCGTGGCCCGTTCGTGAAATACGCAAAATATTATATTTTAATTCATACAGAAACTGAGTCATATGCATGCGAGTATTATGTTATTTTTTTTTCTAAACAGTTCACTTCTTGTAAGTAAAAAAATACTCGAGCTGAGATCAAAACCAAAACCTGAAGAGTGTAAGTCAAGTACGATAACCATTAGGGCAGCTTGACACGTGGAAAGCTGTCATGTGAACAATTCACGTATGCGCATTCGTGAAATACGATGACCCTCACGTACCAATTTTTCAATTTTGACCTTTTAGCAGTCCCCCCCCTTTCCGGATGAAAACTGATTAAAATGTTTTTCACATGTCTGAATACATATATACAAAATTTCAACATATTCTCACTTTTATAAATATATGCATAATGTAAGAAGCTATGAAATGAAAAAAGAAAGAGGAGCGTGTTTTCATGTGACAATCTAAACGCGAATGTAACGTAAATAACAATTATGAAACAGTCCTAAAGAACATAATTATTAAGAATCAATTAAATGCGTTGATAGTGAAGCATACATGCTTACGTTATGAAGAGTGGGGGAGCGAACCTAACCCTAACCCTAACCTCTAGAAACCGAACAGCACACAGTTATATTGGAAGACTGCATAAATCTTTGGTAATTAGTAAATATAACCTCACGTAGAAAAACTGAAGGCCGCCATGTTGGATTCAATGGGATTTACTGTCAGCGTTCAGCAAAAGTGAAAGTGCGACAGAATAGTGGATTAACGGAATGAAAGGAAATAACCTATGAAATCGTAGGAAAAGTCAGCAGATGACTCGAAAAACGCCGGTCATTATTTGTGTCGAAAGTGAGGTGGTTAGAGAACAAGAAAAGAAAACACGACTGGTGGAAAGTAAATAATATTGGTCGTCGATGAAAAACTATTACTATGAAATAAGTATCGTCCTACCACCTGCAAATATAACATGTTTAGAAGTGTGAATGGTTCCATACTGAAAATAGAGTTCTAGTAGCTGAAAAAAGTGAATGCTATTATCCGAAAAACACGCACCAGATATAAACAGCTACTTAGTATATAGGACATGTATGGGTTTTTTTACACAGTGATCACCACTTATCAAGGCCCGGAAGCCACTCAGGGATAAGGGTTATTGCAAGTACATTACGTTAGTGTGGAGATTTGATGCAGTGTTTACTTAAGGGGGCGGTTCATTAGGAATTTGTTAACGTTGGACTTGAAGACATCCAAGTTGTAGTCCGGTGGGAAGCAGGCAGACGGAACAGAGTTCCACAGGCGTGCAGTTCTAGAAAGAAGCTTTGTTCATGGGATCCACGTTTTGATTTAGGCACAGATATAGAGTGGGGGAAATTTTTCACAGTGGGTTCAGCTAGACGGGTGTTTTTCGTGAAAGATTGGCGAGGGGGAACCAGAGATTGGAGTTCAGACGAGCACCTACCATGGAAATAACGATAAAACAAGGATAGGCTCGCAACGTCTCTTCTGTGGGAGAGAGGTTGCAAGGTAGAGAAAAGGGCATCCACCACTAAGCCACGAAGTCTATTTTGTACTCTATCAAGGCAGGATAGGCTGTTTTTAGCAGCTCCTGTCCAGATATGGCAATAGTATTCCATCCTTGGACGTAGTTGGCTTTTATATAGATAGAGAATTGCATCAGTAGTGAGATATCTTCTGGAGCGGTAGAAGGATCCCACAATCTTTCCAGCGACCTTGGCAACAGACTTGATGTACGTGTTCCATTTCAGATCAGGAGTAAAGGTCAAACCCAGAAGCTTGTCAAAACACGGGGCCTCACCCAGACGAGAGCCATCCATCTCAATTGATGCCAGATGGGGGTCAGAGCGTTGATGATGTAAGGATAGGAGTTTGGTTTTGGATGGATTAAAGGTAACCAGCCACGTCTTCCCCCACTGAACCACGCGCTCGAGATCATGTGATATTTGTGTTTATTATTTATTTTATTACTTGGCGAGAATAGTTGTTTCGATTTTTTATATATAGAGATAACATTATAATATTCTTTGGAGCATTCGGTGTTTGTAAAACTCAAGTGATTTATTTTTATTTTTTAAATCACTTCTACATATTGGATAGAGTATAATAATCAGTAGAAAATTGTCTCCATAATAATAAATACGGAATCTGTATAAATTTAAATGTATTTTACGACCGGACTACACCAGGGGGGGGGCCTACTTGTATGTAATAATTTCGTTTTCAACCAGGCATAAGTATTCTATATATCGTCATTAGGTGTAATGACAGTAATGTGAAAAGGGGATTTTAAAATATATTTTATATATATATATATATATATAGTTTGATATATATATAGTTTGATATATATATATATACGCATTAATATTAAGGCATATTGCCGATTACACACACACACACACACACATATATATATATATATATATATATATATATATATATATATATATATATATATATAGTCTTGGAACTGTATAACAATAACAATATAAAACTATATAAAAAAACTTATTTAATTTTTATATATTTTATCATTCGTTAGAAAACTATTTAGTCAGTAAGTCATTTAATCACCTGCAATTAATGTATCAACTTGCTCTCTCGAATTAACTATAGTACTAATGTTAATTTAAGGGATCATCAGTAATTTACGATGAAACACTGTTTCGGGGATTTAAAAACAAAAAGTATATTCAATCATGGTTCCGCAGGAGTGTTGATTAAACACCACCTCCCTTAATCTTAAGAAAGAATGTTACAGATATTAGATTTAGTTTCCTATTCTTAATTAATTTGGCTATCCTATTCATGTTATAAAAATGAATCCCTTGGCTGTGAGATCCGATTGTTTCCAAATTCAAAATTGATATATTTTTAATTTACCATTTTATTGATAAAATTAGGATCAATCCATTTGACTGCTTATCACCCTCTACTATGATTATTACTTGATATATTTACATTTTTATCTATTAAAAATTAAAAATATACAAAGGTTAAAAATATTTATAAATACATACATTTTTTGTATTTTATATAATACATTTTATACATTACTAATATACTTTTGGATTTCCTTTATTAATATATTCTGTGTAATTTTATATGATTCAAATGCATTAGGATATCGAACAAATGTTTTATTTACCTGTTTACATATTTTAGTTTTATCCCCACGTTATTTTATCATCCTTATTACTAAGCTAGAAACTGGGAATATACAATCTATTAATTTTAAGGTAACGCGAGCTATTTTAAGAACCTCTGACATAATGGTTCCATAAAACATAAAAACAGGGCAGGCACTATCTTTATGCGGCATTCGAACTATTTGAAAGGGAAAATAGTTTTTTTTTATCGAATATTTTCTAAACAAAAACCCCGTCCTCAATTTTTATATCTAAATCCATAAATGTAGCCTGTTGTCCTCTATGTTCACAATTTAATTTTAACTCCTTTAGATACATAAGCTGTTCATTTTTTTTAATTCATCATTATCGTTTATACATATAAGATCATCTATAAATCTCCTAGACTCATGACAATTATATGTTTTAGATATATCATCTTTTTTATTTGTGATGACATATATATATATATATATATATATATATATATATATATATATATATATATATATATATATATATATATATATATACTCGAGTCTATGTAAATACAGATTTGCCCCAAATGGTGCGGGTTCCAATCCCATTGGGATACCTATCGTTTGAAGTAATATTTTATTTCCTATTTAAAAATAACAATCTTTAATAATATAACCCATGAGTATTTTTAAATACCTTAGAAACACTAGTTTTGTTGTTTTATTTTTACACCTGAAAGCTTTAGAGTTAGAAAAGTCTATATATTTACCTTCACCACCTTTAATAGCTAAATCTATCATTTAATTCTTTTATAAGTTTTTCATTTGGAATTTTAGTATATAGCGTACAAAAATCAAAAGTCGCTATAGATTTTGCTCTTATTCGTGAATTTATCTTATCTAATTTGTCTTTCACTGGTTGTGAATTATTTACCAGTGGTCCTGGATATGACCTTAAACTATATCCAGTGGTGATTCCCCAGCTTGCGGGCTTTGGGGAGTGTGGAGCCACCCTTTAATTGCCATTGCTCCCAGGTCCACTCTGATCCGGAGTGGTAGTACCTGTTAGGGTCCCAACTATTGGTTAAATAGAAACGGACGTGAAAACAACAAATATATTCTATTAAAAAATTTTCTTCAATCTTTGGATTCGGCATTAACTTGAAAAGGGTTGATATGCCGTAAAACAAAAACAACCAACCAATTATTTACCACCCAAAATAGATTCATATTAGTATAGAATTTTCTTTTCTGGTGGAAATTATTTATTTGATTTATAATTAATTTAAACACTTTAGATATAGCTTTACTTAACGCTAACTGGATTTTTGTGCATTTTAGGTATCCAATACATATATGGAAGTTTTGTGGGGGGGTTTTCTTCTAACTTTAATCCTACTTTTTTACTAATAATACTATTATTCATAATAATGCTATCTAAATTAATATTACTTACTTTATAGGTATCTGAAACGTTACCTAAAATTCCTACTTCTATTAATAAATGTTGTATATAATATTTTTACATATAAAAGCTATATTGTTTGCCGCTTTATTAATAGGAACTATTACAAACTTATCTTGAAGTATTTTAAGTTTCTCCAGTATATCTGAAGTTTTAGGGTGTTTAAGTTTTTTTATACGTTTAACCTTTTCATTTACGCATTCAAGCATATTATTTTTCCATGCATCAAACGTAGACTGTGTTAATTTATATTTATTCACCATACGCATTTAGTGTAATATAGGCATTTAGGTTCTCTATAATTCTGGCCTTTACTAAAGATTTTTCTTAATTTAGAATTTTTTGATTTTCTGTAATTACATGTTTTATCTCATTATTACAGAAAGGAGAGGAATTACATTTATATTAATATGTTCTACGAGGTATTTTTCATAATTGAAAACCTTATTACGTATTGTTGGCCCTAGTTTATATGTAACTATTGGTTTTTGATCTTTTGTCTGTAACTTATTTGGTAGTAATTATATGGTTATAATTTATTTAATATTTTAGGTAAATTTATACCATCAAGACCTTTATTTTTATACAAAACTACACAAACATTTCTAGGTTTCTTTTTATACCTTCCACAGTGGGCTTGTATAATTTAGTGTCGATTATATCCAGAATATATTCGTACCATTGAATAAAACGGTAAAAAGAAATTGATAGAAATACACCACTTAGTTTATCACTTCTAAAATTTACAATGTTATTTTCTTCATTAGAATTAATTATATATCTATTTCATAAAGGTGTATGTGTGGAATGAAGTCGATTCCCGTTGAAGGGATTTACAATGCACGCATGTGAATAGCTGTCAGTAAAACAATAACATTGTCAGCCTCTCTTAGATAGTAGTTAACTAACGGGGAAGGCGCCCGGTTTTTCGCGGTCGTGAATTACGCTTAAATATGATATTTTTATTTGTTCAGATTTAGTATGTATTATTATAGTCGTGATTTTAAAATTAAAAAAATATTCGGGTGGCATCAGCTAAAATCGAAACCGAAACTAAAACTGTAGTATTCAAAGCTGATGACGTTACCACTGTGCCAACGTGGAACGCATATGTACTGATTAAAAATAAACTAACATGAATGTACAAAATGTATAAGGATTTTTTTCAATTTTGACCCTTTAAAAATAATTTTAACTGGCTAAAGACCCATAAAAGAGCTGTAAAACATCCAATTATCCGAGACCCCTAGCGCCGCTCTGCGACTTTTAGTTTCAGAAAAGATAGAGTTTGAAAATATGGAGACAGACAGGCAGACAGACAGGCAGATATATAGCTTTTTATATATTAGATTAATCTATTTATTATGAAATATAATTATACACTGCGATCTGTAAACAGTCGAAAATCGAATGTAGCAGCAAGTTCTGGGAATACAGGGTGACTCCCCCAAAAAAACAAAAGCTAAATGGAGGCCACTTAGAACATATGCTGTAGAACGGAGAAAAAAAGGCCAAAGACCCTAGTGTTTTGATGTGATGTTTTGAATATAATAAACTAGTTATGACCAAAGTTTCATTTCATTCGGACAAAACATTAAGAAACAAAGCCTAATTAGAGTTGGGTCCCGTTTTTTTTTGGGGGGGGGCACCCTGTATATACCAGAAAGAACAATTGGAAATAAATCATACATGATTCACTATGACTATGAAATTCTTATAACTCTTCTCTTGGCTGTACTTCGCAAACGAAGATTCTCTGAAGGGGGTTGTCCATGTCGACTGCAGGTACGCTTGTGGCCGACGAACCCGAAGCAGGTTTGGCCACAGCGGCTGCAGTCAAAAGTCGCATCAGGTGTGGTTGCTAAGGCTTCCCGAATCTTCCTCCTGCAGCGCTTCTCCTGTAGATTCTGTGCGGGAGATCTCAAAGAATGAGACAGCCTGCTGCACAGTACGTAGCCAGGTAGCACAGTTAGCAGCAAGAGCAGACCAATGGATGTGGTCAATATGGCAGTCACCGAAGGACTTCTTCAGAGAGTCTTTATATCTTTTCTTCGGTACCCCTCTGTCACGACGGTCAGTAGAGAGTTCGCCATATAGGACTATCTTGGGCAGGCGTGATCTTCCATTCTGGAGAAGTGCCCGACCCGGCGTAGCTTTGACTTCAGCAGCATAGCCTCGATGCTGGTGATTTCCGCCCTCTTATAACTACGTACGTAGAAAATAGAGCTATGACTATTAAATTCTTATAACTACGTCGTAGAAAATAGAGCTATGACTATTAAATTCTTATAACTACGTACGTAGAAAATAGAGCTATGACTATGAAATTCTTATAACTACGTACGTAGAAAATAGAGCTATGACTATGAAATTCTTATAACTACGTACGTAGAAAATAGAGCTATGACTATGAAATTCTTATAACTACGTACGTAGAAAATAGAGCTATGACTATGAAATTCTTATAACTACGTACGTAGAAAATAGAGCCATTAAACATGACATATTGATATGAGACAAGAAGGAGAAAGTGAAGCTAGTTTAAATATAGGTAAGAGAGTAAATGACTAAATACTAAGGTCTTATGTACGGTATAAAGATATTGGAATGTTGGGGAGATTTCCATCATTTCAGTAATTATTAGAAAAGCCGGAGACAGGAAAAATAATTTCAAACACTATCTGGCAAATATACCCAGTAAATCAAGTGCCAGAGAGATACAAACAATTGCATGCACGGTCAGAATCTTAAAATGATATCTGGGCTGGATGCTCCATCTACGGCTATAGAACAAAATGATTGAAAAGTTTGAGAGATAAAAAAAATCTGATAGTGCTATAATCTGTTACTACATCTACGGAAGTCCATGTTGTAAAATGGCTTAAAATTTTACTTCAAATTTTTATAACAAGGATTTCTTTCATGTGAACTCCTTCCGTTATTAAAGACAAATTGATTGGACAACCATCATCGGTCGATCATCGCAAAATTTAAATCTCAACCGAAATGTCATTTTTTTTTCATTTTTATAGCGAAAATAAAAAGACATTGGAATTAATTATACATCTATCGCATATTGGCGTATGCACGAATGGAGTCGATAGCCTTTAAAAAGATTTACGGACGCATGCGTGTGAATAGTTCCAGTAAAACAATAGAATCAGCAGCCATATTAGTTTTTATCGTCTGGCTTTCTTTTTTTTTTCTTTTTTTTTTTTTTGCCAACGACGCAATAATGGCTGCAAAAATTAGTCTCATATTTTCTTCTGGATAAAAACGAAAGTGATTAATCTTTAATGCTGAAATTTCTTCCATTTCGTCTAGAATTCTTTTCCATTGAATCACTATTTTTTTATCTTTCTGCGTCGTATGCGAAAACGTTCTCTGCTGAAAAGTATAGAATAGCCTTATTTAGGAACCACGTCCTAATACTTCAAATATGACATAGTAAAGGCTAACACTAAATATATCTTAAATCCTACAATAATTTTAGGAAAACAATTTCAAAATGTATTTATCTTCAATATTTTGGCATCGCTAAGTAGTTAAAGTAAAATCTATAATCAATTAAATAATTATATTGTAAACTTTTTCTGTATAAACCCATCTATATAATTTAATTCTGTTAAATGAAATAAATAATATATAATATGGTTGTCTTCAAGTCTAACGTAAATAAGTTCTTGATGAGCCGTTCCATATAAGTTATCAACTTTACCAAATTTCCATTACTAATGATTACTATAATGTCCAATTTCTACTGTACACTCTTTAACCCTTATCCTTGAGTGGCCTCTTGGCCTTGATAATGTGGTGATGCCTGTGTAAAAAAAAAATAGCGCATTTATCTGGATGCAATAAAAAGTGAATAAATGTGAGCTTTAATACGGTTTTATTCATTCTAATAAAATAAAGAGGAAATGAACAATTTACATGTTTTTCAATTTAGTCAAATCAGTGATAGGACGATTCCAATATTTTTCGCGATTCCAATACAATTATCGTTTAGAGATAAAGCGATTGTCCATTCTTTTAGAAATAACTGGATATTAAGTATGTCAGTTAAAAGAATTGACAATGCGAGTTTACACATTAAAAAAAGTTAATGATACAATTTAATTTACAGATTTATTTTGTTTATCAGATGTATGTATATACATGTGCAAGGGTTCGGGTGAATTGAAACGTGATAAAATCACGTTGGTTGACAGCAGGCCTCTGACGTCATAAACAAAGGAGTTTCTCAATATATTGAAATGGGGTTCGAAGTTAGGATCAGATAATCAGGGATAGGAATCAAACAATTACAGTCACAATCACAGACGGATAGCGACTCAGTGGAGTTGATCCCCTTAGAGGCGAAGGAGGAGAAGAGTAGACCATGTAGTCATACAACTTTGTATTCCTGACATCATCAATCGGCCGACAGATTAATAAAGAAATATTACTTTGTAACTGGTTGTCTTCTGTGTCGTCATTACAACCGAAAAGGTAAATGTGTTTTGTATATTCATCTATAAACGAACTTTGTATAACTCCCCCTCAAGTAATGTATATCCCCTCCTCTGTGTTAACAAGAACTGTATAAATGTCTCAGCTCCGTAATAATAATATGAAGTCCCCAGTTATACATGTCTCCAATATGAACTCCCGTTATCTCCAATAGGAACCTCCGCAACACAACATCAGTAACAAATAGTTATTGTGCAATTTACTAAAAAAAAATATACGCTTAAATATTAAATCCTCAATAAATCATATCTATATACTTATATATACAGTGTGGAACGATACAATTGTCGACCTGGAAAAAATGATATGATTCAATTTCCGTTTGATAAAATTGTTTTTCGTTTGTTTTTTTTGTTGTTTTTTGAGGGGTTATATACTATCTACTAGTTGGTCACTTGTGTATAAATCTCAAGAGCGATAGAAGTCTTCTATCATATCTAAAGGTGACACAATGTTCAACGAGAAGATCGGAATTGTGCCACTGTACAACTTATGATTTTTATCGATTACATTTATAACAACGGAACCATTGCCAGCACGCTCAACATGCATCACTCGATTGCCACGAATAGGGTGATGAAAATAAAGTTTCCAGCCACGGTTATGGTCTTTGGTGTTGTTTCAAGTGAGAGCAACATCATTCCAACTGATATCTTCGAAGTCGGCTTGGAAGTCAATACCAAAGTGTACCTGGATGTGCTGAAGAGTGTGGTGATTCCCTGGTGCTATCAGGTGGCCGCTGGCAGACTCTGGGTGTGGCAGCAAGACTCAGCGCCGGCCCAAAAGTCCAAAGAAACTCCGGCTTCAGACGAATAGCTATGATTTTGTACCTTTCTCTCAGTGCCCTCCTCCTCCCCGATCTAAACCCACTGGACTACTTCGTTTGGTCATACGTCGAGAACATCACCAACACGATCTCTTACAACACCAAAGCTAGCCTGGTCGCCGCAATCTGCCGAATATTAGCCGAGCTTCCGCCAGCGCTTTTTAAAAAGGCCCGTTCCTAGTTCCGAACCCGTATCGAAACGGAAATTGAGGCAAAAGGCGGCTGCTCTACCACATAATCATGATACTTGAATTGATTTTTTAATAACAGTTTTAAAATAAAGCTGTAGTGTTGTCTTTTTTAAAATGACAAATTTTTCGTTCCACATAGTAAAATACACTTAGTATGTCTGTGTGTGAGTTAGTTCCCTATGGACTCCTAAACGGCTGAGTCTATTTTTATTAAATTTCATAAAATATACTTTATGTGTCTGGGAGTGTTCTGAGATATTTTTATATCGGAATGACTCCGATAAGTACCGTTATTCTATAATCGAAAAATTCCATTAAAGAAGGAACAGTTAGATTTTGAACAAAGTTAACGCCTTATAAAACCTAACATCACAAGTGCATTTGAGAAGTTTTATTACCGGACAAGCAGAAGTGCCACGTGTATAAAATCAAGAGTATGTACTTTGATAAGACAGAGACACGTTTAAAATTAATGTTTCTTTTTAGGACACAATTATACTTGGCTTTTGAATTTTGAACTTAGATTCAAGCCATTGTATAAACATCATTTTATAAAATCAATTGTAAGTTTTGTACAATGAAATGTGGATTACAATATATTAGGGAGTAATTCACTGCGGGAAGATACGTAAAATCTCGTTCCGGTCCACGGCATTTGGTCCCAAACTAGAGCATGTTGTTATTTGATTTGATTGAAAAATGGACAATTTCACCGATTTCGGTGACAATAAAAGTATGGTGTGAAACATTTGTTGATCTTCATTCAATCCCGGGAAACGTCGGGTTTTCTTGCAAGTTTTAAAATAAAAACGAAACTAAAATAAGATGAACTACATCTTCTGCGAAATATATTTTCTTTTCTCTTGAGCTCTTCTCGCTGTAAAATCGCTGCTAGCTTTTCCTTACTCTATCATTTTTTTTTGTTTTTTTGTTGTTGTTTTTTGTTGTTGTTTTTTTCATAATCCATGGCTCCTCCTGTCACATTATTCGCGCCAAAAACTCGTTTTACACCTCAACCAACGAAAAGTTTCCCTTCTTCCTTTGTGCATATAGCTGAATTTCCATGAACAAGGCTTCTTCAAGAGACTTCCTGTTTGTCGCAACACGGAACCGCTTCCCTGTGGACTACCTCATAGCTGTCCTCAAATACAATTGTAACAAATGTTTGTTATAAATTGTCCCCTCAAATAACCAATCTTTGCTCATCCGACTTCTCATTTTCAAATTTCTCATAGTCTTATTCATCGTCCATTATCCACGAGTGACTTTTAACCTTGATAAGTGATGACACATTAGTACAAACAGTCTCCTAGATTGCCTCTCTTAATTCGATACTTAAAACTTATCTAATATGTTTGCTAATGAACTGAGTAGTGGGATTCAATCATTGCTCTTGTTATACGAAATACTTAGAAAATGGTATTTGTACTTGATCTCTTGCTAAACATTCAGGATTATAAGGTGGAAATCAAGGGTAAGTGGAGTAATCCTGGGAATGGTGTGCAAGCCTATCTTACGGTTTAGTGTAACAGCTAATGATAAGGGAACCTTCATTTCGCTCCAGACTATAGTCGGCCATTTAACTTCTCAGAATTATCTTGTTTTTTCTCGTTCTAAATAGACTCCTGTCGTTGTATTATTTAACGAATTTAATTGGAACCATCTTCTGCTTGACCTTCAAGATTAAAGCATTGTTTCCAGATGCAATAATGTCGTATCTTCGTATGAATAGTATGTACTCTCGTCATATATAAATTGTGAACTGTCTATGCGCACTATATGTGAAGAAAATATGCGCATTACATGTGAAGGTACTGTTATGTTTGTTTGCTTATTTTTTCACGTGTGGTTTGCTTTTTTTCTTCTTTTTTTCATATCTTATGTGTTTTTATTTCTTGTTGTCTGCCTTGCATTACTCACGACATTTCTTGTCTGCCGGGAGAAGACATTTCGTGACAACACACAGATAATTATGACAACAAATAGATAAATAAACAATTGACAAATTTGCGTTAGATTCCCCGATTTTATAAAGTCTTACGATGGTGGAGAATGTCGCTCTCTAACCATTTCTTTACGGTCTAGAAATCATATAAGATAGAAGCAAAACTTCAACCGAAAAAAATATAATTACTATTCAGAAAACGATAAATAATCGATGCCATCTTGAAAAATGCAAAATTTTTACGTTATTATTAACTCCATAGTAAGATCAATTTAAATTATATGTATACTAGCAGGCGTGGCCAGTTAAAAAATACACATAAATATGATATTTTAATTCATGAAGATTTCGTATTTTTTATTATTAATCCACTTGATTATCATCCAATATACATTAATGATTTCAAAAGTTATCAAAAAATATCACTTGGATGCCATCCGCTATAATCGAAACCAATATGTTTAGAGATCTAGCTTTGGTCGTTATTTATCACTTTAATGTCGTTACTGACTGATTACCGATAGGTGGATTCGAAAGGCTAAAAATTAAGAGAGTTTGAGCTCTGTTTTATTTTGCGCATGGGCAAAATAAACAGTAAGAGTGATAGCTCTATCCGAATTACTCTGCCAAGTTCAACTGTGTGTGTGTTTTTTTATTCCTTAGCAGCTAGTTTCACGAATTGAAAGTAACATTGAAATTGTTCCGCAGGTTCAAATACCCTATATATAAAGTTTCAAATCTGTACAACAAAAATTCAGAGAGGAGTTCGAAGGAATTTTCCGTATACACACACAGACAAGTTCACACATATATATATGTGTGTGTGTGTGTGTGTGTATGTAAATTTACACCCTAAATACTACGCAATAATGTAAATTAATGGAAAATATGCATAAATAAAACTGAGCATAACAGTTAAATGAAGCCAATCATGTAATAAGAAACCATAAAAATAAGTAATTAATTAAAGTTCGTTTTTCAAAGAAGACTCAAATTAGTTAGCCTTTATTTACTAGTTTGTATATCTGTGACTTTGTATAATAAGAAGTTTGTTTTAATAGTTTTTAAAAATAAACAGTAGTCTTTTAATATCGATATAAATGCTACGAAAAACTCAACTTTAAGTATATATATATATATATATATATATATATATATATATATATATATATATATATATATATTCTAGCAGGCCACCCGGTGTTGCCCGGTCGTAGAAACCAACACCTAAATCAGGTATTTAAATTCATGTAGATGTATTTATTATTACGGTTACAATTCCCTATTAATTATTATATATAGTAATCGTCCTGGCGTGCTTGTGGTTGAATTGGACCATAAATGAATATTGCTAAAACAAAGAACCATTAGAAGAAACTTTTAAAGCCGCAAATTGCCATTGCCTGTATCTGAAATTCTAACATTCTCCGGCCTATCGTCCACAAGCAATATAAATTGGAACAAATATAGATCACATATTGCCAATGCCGCTACAAGAAAAATAGTCTCCCTATATGGTGCTGAAAATTTTGCGCACCCAGCAGTGTTTCTACAAAGTCACCATTCGTCCATGTATGGATTATTGCTGTCATATCTGAGCTGAGCACTAGCTAATAGTCTCTTTCGCTACAAAAAGACTCTAATGTAATAATCCCCATGCTGTATGAAAGGTTCCAACTCCTGTCCCATCGCCGCAATGTTACATCTCCGGGCTGAACTCGCTTATCTTATTCCCCATCCACAGGACTGCCATAACTGATGGCATATTATCCGAGAATATAACATTCTAACTCTTCAGCCTAATGCTCACAGACAACATGAATTGGGACAAGTACATTAAATATACTGCCAAAACCGCTGCAAAGAATGTGGGCTCCCTCTACTGTGCTAGAAAGCTTCTCACATACATTTTTAAGAATCAATTGGTTAATACTATGCTAAATACTATAGCGGTATATCGTAACCGATGATCTATATTACAATTTATTATGTTTGTCTGTCTGCGACTCTGTGTGCCACATATGCTCCACAAAATGCACCCGCTTTAACAGAAATACATTTTCAGATGCCTAATGCGCAATCACCGTGTAAAAGTTGCACTACTGTTCTGTATACTGCCACTACTAGTGCTACTGCTAGCTATACTACTTGGAGTGCTACATACACTACTGCTAGTTCAGCACTTGCAAAAATACTTCTCAGATATGCACTAAAGTTTACATAAAAAAAACTGAGTTTATCATAGGGAACGAAAGTTAAAATACATATATGATTTCAATTAATGATAATTGTTATAAAGCGGTTATAAATACTCTAAAACTGTTGAGTGAATTTTTAAGAGAAAGATTTATTATTTTTATTAATTGGATTTTTTGGACTACTCTTCCTATCTTGAGTGTTAGTTCATAACGTTTTGAGTGATGTAATCATTACATGTAACATTGTGAATCTTTCTCTTGAACTCGAGCATTTTTGAGCCGAACCATTTTTTTTATTATTGACGTTTAATCTCAAGCAAGGTACAGGGTCAATTATTCGTGAAGTGTTACTATTTGAGACCAGATTTGCAGGAATATTATTCATGGAGTTGGCGAGATGTAAACCTAGGAATCTGCACATAATTTTCAACGGGACACTTCATTTAATCCACGGGGGTAGCATGCTCTCGTTCCTTCAGCCATGACTATGCAGCAAACCTTAATAATGCGCAACTGTATTTTGAGTGTCGCTTACATTAATGCCTCCAGAAAAGTGTAATTTATAACTGAATTTTACCCTGCACTTTGTCGACCACGTCATGGATTAATATGACCCAAGGTCGGTAATATTCACATGAAAAAAGTCGGAGTGAAAATAATACTCAAGATGAAAGTAGTAGTCTGATGGATTCAAATAATACTAACTGGTATCATGATGTTTACATAAACTCCACCTTAGCAATTAGATAAAAATCCGTTCGCTAATAGTCAGTGTTAACAAAAACGGTTTTATTTTCAGGTCGTTTTCATTCAAGCGCATAATATCGTTCGTTGATTCTAATGCTTTGAATGTGTTCGATTGGGTAGTTCAGTTCAAATAAAATATCTGTCGTCCTCAAATATCGACGTCATGGCGCAACATAAAAGAAATCTTCAAAAGGTCACGGTTAGCAGCTTTCGAGTGCAAAGTTGGCAAGGATGTTACACCGAATCTGTTCCATCGCTGATATGACAGGAATCGACAAACCGCCGGAAGGCATTTCCAGCCTTATTTGCATCGGTAAACTGCTGGCGAGTATTTGCTCTAATATCCGGGGAAAATGCTAATGGACCGGAGAGAGGTCCGTTAAATTAGGGATGGTTGGCGTAGATAGTATTGCGTAGGTTTTTTTCGGGTATAGTTTTAGGAGGTATTGCATCTCTCGTCTGTAGTAAATGTGGACGCATTAGTGTAACATTATGTAAGGAAACTGCTTGATAAGTTAATATACCATATTAATTCATGTATATTATAACAGGCAGCGATAACACGGCGTTTCTAAATAGTGAACTGGATCTTTGGAGGATTACTTGAATCATTTGGATTATGTTGACTATTTTTGTGAGTGTTATTTTCATAATGTTACGGCCGATGTAACTTTCGACCTTCTTCAGGTATAACTTGTCAAACCATCGAATCTTTCTATCGAACTTGGGAATCTGAGTGGTATTTCGAATGATTTTTTTTTTAATCCACGGATGTAGCATGTTCTCGTTCCGTCAGCCATGGCCGGCTAAAAGTCTTAATTCGCAATTGTATTCTTAACATCGCCCGCACCGAGGATTGAACCTTTAATCTCGTGCATACAACTGAATTTCATCTAGTACTGTATCATTTACGCCATGGACAAATAAAATATGAACTTTAGGAGTTTTAAACCTATTCTTGCTTTTAGATGTACAATCTAGCTACTTCTCGCTATACATTCACACTTGTTAGCTTCAGAAAATAAATACATAAACAGCTTTGTTTATGGACCAATCAAATTACTTAACGCTCGTGAGAACTCATGTATACACACTCATACACATAATATATATATATATATATATATATATATATATATAGATATAGATATATGAAATCTATATATATATCATAGATATATGAAATCTTATGTATATACATGAAATAAATTTCATAAACATATTGAATATCGATACATACGTTTATGTAGATATGTGAAAAATATATATATGAGAAAAAGAAAGAGATCCTATAATTGAAAACATTTTTGTAACTAAGATTCGAATAAAGATTATATTCTCTGATGTTTATTTACAACTGTTTCAATGCGGTGTTTATATAGTTATTCAAGAAATCATAAAATGTATCAAATCCGTTTTCATCAGAACAAAAATGTTTTCGAATCAAATCTTCAAAAAAATGAAAATGTCACCAAAACAGAATCAAATAAGAAAATGTCACCATTCTGTAAATCAAATGACACTTTTGTAAATGAAATAACAATTTTTAAACGAATACATCAATAAATATTATCAATTATTAAAATCAATTTTATATCAACATACATATTAAACCTCATGCACACTATTGAGTCGAACATTGGGAATCGAACAATACGACTGGTTTAAACGGTTCTCCTTACACAGATGATGATGCTGTTTTGGGAGAGGACAACTGCTGAATTTAGGCGATCTCAGTGTTCAGTAATATTTGCATCTGTACTTAATGTAAGCACACGACTATTAACCGTTGTTTCTTATGGAGCAGAATCCACTAACACTTATTAAGAAATTACTTTGCTTGGCATCCTTTTCCACCATCAGAAAGTAATTATTTATGAACACATAAAATTCAGATTGTTTCATTGTTTTGATAACGTGCAGCTTCACTTATTTGTATATGTAAAAAAGTTGTCCAATTGGGCTTAAATTTTGGTCTTGACAAGTTGAGAGTTAATACTTTAGAAAAATATGAATTTGTCTTAATAGACGAGATATCTATGTGTACGGCCCGGGATTTATTGAGTGATTCATTATATCTCTAATTCTATAAAGTTATGTGTGTGTATATTGTATATAGTTAAATGTGCCTTATGCTAAACTAATTAATAGATCATTATAGATTTTGCAGCACAAATACTATGTGTAGGGTGCAGAAATATGAGTTATATTTAATTCATTTTCACGTAAAGGAAAATAAATGACATTCGTGAAAATTCACATACCTCAGATTTTTTTACTTTTAACACTAGTTACAAGACAAAAATAAATTCGCATTAATTCTAAAGACTATTCCATACATGATTTACTTGGCGAAAAAAATTCAAAGAATATGTAATAAATATGAGATCATGGCAGTATTTAAGAGCGACTCGATTCTCCAAAAGCATATTGTGCGAGTCAAGTCCCCCCACCCCGACGAAAAAATGATGACAAAGAACTGTATTTATATGATTCCGTGTACATGTGGAATGCTTTATAAAGGCGAGACGTGAATTTACAAGTGAATTTAATTGATTCCTCCAGCCTTGACAGACGTGTTTTAAATATTCTCTCCAGTGCTTTTTCTTTTAATGATTTGGAATTCATTCCATTTGCGATTTTTTCCAAGGAACTCTGCCTTTTGGATCATTTTGCACCATTTGGAATTTACCCATTGGATTGGAAATTTTTAATTCGACCGTTTTGGATTTTACCATTCTTGGATTTTTTACCCTTCACCGGACTATCCATTCATGTGAAATCTTTTTATCATTTTTCTTTTACCTCCTATTCCCCTTACCTCACCCTTTTTTTTAACCAAGTAAGATCTGTGACTTACTTGTAGTTTCATTAAATACTTTTATATGCAAAATCCGATCCTGCATTTTTCTAATTCCTGCCCTCTGTGAGAAGGAGAGAATTTCTTCGAAACTCCGCGGATTAAGGCCTATCCACTTATCTTATGCTTCCTTTTTTAAAATTAAATATGTTTTTAACTTTTTTCCAGATGTCTTTTAACATGTTTTATTAATCATTTGTTCATATTATAAGCTCTATTTCCTTTTCGGTTTTATTGAGCTTTTACATCTGGTTGAGATTACTTTACTTGTAAATATTAACTCTTTAATATTTATAATATATTTTAAGTTTACCATTTTGATTGCCTTGGTAAACTTATTATAATTTTTATTTTATATATATATATATATATATATATATATATATATATATATATATATATATATATATATATATATATTTGATTTACTTTGATTTTACCATCTTGGATCATTTTGGTAAATTCAATTGTAATTTTCATTTTATTATAAGCTCCCATTTTGTTGAGCTTTTTATTCTCTTCAGATATGTTTGAAAAGGAACACATTCCTCTGTCTGCCAAAAGTATCCCTATTCCTACCCAACAAGAATATATCCACAAATTTGTTCTCGCTTTGAACACTTTCCTAAAAATATAAGGTGGAAGGCTTTATCACCATGACTTAAGCATTAAAAATAAACTTAAAGTGCCTATTTCTTCTGAAGACCAACTTCACCCAGAAATCTTAAAAGAACTCCCTCTCATAGAGAACAAAAGAAATTCGAAAGAATTTCTGCCAAATTTTATGGATTAAAAACTACTGCCCACCCCAAATACAACCCTTACCTCGAAGAGTTTGAGAATTCGATGTTAAATTTAGTCAAAAAAAATTAAATTTAAGAAACAAAAACACCATTATAATCCGGTTACTCGAAAAATAAATAATTTTGCCGAAAAAGTTAAAAAGAATAAACATATATTCGTCCTTGCTGATAAGACAACAAATTATTATAAACTTGACTATCCTACATATAAAAAACTTTTGTATAAAGAACTTAATAAATCTTATAAAATAGTACCTCCTAAGAATTAGATTCCATTAATTATGAAGTTAAACTTTTACTGACTTCTATGAACATTCATAACTTCACTGAAATAATTTCTCCGAGTACTTCTAGATTCACCCTCAAAGACCATAAACCTAATTTCTCTGACAACCCCTCCATCAGATTTATCTACCCATCTAACTCTGACTTAGGAGCTTTAAGCAAAAATATCTTAGATCGAATCATCCCTTCTATTAAAGAAAAAGTAGGTTTCCCTCTTTGGCTGAATTCAGATTCCGTAATTAATTGGTTTGTTTCACTTAAAAATAAACACCTCCTTAACTTCATAACATTTGACATCCAAAATTATTATCAATCAATTTCTCCGATCCTTTTAAATAAGGCTCTTATCTTTGCTAAAAGAAATTCTGACTTAACTAATTTAGAAATAAAATTAATTCTCCTAGCGAGAAAGTTCCTTATACAATTTAACAATAAGCTTTGGACTAGAAAGGATACCCCTGATAATTTTGATATCTTGATAGGTGCTTCTGACTCTGCAGAAGTTACAGATTTAGTGAGACTCTTCTTACTGAAAGAACTTAAATACCACTTTAAACATATCCAAGGGGGTCTTTATATAGACGATGCCCTTTTTACTACAACAGCCAGGCCAAGAGAGTACAACAAAACAATTTAAAAATTACATAACTTCTTCAATAACTTTGGCTTTTCTATAATTATCGAACCGAACAAAAAAACTTCAAATTTTCTAGATGTTACACTTAATCTTAACACCGAAACTCATAGCCCCTATCATAAACCTAATCTTACGCTTCTATACGTCCATAAATCTTCTAACCACCCCAACTCAATTATAAAATCTATAATACAATCTGTCTCTAGAAGAATTTCTGCTCTTTCTGCTGATAAAAAAACTTTTAATCAAAATGCTACTTTCTTCAATAATGCTTTATGGAACTCAGGACACAAGGAAAAGATTAAATACAACAATTATGCTCCTCCTGCAGGCCGCCTTAAATCTGTAATCACACACAATATGACTCGTAAGAAAAGCTGTTCAAATAACAAGATCTGCCGCTATACAATAACAATGAACCAGTTTACATTTATAATCCAATCCAAAATACTAATCGCAATGCCTCTAACCCATCTAGTCGCATCAAGAGAAAGAAAAATATTTGGTTTAATCCTCGATTTAGCCTAAATGTCAAAACTAATATACCTAAGGAATTCTTCAACATTGTACAAAACTCTTTCAAATACCCACACAGATATAGTTTTATTTTCAATAAAAATTCAATCCGGATTTCTTATTCAACAATGCCTAATTTAGCACAAAGAATCTTAACATCTAATAACAAAAAAATTAAATCAGCCCCAAAAATCCCTTTCCCAGTTAAACCCAAAACTAATTGTAATTGTAATAACAAACATCTTGCCCACTCAATAATGATTGCATTCATAAAGATGTTATATATTCTTGCACTATTACTGAGCTCCCACGCAATCCTCCCATAAAAGACACTAATATTTCGTCTTCAAGTTATTCCTTCCCATCCTCCATCTGATATAGTTACTAATCCAATACACCACTCGAGCAGCCCTTCCATCTACAATCATACAACTAGTAATAATGATGATTATAATAATAATAATAATAATAATAATAATATTTCTCCTAACAGCCATCCACACACTAACAACATTCATTATCCCCCCCAAAATAGTCCTCATACAGACATTGTCCCACCATTTGTTGAACACTATGAACAAAATTCAAACTATTTAACTAATACAAATCAGCAAATTAATTTTAATACCAGACCTCGAGCTTTTAATAAAGTACATACATATATCGGCGCTACTTCAACATTAATTAAGAAAAGAATATCAAACCACATTTCTTCTTTTAACAACAATAATTCTAATAATAACCAAGGAACTTCTCTAACCACTTTAATTAAAAAACTTAACTCTAACAATACTCCCTTCTCAATCAAATGGAATATTATAAAAAAAAGTTAAATCTTATACTCCAGGCTCTAAATCATGTCGCCTCTTCACAACCGAAGCTATAACTATAATTACTTCCCCTCAAAATAACAATATAATAAATTCTAAAATTGAACTGATCTCTTTCTGTAAACATAGGTCCAAATTTACTTATGGCAATTTTGAAATTACATAGTTATTACTTTTACCCTTTATATAGATATAAAGATTTTTCTTTAACTTTATCGTTTTTTGACATACTTCTTAATACTTTATAATTTAATAATCCTTTATTCTAATTCTTTATCTCTTCTTTGCATGGCCGGTTTTTTATCTGCATTTTCTGTTTTATTCTTTAAACTTTCCTATCTATCTAATATATCAGTCTACCCACACTTTCATTTTACTATATGCGTTTACTTACTTTTTTTCCTGAATTTGCAGATACCGGCCATCCTCTCCCCTTAAATAATTTTTATTTTTTTATTTTTATTCTTATTTTATTTTATTTTATATTTTATTTTTTATTTTTTATTATATTTTATTTTTTATCTATTTATTTATTCTTTAATTTCTATATATTTATTACTTATTTATTTATTTATTTATTTATTTTTATTTTCCTTTTAGTGTCATTTAACAACTCTTGCTGACATTTTTTAAGTGATGATCTGTACATTTCAATTGACCTATATTATTTTGCCCTATATATTTTTCCTGCCTTTAACATTTACTGCCTGGGTCATTTTGACTTTTGTTTCCCTTTATTTTATATTTTATATTTAACTTTATCATCATTTTTTTCTTCCCAGATCTTTCTTATTTATATTTATGCCTCAGAAGTAGAGTGAAAAGCACATCTTATTTTTCTTTTATTAATATTATTGGAATCTTTTCTTTTTTCCCCCCTTGTACACATTTTTGTGAATTATTCCATGGATTTCTGCCTTTGGATTATTATGGACCATCTTCTTCCAATTACGGGATCTCCTTGGATTTTACTTGTACAAATGGAAATTCTTTTAACTTTTTTGAAGTTTTACATTTGGATTTTACTGTCACTCGATTTTTTATCTTCCACCAGACTATCCATTCGTGTGTAATCACCTTTTTCTTTACCATATTCCCTCTGCTTCACAGTTTTTGTTTTCAAGTAAGATCTTTGACTTACTTGTTGTTTCATCAAATACTTCTGCATGCAAAATCCGATCCTGCATTTTGCTAATTCCTACCCTCTGATGAGAAGGAGAGTATTTATTCGAAACTCCGCGGATTAAGGACTATCCATTTATCTAGTGTTTCCTTTTCAGATTAAATATGTTTTTAACTCATTTCAAAGTGTTTTTAACATATTTTATTAACTGTTTGCTCATATATATATATATATATATATATATATATATATATATATATATAGTCATTTACATACAGTACTGTATTCACAGCTCATCAGTGCAGCTAGACTACCTCAAACCAGGATCAAAACCTGATCGCCCAAACGATGGGCAGTGAATTAACAATGTTTTGACATATGTGCTGCTAGACAAGCAACTAGTAATGATCAGCGATATATTTTGTGATTAGTAGAACAATTATACGTTAAAAAAAAACAATATAGGTTAAAGGATTCTAAAATTCATACTAGAATTGTCCACAACTACCTGTGGTGTAGTGGACAAAATACTTGGTGAATTTATCTGTTAAATTTATATTGTTTTTGCCAACAATACTCGCAGATAAGATTGCTAATTACTTAGGGCTTCTACTCTGCCATGGCTAACGGAACAATGGCGTGGATTAAATGAAAGATTCCGTTCAAAATACCGTACAGATTCACGAGTTCGACAGATGCACCTAACGAAATGTGAAAACAACACTAGTCAATCATCATCTCAAACAAACATCAGAAACATTTCATAATAAAAGTTACTATTTCATAATAAACGTTACTATTTCATAATAAACGTTACTATTTCATAGCCATTTGGTATTAAGTTAGATTCCTCGAATTTGAATTAATTTTTAAACTTGGAACAGTTGAAGATTTTGAGAATTATGGATTTAGATAACAATTGGATTAACTATTATTTTTATCTTCGTTAGAGGTACACAACTTCTATTTACGGATTACATTTTACCACGATGGGTATTTCTCTGGTTTACATGTGTGCGTGTCAAAGGTATATATATATATATATATATATATATATATATATATATATATATATATATATATATATATATATAAAATATATGGCGATTAAGCTACACTGAATATTCGGCGTTTTATCCACTATAGGATTCGTCAGGCTTATGCGCATAAGCTTGATGAATCCTATAGTGGATGAAACGCCGAATATTCAGTGTAGCTTAATCGCCATATATATTTTATAAATTACTAACTAGCTCTACCTACGTATTGAGCACTTTTGAAGTAAATACTTAAAGTTTACACATAAATCTATACTTTCGTATATTTATTTTATGTGAGTAAATGAAGTAGTTATATATATATATATATATATACATATATATATATAAGAATGTGTGTGGTGTGACAGGACACTTCTCAATCTATATACTCAACGAATTTTTTATCTACAGACTTGAAATTTGATATATAGGGTATTCAGATACGTGCAAAACTTTATAATTGGATTTCATCTTAAAAAGAGCTGCTAAGGGGCCGAAATTGAAAAAATTGGAACGTGGGGGGGGGGTCGTCAAATTTTTATCTGTTTGTCAACTTTTTCACGAATGTGCACATGTGAATTATCTACATGACAGATTCCTTTTGTTAAGAATAAGTAGGTTTGAAAAAACTTTTCGGAGATCGTATCAAGTTGGTCTAATAGTTATCATACTTGACGCATTGTCAATAGGTTTTGGTTTCGATCTCAGCTTGAGTATTTTTGTTTTTTAGAAAAAGTAAACGGTTTAGGAAAAAAAGCATAATGCTCGCATGCACATTTCTCAGTTTATGTATGAATTAAAATATAATAATTATGCTTTTTTTACGACCGAGCAACACCGGGCGGGTCGCTAGTGTATATATATATATATATATATATATATATATATATATATATATATAGAGAGAGAGAGAGAGAGAGAGAGAGAGAGAGAGAGAGAGAAGGGGGGGAGAAGATGAGAAAGTAAGAAACTAAATGAAGGAATAAACATCCACAACCAAAATAAAAAAGGATTTTTGAAAGACGATTTATATCTTGATTATATATCTCGTAGTGGACATAACATGGCGGATACCAGTTCTGTTTATTGAAATGATATTGCCAACATTCTATTATGTATTAATGCACTTCGAGTATATATTCTTTTGGTATATATGTGTATATATCCTTCTATGTCTTTATGTATATATATATATATATATATATATATATATATATATATATATATATATATGTCTTTATGTATATACATATATATATATATATATGTATATATATATATATATATACATAAAGACATAGAGAGAGGGGGGGAGAAAGAGAGAGAAAGAAAAGGAGATGCAATGATATTCACATATACATATAAAATCATCGAAACACGCTGATTTACACTTGCATACACACGACCATCGACGCCATATTGTTTCCTGTGCGGCGTCGGAAGTAATTGGGGTAATAGAAAAGTCGCCGGAAGTGGATGTCGCCAGGCGTTGCCCTTAGTAAAAGTCATCGGTGAATGAAAGGAAACGAGAAAGAAACAGACATAAAGAGAATTAGAGCGAAACACAGAAAAGAAGGGAGAGAGGGAAAAGAGAAGAAAGAAAGATAGAGAGAGAGAGAGAGAGAGAGAGGACATTTGTTAAAAGACACCAACAGAGGCGTCCTCACTTTTCCATCGAATTTCTCTTGTTCGTATTTAGCGATACGCTTGTACCGCCTGTCAGGGAAACACGGTGAGACGGGAACGCAAGGAAAAGCCTTGCGGGCATTGGAACAGAAATGCTAATGTTAGTATTTACTGCTCATGGACGTAATGGCCGTATTAAGTGAGCGAGGGACACTGAATTTAGCATAGGTTTGAGCGGCGAGGGAAGCTAATGTCATAGGAGAGTGCAGGAGGTGAGAAATGAGGATGATGCGGTATCCGATGATTCAGACCATAATGGCGTCCTTAACAGATCGTAAAATGTTATCGTTGATGATATAATTATTGCTGCCGTCAATTGACTGCAGCTCGACATCTCCTTCCCAACTTCAAATGACATGCCAAATATTTACTAGCTTCTTCGACTTCTCAAATATTACCATTTCTGTATTTTCTATATAGTTAAAGTTCGAATATTACACATCTCCCTCTCATGTACCCAGAGGTCCACTCTCCCAGGTATTGCCTTCTTCCTTTGAGAGGAGGATAGTTTATTGGTAATCGCATGAGATGCCTTCTACCGAGGATTTCCGACAGAGTTGCTCAGGTATTTTTTATAAGTCACCTCCTCAATGGCACTGGTTTTTCAAAATCCAACTTTCTGACCCTTGTATCACACCATCTTCCTGTGGGAGGGAGATAAATAATTCCTTAAATCAAATGGTGCTGCAGCAAGAGTGAGGAAATCAAAAGCAAGAAAGGATTTTGGAAAAGGCTTACAACATATTTTATGGAGAATGTTCCCATTCCATTAAGCACACTCCGCTTATGATTTAAATCTAATCCTCAAATCCAAAGCTGAGGGAGCAAAAACAAAAATAAATAAGACGAGAATTAAACATCTTCATTGGGGAGCCCACATGTTTCCACTCCATGGGCTGCCGTTTTGACTCAGGCTCATTGTGTCAAACCAATGTCTCGTCACTTTTTCAGAAATTCTAAATGACCTTCTTCAGAAATTCATCACCATCTTTCTCATAGCGGGAAAGGTACTGATTAGGCATCTCGACTCATTTTTGTCTTGCCGTAAGCATCATTGGCATCGACAGCTGACTTTCGAGTAGTCAAAGTCATCCTAGACAATTTTGTGTGCTGCCCAACAGATAACCATCAACATCCTTGTAGTGTCATCAACTGTTCTTCTTCTGTCATGATGAGGTCATTCGCTGATATGAACACCTCAGTAAATTTTACTTCTCTAAGCTTCCCATGCTTGTCTTCATCCTCAATACTACTCCGTCCTTCTTTAAGCAATTTAGCTGACGTCTAGATATTTTTCGGCTGCGACTTGTAGCATCATACACAACTGAGATTTTCCTATGACTTTCAACTGGTTTATACTTTTCACAAACAAAAACTTGATAACTGGCCGCTGTTCAATCCCACGGCATGCTTCTTGGTCGGCCATCTTTGTTAATCGCCAAAACTCTCATTTTTATTCTTGAATTTTCAAAAGAAATTAAATCCAAGAGAAAAAAAAGTAAAACAAAATATTTTTTAAAGTAAATTTAAATCGCTATTAGAAGTCTGTATTTATTTACTGAATGTCCCTCGTATAAGTTCAGCACCTTAATACGTTTCCTGGTGGTTTCGGTATATTTTCTCTTCTTGTACTTTCGGAATATCTACTCTTCAGATTTTTTCGATTATCAAGTTTTAATACTTATGTGGGCCATTCCGATAGAAAACTAAGAACACTTCCAGACACATGAAGTACATTTGTGTTTCCGAGCTTATAGCGAGTTAATTACCCCTCATACAAAAAGTGCCTTATATATATATATATATATATATATATATATATATATATATATATATATAACAAAAAGTCTATGTTCCAAATTTCAAGATGTTGATCATCTTACCGTTTATTTCTTTGAGCATGTTAAAAAGTTTAATTCTTGACAGCGCCTGTTTCGTTACGCAGAATTATTCATGTAATTATTATGACAATTTTTAATTTATTCCGCCCTTACTCATCAGAAGGATAGGAACCAATCAACTTAAAAAAAAGAACATGTGTTTTCTAAAACACAGTTGCAACTTCTCTTTCGATTTTTCTGATTTTGTAATCATGTCATGTAGATGGTCTGCAACAAAAAAAAGAAAACCTGTTTACATCAAACGGAAATGGAATCATGTCTTTTCGACGCCGACAATTTCATCTTTCCACCCCGTATTCAGTTAAATTCATTTATTGTTACAATCATTGGATCCATTTTAATGTTAATTTTGCGCTGATCACAAATATGACATAAATTCTAAAAATAGTCATAGTCGGGTACAGTAATTTTGAAAAGAATCTCAAATAAAAATAAAGCTTAATAGAAAATATAATATAAACAGCAGACTGACTAGTCAGAATCAAATAGCGCTTTGTCAAATGCATTGCTATTCAACATCTAATAATATAACAATAATAACATAAAATATAATATAATAATAATAAAATATATAATATAACAATAATAACATAAAAAATAATAATATATTCAACATTTTACTTTCTGAGTAAAAACAAATAAGAGGATCCTTGAATTAGAATGGCCTTCATATTTTAAGCTTGTGTCAAGCAGTCTGGCAGCAACCTTCATTTAGTGGAGAGAATAGTGTCTGTTTGGGGAATGCTTTTTCCCGTGTTTAAGCTGTCATTAGTTGAGAGGTTTTGGTGGTTCTTTTAGCTTGGCGGCTATTTGTTACCTTTGATTTAAAATTTCCTATATTTTAGGTTTCTTTTATGGTTGTATATCCTTTGCTGGTGGCGACTTCAATTTCTTTTTGACAAGTGTTATTTTTACTTATTTAGATGTATCTATTTATTATTTATCTATTTTTTTATCGATCGCTTTTTTATTCGTTCATTTGATTTAAGTTTTCTAGTTTTCAGAGCAGTGGAAAGTGCGGTCTCATGCAGTTTAGCTGTTGACAGTTGGGAGGTATTAGCATTCTATTTTTTTGGCTGCTATTTTTTGGTTGGTCTAAAGTACTTTTATATTCTTATCGTCGCTACTATCTATATGCTAGGTTGTTTTTATGTTTGTTTTTTTTTCTACTGGCGACTTCATATTGATAAGTGTTTTTATTTTTTTTATTTCTATTTATTTTATATATTAATTTACTTTTTTATTCCTCGCTATTTTTCATTCCTTCATTTGTTTTAAGTTATTTTAATTTCCTTATTTATTTACTTATTTGTTTGTTTATATATAAGATATATGTTCTTATGATTGAGTTAGTGGTTATTTTAAATGTTTATATGGGCTAATTAGTAAGATTTAAAAAATATATGGAGTATTGATAGCTAATTTGTTTTCTGTATAGTGATGTTTGGGGTAATTATCGTGGCAAAGGTGTTCATATGTAAATATAAACTTATTTCAATGGTTATCATTTTTTATTTTATTCGGGTAGTTAATTCTTTTTTAATACTATAGAATGTATATATTTTATACTTAAATATGTTTAATTCTAGGGGTTAGATCTTTAGATTTACTGAGTGCATGAATACCATATATTTATTCTTGTCGTATTATTATTATTATCGATTAACAACGCTAATTAGGAAACCAACCACATAACTTACCCCCAATGATAACTTAACATTCTAACCAAGGAATTGTATGAACTGAACACTCTACAAAGAAGAATACTCACTCCCTTCCCCTCCAAAAAGCCTTACTGCTCACATTCACAAAGTATACACCCCAATTTTCTCCGGAATGTAGACCTCACCCAAATATCTTATAAAATATGTAATTTAGATACTCACTTCAAACAGATTCTCTTCTCTGGTCTTATTAGGTGTTGTCCCTGAATTGGGACTTCAATGAAACATATATGCACATATGAAACCAACAATATTGTATAATAAATAAACTATATATATATATATATATATATATATATATATATAGTATACACATAGTATATATATATTATATATACATAGTATACACATAGTATATATATAATATATATATATACGTAATATACACATAGTATGTATATAGTATACACATAGTATATATATATATTACATATACATAGTATACACATAGTATATATATATATATATATATATATATATATATATATATATATATATATATATATATATATATATATATATATATATATATATAGGGTGTCCACAAAGTCTGGGTACATTATGTAGCCAAACTTTGTGGAAGCATCCTGTAGATTATGTAGCCAGACTTTGTGGGCACTCTGTATACACGCGCGCGCGCGCGCGCCCGCGCGTGTGTGTGTGTGTGTGTGTATGTGTGTGTGTGTGTGTGTGTGTGTGTGTGTGTGTGTGTGTGTGTGTGTGTGTGTGTGTGTGTGTGTGTGTGTGTGTGTGTGTGTGTGTGTACAGGGTGCCCACAAAGTCTGGCTACATAATGTCTACATAATGTAGCCAGACTTTGTGGACAACCTGTATATATATTATTCAATGGGCATTATACGATATTTTGATCATCAGTCGCGACTTTCGGTTTCATGTATTCACTGCAAACTCAATGCATATGGCTGAAGATATCAAATGTGGCCCATTAAGAAGTTACAATCAACATAATATATAATGTCCATTTAATAAAACTCTACATATGTATTCAAAAATAACTAAACACGCTTGTATTTTTTTTATTTAACACAAAATTACACATTACTTCATTTTTTAGTTCTTACTCACTCGTTATCTATCTGTCTATCCATCTATCTATCTAAGAATCGTATTTTCTTTTTCAATTTTCTTCAAACATATTTTCTATCGAAACTATCATTGTAGATATTTTCTTCAAATTTTTTTTTTTGTTTTATTTCTCAAATTTATTTGCTTTGTGCATTTTTTCTTTTTCCTTATTTTTTTCGTTCGTTCTTTTTTTATATATATATATACCTCATTCGTTTTATTATTTTATCCAATCACTTTTCACAAATATTAACTTTACCTGCTTTCTCCCTTTTCCTCACATCTAATAACATTTTATATTTTATCTTATTTCGTCACAATTTTCTTCTTATTTTTTTCTGTCTGTCTGTCTGTCTCTCTCTCTCTTATATATATATATATATATATATATATTGTTATCAAGTAAGATCTTTGACTTATTGTAGTTTCATTAAATACTTTTGTATGCAAAATCCGATCCCGCATTTTGCTACTTCCTACCCTCTGATGAGAAGGAAAGTATTTCTTCGAAACTCCGCGGATTAAGGACTATCCCCTTATCAAGTGTTTCCTTTTCAGATTAAATATATTTTACTCTTTTTCAAAGTGTTTATTTAACATGTTTTATTAACTGTCCGCTCTTATTATAAGCTCTATCTCCTATTTTGTTTTATCGAGCTTTTACATTTGATTGAGATAACTTTATAAATATTAATTCTTTAATATTCATAATATACTTTAGTTTTACCATCTTGGATCATTTTGGTAAATTTAATTGTAATTTTTATCCCATATATATATATATATATATATATATATATATATATATATATATATATATATATATATATAAATGTATATATATATTTATATATATTGTGTGTGCGTGTGTAATAGAAACTCCACTATGCATAGTAACCACTGTTGATATTGCAGAATCTCTTTCAATAAATAAATCTATTATCTCTCCCCCCTCTCCTCCTGCTTTGAAACAGGTTGTCTTCGCTTCAACATTTTATATATTACAATAAATACCATTTTCAATCACTATTTCTTTGTATTGTTTTTATTTCAAATATTTAATTCTTTGTTGTATTTTCATTATTTGCCTTTTTTTCATTCCTTCTATTCTTGTTTCCAACCTTCTTTCCAATTCAATTCTTCGTGACCATATTATCTCTGCCCTCTTTCTATCTCTCCCACACCATTTCCCACTCATTTAGCTTTTATTTATTTTCTCCTCGTTTTCTTTGTTTTATCTCTCTTCCCAGTCGCCCACACGTCATAACACTTTATCTTTTTTTTCTATTATTTTCCCAAAATTTTCTCCTCGTTTTCTTTGTCTTATCTAACACACCCATCGCCTACCTTCATTATTTTTGGAAACAGCTTGTTTCGTTCGAAACGCCGCCATTTTCCAAAATGACGCCGACCGACTGTCACGCCCTCCTGCGGGAAACGCGGTAAATAAATGGACGATTCCACTTTGGAATATCCTACGTGTCGACGTATTATAACAAATCCTGGTTTGTGTTGGGTGTGAGTTGGAGTAGTGGTGTGGCGTCTGGAGACGTGAAGAAGCGTTCTAAACAAAATACAAAAAAAAAAAAAATAACAAAGAGGCAGAGGCGGAAGGGATGAGGGCGGAAGTCATGAAAAAAGATGGGCGAACGATGATGTAGAACTCTTACAGACGGTAATGATCATAATAATTTGCGATTTATTCGCCAACGAAGATTTTGTAAAAACGTAAAACATGGCCAGATTTAAGTCGTGCGTCTGCGACAATTGAATATGATCAACCCACTGGCTACATGTATGCTTATATATATATATATATATATATATATATATATATATATATATATATATATATATATATATATATGTGTGTGTGTGTGTGTGTGTGTGTGTGTGTGTGTGTGTGTGTGTGTGTGTGTTATTTGTTTTTGCGATACGTTTTGAATGAATTCAATTATTTACGAAAGTGCCTTTTTACCTAAATGCGAGTTGGGAGTAATTTTCCCTTTAACCAGTTAACAGTCAGCGAGGTGGACGAGGGGTAAGGGTTGAAGCTTGTTACCATGGGGTCCCGATTTCGAATCTCGCTAGATACAGCCACTCTGATAAGTCGTAAACGACGAAACACCTGTCAGTGGATAATTATATATATATATATATATATATACCGTCAAGTATATTTTTTACAAGGGAGTTACCACTAATCAATTTACGGAGGCCTCTCGAAGATAAAATTTAATGAATGTACAGTATTCAATGGAACAATATCGCTGGTCGTGGAAATTTGGTAAATGGGATTGCTTACGGGGACAGCTCACCAAGAACTTGTTCATCTTGACCTTAACGATTATATTGTAGTCTGCTGTAAAGCAGGGAAACGGAAGAGACTTCCACTTCCACAGACGTACAGTTCTAAGAAAAAAGCTTTGTTCATGGAATCTACGTTTAGGTTAAAGCATAGATTAAGAGTGGAGGAAATTATCGATAGTGGTTGCAGCTAGACGAGCGGTTTTCGTATATAAGTTGGCGAGGGACGCATGAATTGGAGCTTAGACGAGTACTTGCCATCAAAATAACGATAAAGCAGAGAAAAAATCGCTACGTCTTTTCTGTGGGAAAGAGGTTAAAGGGAATAGAGAAACTTGCATACTGACCGTCAACGTCGGGTACACAGGTGAGTTCGTGAACAATCTAAGTTAGGTCATAAGCAACGGAGAAGTCGTCACAGAACCTCACCTCATCATCTGCTTTGTTTGAGTGATCCAGTCCACATTGTGAACATTGAAGTCTCGACAGACGTGAATCTTAGCTGAAGGGTTAGCAGAGAAGATGCAGTCAATTTTCTCAGATATTCTCCTAAAAGTAGTAACACCGCTGTTATGAGGCTAATATAAACGCAGTAGTGTGAGCAAGTGCAATAGTGTGAGCAAGTGCAATATCATAATATTATATTAAATATGAGCATACACGTAGCCAGAATTTATTTACCACATAATTACCACCATTCCCAATGTACTTTTTTCCAACAGTGCATGCGTGTCCGCAGCGCACTTGAAAACTTACGAAGACGTGAGTGTTGCCATTAAAACGAGGGATCTTTTGCGGTTCTAACATTATTTTGCTACATAGTCACCATTATTCGCAATGCACTCTTTGCAGGAATTCAATGATTAATCTCCGCTTCTGATGCACGTTCATGACAGTGGTTGCTTTCTCGTATTTGCGACAGAAAGAAGAAAATTTTAGGCCATGAATGCATAAGTTCAGTCACCATAACAATGTAATTTGCAATCCCTTTTGATCTATCAGTTATTTTGTAAAATGCAATATGCGCGAATGTACACTCGTGAGCAAAAAAAAATGGGGCAAGAGTGAAAGAAGGAAGAAATCGATTTTTCAATATTTTTCCATGAATTTTTGTTAATTTTGACTGAAAATTTCTATTTTGCAGATCATTATTATTACAGCATATAATAACAAGTGGAAAAATTAATCCTAAAAATGGTAAGACCGCATCTTTGCGAGGATATAAAAAACCGAATTGCAGGGTTAAAGCATTCGAAAATGACTTACAAGCAGATTTTTGATATTTTAAGAAAAGAAAAAGTGATAAACTTCTATTTCTGTAATTGGTCAAAGGTTGAAAGTCGAACACTTGGTAAAAGGGAAATCTGGATCTGGTCGCCCTAGAGCATCCACTTTGAAGGACGACCACATGCTTAAATTAACTGTTTTGAATTATCGAAAGAAAACTTATGTTGACCATAGTAAAGAATTCAAAACAGGGGCTGGAAATTCTCTTTCTAGATATACAATATCTAGACGAATGAAAGAAATGGGATTTTCTTCTAAAAGGTGTGTCTTGTTAATGATGCTTCCGATGCTCCCGAACGATGCAATCGAAGAACTGGAGAAAGATTTTCGCCAAAGTGTATAAAAACGACAGTTAAATATGGAAATGGAGGGATCATGGTATGGGAAACTTTTACTACGGCTTGAGTTGGGGAACATATTAGATGTGAGAAGTCAATCAAGTCAAAGGAATACATTCGAATATTATAAACAGGACTGTTACCAAGTAACCAAGAAGCTGGGGATATCCCAGAACATTATTTTTCAACATGATAATGTCGCAGCACACACTGCTAAAGTGACAAGAAAATCGTTTTCTGATAACTCAATTAATGTGATATTTTGGCCAGGTACAAAACCCAGACTTACACCCAATCGAGAATATTTGGTCCATAATATCTCGTGCATTGGCTTTTTCGAATAAGGACAAACTGTAGGAAGCTGTGCAAAGCGAATGGAATAGCATCTCTTCGCAGTGTTCAACTTTGGTTGAGAAAATATCTAAAAGGATTGACCATTTAAAGAAATCAAAAGGGAATGTGATTCCATACTAAGCATTTATTAAAGTAAATGTCTTGTTCTGTGTTATTAGTCTCGTTTAAGTTTCCTTGTTCAATTGTTCTTTGTTTAATATAGCTTTTAGTGCAACAAAATGCATAAAATTTGTTTGGCCCATTTTTTTTTTTTTTTGCTTACGAGTGTATGTATGTGTGTGTGGAAAAGAAATTATATATATATATATATATATATATATATATATATATATATATATATATATATATATATATATAAATTACATAATTGTCGATGCAATAATTTATTTCAACCTTACGGTTAAGGTTGAAATAAATTATTGCATCGACAATTATGTAATTTTTATGCTATTGCTATGTTTTCCACATTGAGCTCTCATACCCGGATTTCCTCTTGGAATTATTCCATTATAACACTATATATATATATATATATATATATATATATATATATATATATAATTACTATAATTATTTTTAAATACTAACAGGCACTAGTGTTTCATCCTTTCGGAAACGATCAGTGCAGGGTGTCACGATTACCGCTGGTAATATATATATATATATATATATATATATATATATATATATATATATATATATTTCACTCGGGATGACTGATATTAAATAGAATAAGTTTCTTTTGGATGGTGGCTTTTATATAATTTTCCTCATATATATATATATATATATATATATATATATATATATATATATATATATATATATAGGTGTATGCGTCTTTTTATGGAATATTGATATAGATGAAAACAGACTTATCGATTTTATAAGACGAATACATTTCTAAAGATTACCGATATTTCGGTCGTGTCACCGGCATTAATTAGTGTGGAAAACCATTTTATAAAAAATGCCTTTTATACAGCAAGCATCGAAAACGATTCAGAAAGAGGAAATATTGTGTATTAGTCTACGCAAAAAAAAGAATAGGTAATGTGTAAAAGTAGATGGTGCGTGGGGAGATTAGTCAAACGTATGATAAAGATTTTTATCTTGTGTAAACGAGGTGGACGTTTTGGTCGAGTACGAAATGAGAAGAGGAGGCAGGTTGAAGCCTATTGAAAAGAAAAAAGTTTCTGATAAAAGAGGGTAGATGTCGTAATAGCCAACAATAATTAGAAAACTGCCAAATAGTAAATTTCGCTGTCCAAACATACGAGAGGATAGAGTTTAAGGAGAAGAAAAAGCTAAAAAGTACATGGAACTCCATTAATAACTGACAGGAGCATGGAACAGCAAGAAAGTACATTTTCATCAATAATTATTGAAGAATTAATAACAATTCCGAAAACTTAGCAGACTTAGGGATAGCAGATAACAGATTTTCAAGAGAGAGTGGTTCTGATAGCTGCAATTAATGAAAGCTGAAGTGTAAATCTATTAAGCGGAACAACAAAATATTCGTCGGACAGATACGCATGGGATGACGTCAGCCTCGGCTGATATTGCACAAAACTGCTGTGAAAGGTCAAAGATATTTTTCAATCGATTATTGGCGAGTTCAAATAATTCTTTTAAATTCTAGTAATGGTTCGATAATGATGGATTAAATCGCTATTTTTATTATTGGATGTAATTTTCTGATTTTTAAACCCCGTTGTAAATTCAAAGGCAATACCTCCTATGTACTATATTTTTTTAAAATTTATGTTTGTAAGGTATACCTTTATTTAATCAATTATTTTGTAAAGGGCAATATGCACGAATTCTGCAATTACATTTTCTCTCCATTATTAACTTAAATCGGGCCGTTAATGAATAGTAACACTTAATGCTACTAAGACTAAACTTCTTTTCCCTAACAATTACAACAAACTTTCTCAACTGCCGATTACTATGACAAATTACACCTTACCTGAGGGTTCATTTATCAAACTCCTATGCTTAACATTCAATAGCAACATGAATTGGAACAAATACGTTAAGGATATTTCCAAGACTGCTTTTAAAAGCATGCTATGAAAAAACCATGCTAGAAAATTGCTCTACTCTTATTGTATATCGTTCTTCTAAAGTGTCCTCACGTCTAGATTGTATTTTTGAAATTCACTAGCTGTGACAATCAGGCTTTAGTAGGGTGTATTCCAACTCTTGCTATAGCTGTTCATTTGAACCTGAAATCATAAAAATCTGCCAGTCATATCATAAGATGCATAACAATAACATACAGAATTTTGAAGAGTCTATGACAATTTTAAGTGCCTGTACAAAAAATCTCTGGGAACTTATTGAAGGCACCGCGTATTTATGAGGATATAGCAGGGAGACCCGACGTTGCCCGGGATTGAATGATGATCAACGAATATTTCACACTCTTATATTTTTATTGTCATCAAAATCTATGAAATCGCCCGGGAGAAAGCTTCACATGCCTAGATGCAATAACTTAGTGCAAAATATATATTCTACGTTGCACTCTAGAAAACCTAGTGTTTCTTTTATGAAATTATTTTATATAAACTTCTTTCCAGATAACGACAAAAAGACATTAAGAAATTTACGTGCGCGGTTTGAACGAACAGACCAATATTTTCCCCGATTCCGATAATATAACCGATTCTGATTCAATTCTTTTTAAATCCCTAAAATTTAAATAACAGGGGGGGGGTTTCAGATTAAATATTTAAACTATCATATGCAAAATATTTCGTAAACGTAAAAACACACTCGTGAGGGTGATCTATAGATTTTAATGTTATCGTTTTTTTATCATTAGTAAAAGCAATTGCAACCGGTCGCGCAATAATGGTGTAGCTGACAAATCGTGCATAAGTGAACCATTGAAAAAACGAAATTCCGAGCTAAGGAATGCCGGATATAACATTCAGGTTACGGAAATAAATGGCAGAAACGTACATCCGGGCGTCACGCTATTGAAATTAAGTGATGAAGATTCCGTGCAATTGAAAGCTGCAAAAAGACTCGTATCTACCTGGGGTGAAGTTTATGTTGATGAGAAAGGCAGGTGAGTCGAAAAGATCAGGTAAAATGAAAAAGCGTGTGAAAAGATTCGTTTTTCACTGCAAAAATGCTTTGTTATTGATATTCTTAAAAATGGAAAACGATTAAGGGACAAGAAGCGAAGATACTTTATTTTCTTATAAAAATTGTTGCATTTAGTTCTATGTTCTAAATTGGTAACATTATTTATGTATACACTATAATCACGTTGACACGCCGGTTCTCATTAGATCATTAGATCAGCTAAGTTAAGCAATGTTGAATCCATGTTAATATTGCAATTGAATTTTTACTTTCTGTACGAAAGAATTTTGAAGTGTATAAAACGATAGCCTACAACGAATATAGAAAGACTAACACGCCAGTGTTAACTTCATGATGTTTGCTTAACTATTGCCTTTATAAATAATTCGTGTTCTATTTTCATGTAAAATGGTCGTTTTCGTGTTTTGGGAGGTGGTACAGATATATTTTTCCAATTTTATTTTTAAATAAACAAAATAGACAGTGTTGAAAACCATTTATGAGACAGATCAAAATCATAGACATGAAAACAAACTAAAGATTTCAATGCCTGCAAAACAATATATTACATATAATCCAACCAATCCACATGGGCTCGTGGCGCAGTGGTTAGAGTACTTGAAAATATCACTTGAAACAGTGATATTCTCTTGAAGAGTGAAGGTTCAATTCTCAGTGTGGGCGACCAAAAAGTACAATTGCTAATTACTTCGCCTTTTATCCAGGTGGGACGAGGGTTTACTACCCGCGTAGATTCAATAAAGCGTTCCAGTGAAAATTCGTCCAAATTCCCAAGTTCGAAAGATACACCTGAAGAAGGTCGGAGGTTACATCGACCGAAACGTTGTGAAGATGACACTAAAAATAGAACAGTAATCCGAATAACACATCCTCATAAAACATTTAACTTTTTCTATAATAAATTAAATTTCCTGAATGTTGTCATCGATAACTTCCATCCTACAAATGTTTTTCATTCTGTATAGGCTTTTTTATTAGCGCTGAACAACGATTGTTGACATTACACTGTAATTCGATTTCATTTCTTTGCAAATATTGATTATTTTGCTTGGAATATATATCAGAATAAGATATGTCTGACATCACAAGTACATCTAAATAAAATGGCCACCAAATTTGCATGAAATTTAATAATATATTTGTATGTATATAGAAAAAAATTGAATATAATCAAATACATCGATGGCATTGCCAAGGTTGCAACGAAGAATGTTGACTCTTTCTATCGTGTTATTAATTTACTTATACCTGATAGTACCATGTATTTCTTCAATGCAACCATTCACATATGCATGGAGTATTGTATGACAACTCCGGACGCGCATGTACAGACATCATTCATCGCTGACAACAGTGCATTGAGAATGATAGCGACTATGTGAAAGAATAAATTCTGCAACACAAAGGTCGTTCGTTTTAATCATACCACTCCCATTTTCATAACTCTTTAACATTTTGAGTTTACAAAATATGTGGCTTTATTTTTAGAACGACCCTCGTCTCACGAAAATTTAGTGAAATCGAAACAGGTACATCCAATCCGTTGCCAAAGTCGCTGGAAAATGGTCGGTATCTTCTACTGCTCCAGTAGATATCTCGCTTGTATGAAAACCAGTTACGTCCAGGGATTGAGTACCGTTGCCACATAAAGGCAGGAGTTGCTAGAAGCATCTTACCCTGCCTTGACAGGGTTCAAAATAGACTTCGTTGTTAAGTGGGGGATGCACTTTTCTCTTTCCCGCAACCCTTACCCAAAGAAAAGACATTGTGAGCCTGTCTCTGTTTTATCGTTATTTTTATGGTAAGTACTCGTCTGAGCTTCAATATACGGCCCCCTTCGCTTACCTTTCCTAAAAACCACTCGTTTAGTTGAAACCACTATCGATAATTTCCCCCACTATTTAGCTATGTCTGAATCTTTTTTCATTTTTTTTACGTGGAGTTCACCACTTATCAAGGCCCAATGGCCACACAGGGATAAGGGTTATTGTGTGTTCACAAATCAAAGGGATAGTGTAGCAATAGTATTGGAGAATTGGTAAGGTATCATTACTTCGGGGGGGGCGATTCATCAGAAATTTGTTTGTGTTGGACTTGAAGACATCCAGATTGAATTCGGGAGGGAAACAGGCAAGCGCAACAGAGTTCCACAGGCGTGCAGTTCTAAGAAAGAAGCTTTGTTCATAGTATCTACGTTTTGATTTAGGCACAGATAGGGAGTGGGGAAAATTATTGACGGTGGTTTCAGCTAGTCGGGTGTTTTTTTAAAAAGATAGGCGATGGGGGGACCAGAGAACAGAGTTCAGACGAGCACCTGCCATCGAAGTAACGATAGAACAATGACAGGCTCGCAACGTCTCTTCTGTGGGAGAGAGGTTGCAGGGTAGAGAAAAGGGCATCCCTCACCAAGCCACGAAGTTTGTTTTTTACTCTGTCAAGGCAGGTTAGGGTGTTTTTAGCGGCTTCCGCCCAGATGTGGCAGCAGTACTCCATCTTTGGACGTACTTGGCTCTTATCTAAACATAGATTCCATAAACAAAGCTTCTTTATCAGAACTGCACACCTGTGGAACTCTCTTTCGTTTTCCTGCTTTCCAGCAGACTACCACATGATCGTCTTCAAGTCCAACGTAAACAAGTTCTTGATGAGCCATTCCCTTTAAGTAATCCAATTTACCAAATTTACACTACTATCGATTACTATGATATTATCCCATTAACTACTGTAAAATCGTTAACATTTATCCTCGGGAGGCCTCCAGGCCTCGATAAATGGTAATTCTTCTGTAAAATAAAATTAACATTACGTATACAGCCAAAATTTTGTACTTATGCAAGCGCTAACAACGATTTAGTAATAATTACGAAGGTCGTTCTAAAATAAAAGTCTCCCGTTTTATAACTCAAAAACTAAAACACTGAAGAGCTACGAAAACGGAGATGGAACCATTAAAACGAGCGTCATTTTGTAGTCCAGAATTTACTTCACTACCATTCTCAATGTACTTTTGCCAGCGATGAATGATGCCTCGGTTATAAAAGTCCAGAGCGCACTTTGTCACTCATATCTCTGTCGCCACTCTGAAATCGACGAACCCCTCACCTAACCATGCTGACATTAACTACATCGCCTTCGTAAACTCTCAACAGACACTGGTGAATGTTGATCAGTTCATTTATTTCTGTATGCACAAATTCAATTTCGTATCTCTGCTTTTCCTACTGTCCTAATGACTGCGATACACACATTAACACTTTTTTATTACATTTTCACCCCAAACAAGACACATTACCACTTTGATGTAGGGAGCTACTATTAGGGACACAGGCTACAGGGGTACTAGGTGGGGAGTTGGACAGCAAGGTGTCGGTTAACGTTACACTTGGATTTCTGCATGTCAGTACAGTTGGGGAAGCAGAGACCTGGAATGGAATTCCAGAGTCTAGCGGTTCTGAGAAAGAAACTACTGGAGCAGAAGGCTCTCTTACATCTAGGGATTACTGTGAAGGGGTGGGACTGTACTGCTTGTCGGGTTTGTCGGGGGGTATTTACGTAGAGGGGGTACAAGTACTTGCAGCTCGTCGGAACATACACCGTTAAAGAACTTGTAGAATAGGTAGAGGGGTGCTACATTGCGTCGATGGAACAGAGGCTGAAGCTTGGATGATAGTTCAGGACCTATTAGGTTAGCGACTCTCTTTTGAACCTTTTCTAGGAGTGAGAGACTAGTAGCAGATGCACCGGCCCAAATATGATAACAATACTCCATACATGGGCGAATGGTGGCCTTATAAAGGTACAGGATAGTTTCAGGGGTCAGTAGCTTTCTAACACGGTAGAGAGAGCCTACCTTTTTTGCAGCGGTCCTGGCAATGCTCTCAATGTAATCGTTCCAACTCATGTTTCCTGTGAACATTAGGCCGAGAAGTTTAAAAGACGTGCTTTCAGATAAAGAGTCTTTGGCCATTGCTATTGGTGGTAGCGAAGGCTTCTTGTAGTTATTGAAGGAAACTAGTCCTGGCAGCATTGAATGTGACCATCCATTTTTGTCCTCATTCCACTACAGATTGGAGGTCATCCTCTAGTGTTTCTGCCATTTCTTTAGATATGTGTTCATTTGTTTTCCTGTCGTGTCTGTTATAGAGCGTGGTGTCATCAGCATATATACCCATCTCACAGACAATTTTGTCAGGGAGGTCATTTATGAATATTAGGAATAATAGAGGTCTAAAGATACACCCCTGAGCACTCCCGCATTTATATCATATTGTTAAGATGTACGGCCATCGAGGACAACCTGGATTTTTCTCTTATCTAAAAAGGATTTAATAATGTTAAGTATTCTTCCATCTTATCATCAAGAGACCTCTGTGCCTTGACAAGTGATGACCCCTTTGTAAAAATAATGTCCATCACAGTATGCTTTCTTAGAGTCTCACGCCGTCAATATCTGCAACAGAGAAATGAAATCTTTAGGTAATGAATGCTTGTTTAGTTATCATAACAATGCAATTTGCAATCCCTTCTTCAGGCGGAATTGGAAAATAGAAAACATTATATTTGGAACGTCTTTCTATATGCGTTTATACACAAGGAGAAACATAAAAAAAAATCAACAAAAAGATGTAAAAAGGATTTTAAATTCTTGTAGTTATTTTAACTTATGGCGTTTATTTAGTTCAAGAATTGATTTGTTTTTAAAAATATTTTATGAAAATAAACGGAAGTTACATTTTGTTTTCAAGCAAATGTTAACTTTATTTCATAGCGTTTTACTTATTTTCGTTATAATAAGAAATTAAAAAACTTAAAAATCAACTTATTCAGGAATTCAATCATTATTTATGAATATGAAACTATTGTAACGTGACCGCTACGCCCGAACAGTGTTCATTATATTTCAAACTTCTCTTAGACTCCAACGCCGTTCGGCACCGTCGAAAAGGAACAAAAACAAAAATAAATAAATCCGACTTGGCGTTTCTTTCTTTTTTTTTTTAACACAAGTCGTTTATTACCGGTTCTTCTTTCTGCCGATCTCGACACCATCTTAAAAGTCTCGCGCCATCGTCCATCTCGCCCGGCTTACACTTATCTTCTCCGACCACACGTCGAATCCAGCCATTTTTCGTTTTTGACTTTGCACCTTCATTTTTTTCGGCGCGGTCTTTGCTGTTGCTGACCACGTGGTGTCTTCTTTTTTATTGACGCGCCAGCTCGCACACACTTTATAATATACATATGTGTTTTTTCGGCTACTGCTGCTAATATCTTCGCAAGTCAGCTATCGTACAGCTCCTGTTGATATTTTCCCGCGCGCTCAAATCATGTGGAAATTGTTATGAAAAAATAATAATGAAATGTTGCCCAATAACAACATTGATATTATTTCTTAGAAAAAAAAAAGATGCTATACAAATTGCGTTAAGAACCAAATATAATAATAAAACACTAACTACATATAAGTGGTTATCTAATAGCGGAAATGGGAATACTTTATTTTTAAACCAGTGCGTAAGGTCACGCTTTCGTCGAAGTAAGTAAGAATAAAAAATATCTGCTGTAATAATATTCTTAACCGAAACAAGTATTTTCAGACCGAAACTTAAGGGAAATGCATAATAACTTTGAAAAACGCGCCCTTCAAGGATGCAAAGGAAATAAATCGTGCGTTAATATCAAATAACAATTTGTCAAATGCAATACTATATAAGTCTAAATTCGTGAATTTGGTTGACTTAATTTTATGTATGAAATATACCCTTAGAATAGAATCCACCATTTCGATTAATCAAAAGAAAAAAAACATTAAAACATTTGAATTGAAATACTTTTTTAATGTTTTCCTTTCTTCTTCCTTTTCTTCATTTTACTTCTACTTGCAGATTCTTTTCTTGTTTTTGTTTTTACTTTGTTTCCTCTTTTTTGTTTTTTCCTTCTTTTCTTCATTTTACCTTTATTTCATTTTATTATTTTTTTTTTTTTTGTTTTACAGCGAAGTCATAACTTATCAAGGCTCGGAGGCGACTCCAGGATAACGGTTAATGTGTGTACCGTCGTCAATGGGACAATAACGAAGTAATCCTTAGTAATGGAAGTTTGGTATAATTTGATTATTTAAGGGAGCGGTTCAACAAGTTTACGTTGGACTTTAAGGCGCCTATATCGTAGTCAGCTGGAAAGTAGACCAGCGGAACAGAGTTCTATAGGCGAATAGTTCTAGGAAGGAAACTTTGTTCGTGGAATCTACGTTTAGGTTTAGGTGTCCATAGTTAGTGGAGGAAAATATTGATAGTGGTTGTAGTTAGATGAGTGACGTCTTGCGAAAGTTCGGTGAGAGGGTGGAAGTAACAAAAGTTGTCGGTAACATTTGGTATCTTCTTCCTCTCCTTTTTTTTCATATGTGCGGCATTTTAGCCTTTCTTCATTTTTCCTTGTCATGTGGGTTGGCACCTATCGCCTATACTCTCTCTCTCTCTCTCTCTCTCTCTCTCTCTCTCTCTCTCTCTCTCTCTCACTCTCTCTCTCTCTTGATCTTTATTTCATTCTCTCTCTTTATTTCTCTCCCTCTTTCTCCGTCTCTCTCTTTCTCGGTCGTCCCCTCTCCTACTCTCTATCCCTCTCTATGTCTTTGTCGTCCCCTCTCTTCCTCTCACACTCCGTCTCTCTCTCTCTCTCTCTCTCTCTCTCTTTCTCGGTCGTCCCCTTTCCTACTCTCTCTCTCGGTCGTTCCCTCTCCTACTCTCTCTCTCTCTCGGTCTTTCCCTCTCCTACTCTCTCTATCTCTCTCTATGTCTCTGTCGTCCCTTCTCTTCCCCTCTCTCTCTCTCTCTCTCTCGTCCCCTCTCCTTGTCTCTTTCCAATCTATATCTTACCCTCACTTTATCTACATGTCCCATGACTCACTGTACACTTTTATCTTCGACGGCATTCACCAAAGCCGCCCAAACCTGAACAAAACTCAAGCTCCCCCATAACACCCTGCATCCTGTGCCGCCGTCGCCCACATCTTCCGATTTCACCTGACCCTCAACCTTCACCTCACCTATTCCCTTCCCCTACCTTTTATTTTATTCACAATCGACCGAAATCTACAACCTTACCTCACCTCTCTTACGTCGACTACAGAACCACCCGTGCACCGTCCCTCCTCCTCCTGCTATACCACCGCATCTTACCCCAACCCAACTCGGTATGCCCGTCGTCATCGGCGGTCGACGGCGGCAGGGTTTCTCCCCTCTACGTTTTGCAACTACCACCCACACTCCGTCGACGCACACCTCCGCCACCATTCCCCACTATTGCAATGAACAGTGTCGCCTCCACTTTTTACTAAGTATATATAATATCTATATATATATTATATATATATATATATATTATATATATATTATATATATAATATATATATATATATATAGAGAGAGAGAGAGGGGGGGAGGAAGAGAAAGAGAGAGAAGTAATATAAGTACAAATAAAGATATTCTAAAACCGAAAGAAAATAAAAATTAGAATATAGACAATAACATAATAAGAAAGGAAAAGACAAGAAAAAGAAAGAGTATGAGGAGAAGAAGGAAACGAAGAAGAAGGAAGAGTCCCGCCATAGTGTAGATTTCGTCGTTCCGGCAGCCCAATAAGACGGAGAAGTAAAGCAAATACACCAAAGAGCTGAAATAGATCTGGAAAGTGAAGACAGACACGATAACACCAATAATAGTAAGAGCACTAGGAACAACCCCGAAAAACTTTGAAAAAAGGATGGTAGAAATTGGAATCAGGGGGGATGTCTGAGAAGATACAACATATAAAAATAATAAAAATAGTTGAAACTTTTAGGAAAAACTTGAATGCAGAGACTAATACACGTGAACTAACACACTAACCGACAATATAGAAACTGCAACGGAAGTAAAACGATGAGGAACACAACATGGAACCAAGAAAACTGAAACTGTAAAATTATAAGCTAACTACCCTCACTCCCCAAATTAATTGTAATTTTAGTGTCAACTTCCACCACATCAAATAGTCGTGAAGTGTCAAGTAGGATAAAAAGACCAAGAAGAGAAAGCACTAACTAGACCTTAACTGGATGAGTGCAAAGAGGACTGAGATCTTAGAGGAGTTTATTGCCACTCAAATTCCAGTTAAGGCCAATACTCGTTTCAAGTAAGACACAAGTGGTTCACCGCTGTTGCGATAACACATATTCATTAGCAAAATTTATCGAAAGAGATGGAGAGTACCAAAAATCTGGGGAGGCTTCTTGTTACCCAGATTCCAGGAAATAACACGGATTATTGGCAGAGAGAAATATTTGCTGACGACCTGTGTGAGAACGAGTGAGTTCAAATAATAATAATAATAATAATAATAATAATAATAATAATAATAATAATATGGTACAAGCACAAACTGCCAGCAGTACAAGAAAATGGAAATCACAAAATCCTATGGGACATGGATATACAAACGTGTAAACCCATCCAAGCAAGAAGACCGGATATCATCATAGTTAAGAAGGAGTAGTCCTGCCAGATTGTAGATTTTGCCGTTTAACCAAACCACGGAGTGAAGATCAAGGAGGCAGACAAGCGGAGCAAATACACGGAACTGGCCAGATAGTTCAAAGGGATCTGTAAAATGAAGAAAGTCAAGACAACACCACTAATAGTAGGAGCACTAGGAACAATACCGAGAAACTTTTAAAAAAGAAAGGGAAAGATTGGAATTAGATGGATGTCTGAGAAGATAAAACGGATAACAATAATGAAAACTGCTGAAATATTAAGGAAACCACACCTGAACTACAAACATAAGCTGGACACACAGAAACGTAAAATGCAACAGAAACATCGAATGGAATCATGAAAACTGAACAGATATAATTGTAAGATACTGCTCCCCCTTTGCGTGTGTGTGTGTGTGTGTGTGTGTGTGTGTGTGTGTGTGTGTGTGTGTGTGTGATCATAGACTGACACCACACCAAATAAGGAGAGAAAGCACTAACCAGACCTTCACTGGTTGAGTGCAAAGAGGACTGAGATTTTGGGGAGGTTTATTGTGACTCAAATCTCAGTGAAGACCAATGGTCGCTGCCAACGAGAAATCAATGGTAAGCGGCTGTTGCGATAACGCAAATTGTTTTGCAAAGGTTATCGAAAGAGGTGGAGAGTACTGGAAATCTGGGGAGACTTGTTGTCACTTTGACTGCAGAGAACACCACAAGTTGTTCTCAAAGAGCAACGTTTGATGATGGCTTCTGGGATAACTCCTAGTAATACTAATTGTAACAGTCCAAAAAATGTGGAAAAAAAAGACTAATAGAAATCGGAATCAAGAGGAAGACTCAGAACTTACAACACACAATAAACCTGAAAACAGTTAAAAACTTAAGGAAACCCCTCGAATACTTAAACTAACTTACATGAGCTACAAACTCTAATCGACCATATGCAAACTGCAACAGAAGGAAAACAAATCAAACATAGAAAAGAACATAGAACCAAGAAAACTGAAACTGCAGAATTTTAAATTAGCAACGATGGAACCGACATTTCCTCAAGTCACAACAGATAGTTATGAAAGGTCAAAGAGTCTGAAAAGACAGAGAGGAAAAAGCACAAACCAGACCTCCAATGGATAAGTGCAAACAGGACTGAAAGCCTGAGAACATTGTTGCATTCTAACTCTAGTGGAGGTCATTGAACGCAGGGGGAAGTTTGTTGCGATAAGGCAAATTTATTTGGAAAGAAATAGAAAATACTGGAACGTCAACCACCCTCCCAGGTACACCACCAGCTGTTGCTAGTGAGTAATATTTGAGGATATCATGTGTGAGAACTCCTACTGAATACAAATATAAGGTTTACAAATTCAGATCTCAGCTCTAAAAAAAATTTATTGATCGAAAATAACACCATCAGAATCAACAAACTTTTGCCAACGCAAAACAAGTGTCTTTATGCGAGTAATGTAAAAGTCTTGTGTTCTGGTGGCGATTTAGTCGCTGAAAGCGTTTTTGATACCGGTTAGGCTTTTTAAGCATTTCTTGAGTTAATCCACTGGCGTAGCATGCTATTGTATAAATGATTTACGATTACATGTTTTACTATCATTGCACAGACAATTGAATTATCAATCTGCAGAAGAGAATCACGTTAAAACTGAATTTTATTTAGCATTTTCTCATTTACACTATGGTTCATTGCAAAATAATAAAAAAACAGAAAAAAGAATACAAAACCATCAATTTTTTTACCCGCAAATCCATCAATTATATTTACCGATTATTGTCCAGGTCAGTATTTACGATTATGGTTAGGTATAGCGTTAGTGAATCGATGGGAGGGGGCGGTGTTTTGGAGAAAATAACTGCATGGATATACAATAAATGGTTAATACTAATTAATAGATTGGAAAAATAATACTAACCCAAGGTGGGTTTAACCAGCTTCCTTCGAAGGAAGAAGTTCCATGGGAGTATGAAATTCACAAGCGATCTCTAGTTACACCTATATCCCCGTAAGAGGAGATGACGGCGTTAGGTTTTTGCAGCTCTTGCAAGTAGGTATTGACGTCCACTTACATACAGCGCGTGGTATTCTCAAATTGGTTACCCATTTGGTACTAACCAGACTCAATATTGCTTAACTTCGGTGATCTAACGAGAATTAGTGTGTCAACGTAATTATACCCTAGATAGATCAGAAAATAGAAAGCGATGGGCGCATCTAACACAAACAAAATAGGGAATGAGAACAAAAAGAAAGAAGCTAATGAAACAAAGATAAAACGTAGAGAAATAGGATAAAGAAATCAGTTGCAGAACAATGGCGGCATAGAAAAATAAATACGAAATCCAGTGTCACTTATTTGCTTGCATACATTAATTCGTGCAATTGCGTGACATACTACCATTGACATCCTGTTTCGAGTTAGATCACTAGATGTTAAGCGACGTTAACCTTGACAAATACTAAATGAGTGACCATTTATGAATATCTAGTACTGAATGTAAAAGTGCTCTCTGCATAGCCCGGCGTTGTTTCCAATCGTCTATGATGTTTCCTTTCAACTTGAATAAGGTATGCCGGTCCAGATGATGTGCGGTTCGGGGTGCTTCACAACAGGCTCATCACGCAGGCATCCTTACACGAGGTATCCATTCTAGATTTAATGATTTAATTTGGTCGCTGACGTGTGTAAGTCGCCTTTTCGGATCTAAGATTTGACTTCAATTTCAACAGCACCGATTCAGAAAGGGGCGTCTGTGGTTGTCACGTATTTTGGCTTTTTATTAAGGAAACAGATTAGGGCGATTCGTGGGGGTGAGGGGGTAAATACCAATGAAAAAGCTTATATAAATGCAATAGATTAAAGAAAATGTTAGACGAAAAAGGGGATCAATGAGAAGAATAGAAGTGACGCTCCTTTTCTGTTTAACAAACCCCGATTCAAGATGGCCGCTGTAGAAAAATTTACGGATAACGAAAATATATTTAAAGATCCAGACTTTACTTAACGCGAATAGAAATAAATAAATATTATAACAACATGATTTTTCTTTACTGCCATATATGAGGCGAAGCCGAATTTCAGATTTCGACACTAATCACGATATTCTTTTCACCGCCACCCCAGAGTTTCTGTAAGTATAGAGGAGTACGGTGTATTATCGCCCATAAGAAAACAAAACTACAGCTTTATTTTAAAACGGTTATTGAAAAATTCAATTCAGGTAACTTGATTATGTAGTAGAGCTGACATCTATTCAATGAAGCCGCCTTCAGTCTCAATCACCGATTCAGGTTCGTCCCACAAAATCACTTTCACTTAGGATGTTGGCAACGTTCACGTGGTCCCTCCTGTAAGTACTTGATATCTTTCCAATAACATTTCTGACCAGAACAATATCGGGGAAACCAATACGAACAATAGAATCTACGGATGTATATGATATGATGATGTGACATGCTCCAAACATAAGACAATTTCTAAAGAAACGAACTTAAGTCGGTACCACTTAATGAACTCTTTCGAATAGGGTTTCTATAGTTGTAAAGGTGATTAATTATGCTGTGGCTGTTTTTATTTGGCGCCTTTATTATTGGAATCTGAATAAGTAATTGTATTGGAATCGAAAATTTAGAAGAGAATCAGTAATTGTATCGGAATCGGGAAAATAGTGCAATTGTCTCATCACCAGTAAAATATTATGATAATCGGATTTTTTTAACCATTACACAGAGTTAGCTGAATGGAATCGATCATTAACTTAAGATGAGAACACATTTCAAGGTTTTTAAAGAAGTTACATCTTAATGAAAGAAGAGGGTACAAAATTGTAAGATTTCAAGATGAAAGCATCACAGATATGATAAGAAATAAGGCAGAGGTTTTATCTGTATGTAAGGCAAAAGAAACGAACTCACGGGGAGGCAACGGAAACAGTTCAAGGACAATCGGAAGGTCTCCCTTAGATAGTTCATTGCATTCCAACTCATGGGGAAAAAAACTAATCCAACACAGATGTTCCTGACGTGGCGCAACTCGAAATGGGCTACAATTGCTGAATCCACACGCAATGAAGAACGTAAGAGAAAACGTGACATTAGAAAAGATGCAGAATTATCCCACCCTTGTCCAACACGTGGGAAATATTTCAGAGCTCGAATCCTTCTAACAACCATCTTTGAACACATATGATTACGGTCACTTTTGCAAGCTATGCACGAACATCATGTAAGGCATCATTGTATTATATTGTATGAGAACTTCGACTGATCTGGCTTGCAATAAAAGTAGACATTTCTGCTCCCGTGGAGACGTAAAAACTATTGCAAATTTTGAGATGTTTTCTTTCTACGCGGAAAAATTCAGTTCTATTTTAGATGAGGATCGGCAGATTGATGACGCTTTCCAAAGGCCTGTATACTGAAAATGTTGAACGTAATATGTAACCGATTGGCACCGCGAACCAAAGCTGCATTTCCTCATCACATATAAAAATATGAATATCAGGCGAAGACAATAATTGAGCCCTGTTTACAAGCGTTGCGTATGTACCAATGTATGTTTAGTACTTAGGAAGCTGGATGGTTTTCTTCCCGCTTCTTTAGGAGCCGAGTTTAGCTATTGACAAGGCGAGCCATCTTCAGCACTCTGCGTCCTGAAGTGAAGTAATCCACTTCTGAATCATTATCAAACATGAAAGCGACAAAATAATTGAAGAAAATTGCCCTTTTGTCTTTTGGAATTAAACCGACTTAAAGGTTTAGCGTGATCTAAGCAAGACAATAAACGTATCACTGTTGTATAATTGTAAATGCTAAGTAGATAAATTAGACGGAAGATCAGACGGGGCGATAGATCGATTAAAGGATCGATCAAAGATGCAGTAATGGGAGGAAATGAATAAGGAAAAGAATCAAATAGAAATAGAATCTATATATATATATATATAGAGAGAGAGAGAGAGAAAGAGAGAGAGAGAGAGAAAGAGAGAGAGAAAGTGATAGATAGATAGATAGATAGATAGATGGATAGATAGATGTGTGTATGTGTTTGAAGCGATAAAATATACAATATAGCATAAAATGTAATGACGTGGAAAAAGTGTATGAAAGAAAGAATAAATAAAAAAAAAATTAAACAGGTTTTTGATGATTTCCAACTGTTTTAAATTTGTTCTATCTCCTGTTTTTCACACACGCACATACATACACATATGCACACAAACATATATATATATGTTTATGTGTATGTGTGTATGTATGTGCGTGTGGGAAATATATATATATAGAGAGAGAGACAGACAGACAGAGAGAGAGACAGACAGACAGAGAGATAAAGGCGATCGTAGTGACTGCAATAATTATAGAGTCATCTCACTATTGAGAATTGCTGGCAAATATCTATGACACTATCGCTTCCCCTGGGAGAGTTACTTGATTACGGAACTCCTGGGAACGCAAACAGCTTCCCGGGTGTTAGACACGATATCAAAACGATATTTAACGATAGGCACATGGAAACAGCAACACAACGAGTCGATATGTCGTCGGCTATAACCGGCTGGCATGGGTCGCTTCTTGTCTTCATTACGTCGTTACAGGCATCTTTCCATCGTCGGCATTAATGGCATGCTGGAATTTAACGCTTATACAAAAATAGCGAACAAATGCATTTTTATAAAAAATATAATTTATTTTACTTAACAATGAGAAACATATTTTTATAAAGACCAGTTGAAACCAGACGTATGCTATGTCACATCCCAGAATGCAAGCTTCAACTGTTTTAACAATACAATCCTATTTGAATTCTCTCTTTCTTCACTGAAAGAGAGAGAGAGGGGGGACATTCATGCATAACATTTAAACATTGTTTTGTTTTTGTATCTATGAGTTCTTTCGGGTATGATCTTTCAAATTCTAAGGTCTTATATCGTTTTGCCTTGGTTCAATATTATAAACAAACTGTCATTCTTGGCTTGAGTTATAGCAGAACATTTTCAAAATCACAAACACCTGCTTAACGCATCTGCACCTCGCAAGTACAGACCAAGTTAGGCACAAGGTTCATTAATGTAGAAGCTCCTCCCTCAGCTTCCCCAAAAGGGGAGCTCTCCATCGTGCCACATATCATCCTGCAGAGATTTCACATTAGAGCCTAGAGAATCTCCTCGGAATCATGCTGCGGCTTCAGATCCGAAATCTCCACTGTAAACATGATATCTTTGCACCTGCTCGAAGAAAAAAGCAGAGAGAAAAACATGTCACTGTATCCGTATTTCATCCTCTGCTTACTATGTGACCTCTTATTGGTTCCCCAACAAAACTGTTGAGTCTAAGCAAATATTTTTTTTGGTGGCATGATGAACACTGTGCAGTCTGATGGCGACATCTCAAGTGAGTTTGGAGTAAAACGTGGCGTAAAGCAAAGTTGTGTCTTGGTGTCAATTTTTTCGTCGTCTTAGCCCTTATATTTAAACATGCCTTCGAGCCATTACACGATGGCATCTACTGGAGCACAATAACTGATGCTCGTCTCTTTAACATTGTTCATTTGCACTCAAGGACCATAATAAGATAAACCATGTGTTGTGTAGTACATTAACGGGGATATATAATACGGAGACTTAGAAAAGATGACGATAATGAGGAAGACATGTATACATATTACTTCACGACGACGACGACTGTGACAATTCTTGGAGTTTTCATAACTTTTAACTGACATTATTTAATATCAAGATTTCTAAAGAATGAACAATTAACTCTTTTTCCAATATAAACAATATTTAACTATTTCTAATAGAATTTTCAATAGACTTAATTTTTAACATTCCATTCTTTATTTTTTTTAGCACTTGCCTACAGGGTTCGATTCTAGGCTTATCCTAATGTCATTTTCATTTATCTAGTATTCTTCTTATTTACATGGGAAGGGAACAGGTCATTCCATGTAACACGTGGAAGGACTAAATAGTTTAATTGATAGGTTTTCAAATACATGTAAATTACATCAAAAGAAGACAGATGTTGCGACAAGCAACACCAGCGCCGCCTGTTATAACCATCAATGAAACGAATCTGGCAGTTATAAATAAATATCAGTAGCTAGGCCCAAAATAAAAGAACCCTTTCAAAAAAAAAAAAAAACGAAATAGAATTATAAAAGTCACAACAACCACGGCCAAACTAACCAAACTTGTTTAGGAAAATAAGTATCTGACCATCAAAACCAAAATTCAGGTTTATCAAGCGTGTCATGTGTACGTTGCTATACGGCAGTGAATCTTAGGCGACATATGCTCATCAGTAAAGGAGGCTCCGTGTTCTATGGATAAGATACTTACGTAGAGTTCTTGGTGTCACTTTTCATGTCAAAATCACAAATAACGACGTGTTAGCCAAAGCAAGCGTACCATCCACGTACACCGTCTCCCGTCAACGACGTTAGCGATGGGTGGGCCATATCTACAGAATAGACGACACACGCATCCCCTAAACCCTTATGTAGAGTGAACTAAAACTGGGCAAACACAAGAAAGGCCATTCACGCATACACTTCGCGGATGTTTGAAAACGCGAAATGTGCGCATGTGGTATCGATCCAATCAGCTGGGTAGTAAGTCCTTGGGATACCAAAATTTTCCAGTAAACGCTGCTGACAGATCATTCTGGAAAATATTGGTATCCTAAGGACTTACTCTGATGAAAGAAAGATACGGCTACCAGGAAACGGGGAAACATAAAAAGAAAACCTCCTAGTATATTCCCCAACTCGATCCTCCTGCTTTACCCAGCGCACTTATTTATATATGCGATATCAGCTTCAAATCTAGCACCGGCTTATAGCCACCGTTTATGGTGTTCTTCATCTTGCGCACCTCCAAAGTTTCCAAGACTAAAAGATTCCATATCGATATGTATAAATATAGTAATAAAAAAAAATGGTAAAGGTACAATCTTTAAGCAAAAAAAAAAAATTAACTAAGTCATTTTTTTTTTTGTAAATGTATATTCCTGATTTTCCTTTACTGATGAGAAGTATTTACCTTCGAAATGAAATAGCTTAAAGAGTTTTCATTTTCTTTTTCTTTATTGATCTGATTATATCATAAAATTTTATTTAATTTTTAATTCGTATATGTGTATGTATATGTATGCATATATTGTATGCGTGCGTACGCGTGTGCTAGATGGGCTTCGTATCTGTTTGGTAAAAAACATTTATTCTATTTTGATCATATTCAAAACTTCTTTAATTATCTGTCACGGTGCTGCATTGTTATCCTTATTTGTTTATACATGTACAAAATAAACCGCACTAAAAGGTCCATGTAAAGATATTGCCAAGAAACTCGGTTTAATGTTAAAACATCGGACTGTTTTTAAGTACTTAACAATTGTGTACGTCCTATTCAATTATTAAATATATATATATATATATATATATATATATATATATATATATATATATATATAAAGAGAGAGAGAGAGAGAGAGAGAATTTTTAAATTTTTCTTCCTTTGAAGATTTTAACGCTAGGTATGAGGCAGCCAAACCAGCTGCCAACATTCCCCTGCTTTTTATTAAAACCAACCGAGAGCTCTTTTTAGTATCCTCGTTGTTCTCTTAAGTGCAATTGTCTGGATATCTTTTGCACTGTTCACCAGGAATATTAGTTAGGTAGGACTTCAGGTTCTTCTTCATAAGCCTTGTGACACCTTTAATAACTGGTATGACTGATATCCCCTAAAGATTCCAGTTTCTTTTCATATCATACATGAGACCTTGATGTTTGGCCTGTTTCTCCGTTTCAGTTCTGTTCTGAACTCCATCATTAGAGACACTCACTTCAACCAAAGTTGCAACTCTCTCTGACTTATTCCATATTACTATGTCAGGTTTCACAGCAGCATTCTTTGTTTTATCGTTATTTCCATGGCAGGTGCTCGTCTGGGTTCCAATCCCTCGTCCCACCCTCACCAATCTTTCACGAGAAACACCCGTCTGGCTGAAACTACTGTCAATAATTTTCCCCACTCTTTATCTGTGCCTAAATTCAAACGTAGATTCCATGAGCAAAGCTTCTTTCTTAGAACTTCACGCCAGTGGAACTCTCTGCCGCTTGCCTGTTTCCCACCTGACTACAACTTGGACGTCTTCAAGTCCAACATAAACAAACTCCTGACAAACCGCCCCCTTAAGTAAGACACTCTATCAAAACCCCCAATACTAATGATTACTACAATACTATCTCATTGATTACTTTACACGCAATAACCCTTATCCCTGAGTGGCTTTCGGGCCTTGATAAGTGGTGACCCCCATGCAAAAAAAAAATTCAAGATCGGTGGCTGTATATACATATATATAAGTTTGTGTGTGTCTTAAAACAAGATTAGCTACATGTGAATGAATTCAAAACATTTACAAAAAAGGATCACTCCGATAAAATACAAAACACATAGGAAATAAGATAAATTCATATTCCTGTCTGTTTGTTCACAATGACGTCATAGTGGCTATAATATGTTATGACATCTAACTGGACGATATAACAGATTGCGTCACGCATTACGTCACACAGTTACTGTCGCGTCAGCATATGCTGTGAGTGTGACGTCACAAAATGAAATGCGTATATAGGCATATATATCGAAGTGAAAGGGACAAGAAAAAAAAGGAAAAAAGCGTGAAGAGTTAGAAAGTACGCTTGACAAGCACGAGATTCTCCTCCCCTCTACCTCCTTGAAAGCGAGCCGACCGACCTTTAAAATAACGTTTAAACAGCACTGTAAGTATGGGGATAAGTTCTTGTTAAAGCTTTTTGAGCACTATAATTGAAATGCCATCGGGACCAGTCGCTTTACCTGGATCGATATTTTTGATTAGCTTGTCAACATCACGCACATTTATTTGTATGTCACATATCAGTTTTTCAGACCCAGTAAGAAATACAGAATGTAGACGGCCCTGATCATATAGGATGGAATTTGTCGAAAAGTTCTTGACAAAGTGTTTGGCTTTATCTGATGCTGATGAGTTTGCGTCAGGGCTATTGATGATGGTTGGGATGGAGGCCATGCTTCCGATCAGGACTTTGTTATACGCCAAAACTCATGAGAATCAAGTCCTGTTCAACTACTTTGAACTTAGCAGACTGAGCATACAACACTCACCTTCTTTATTACTCTTTTAAAGTGGTTGCTGGCTGTAATAAAGGTGGCTTGAGTCTCAGTTCGTTTATTTCGCTGAAAGCAATGGAAAAAGTGGTTTCAGTGACTAATGGCATTGACACATTCGAGAGACAATCACGGCTAACTGTTAGTTTTTTGCTGGAATTTTTTTAAGTGGTCTCTACCGACAATTAACCATTCAGTCAGGTCTGATACTTATAGATGACGCGTTCATTTTAAACAAGGAACGCAGAGGTAGATCTGATATAAATGTACGGAAGCTACCCCAGTACTTCATAGTGTATCTATATACTCTACGATGGAGAGGTACATCTGAGGACTTACTTATCGAAAGTGAGCCAGCCGATCCTTAAGATAGCGTTTCTATCTTAACTGAAATAACTGAGTAATGGGAAAATCCCAGTAGAAATAAAATGAAAGATAAATACAGCTCTGGACAAGTTGTAAGAAAAAGGAGACTTGCATACTGACCGTTACTGTTGGGCACACGGAGAGATTAGTGAACAATCTCAGTTAGGTAATAAGCAATGGAGAAATCATGAAAGAACCACACCTCATTATCCGTTTTGTTTGAGTGGGTTAGCCATTCAACTTTAACAACATTTAAGTCACCACAGACGTGAATGTTCGCCGAGGGATGGGCTGACAGGATGTACCCAATTTTCCCAGAATTGCTCTTAAAGATAGTAACTCCACTGTTGTAGGGGCGACAGAGACAAATATAAACGCGGTGCTGTGAGCGAGTGCTACCCGGAAACACACACACACACACACACACACACACACGCATATATATATATACATATAAAGAAGATCCGCACTTGTCACTTAACGGGAGCTGCTGATAACGCATCCACAATGCATTTTCTACTCTCCATTTAAATAATAATAATAATAATAATAATAATAATAATAATAATAATAATAATAATAATAATAATTGTAAGTAATGTACTTATATTAAGTCCAATTTACATGTAAAAAGGAAAGTATGGCGATAGGTTCCCCTCTCGCTAAATAGAATTTTCGAACCCGTTTATGCTATATTTCAAATCAATTTGCTAGATTTTAATGAATACATGCGTGGACGAGAAATTCTCTTACCAAATAAAACAAAATAAGATAATAAATATATTAATTAGAGAGCTGCAATAAATATCGATAATAGTTAACATTTGTCCAGAATAAAAACAGAAAACATATAAAAATTAAACAACGTATCTGTTAACAACGCCGACGAAAAATATTAAAGATATGATTCTTTTAAGATTCGATTCAGTTCAGCGTTCCAAAAAAAGCGTTCCAAAAAAAGTTTAAAATTTAGCCGTTGTAATACGATATCTACAGAATAGTTTCGTGGCGTTATAAAGAATACGAGATGCAGGGGAAAGGGGAGCGATGAAAAATATAGAAGTGTTCGAATCTATTTAGTGTATGTTTCAAATCAATTTGCTAGATTTTAATGAATACATGCATGGAGGAGCATATCTATTACTAAATAAAACAAGCAAAATAATAAATATATTAATTAGAGGGCTGCAATAAAAATAAATAATTGCATTCAATTTAGCTTAAACTTGAGGTTTTTGAAAAATGACAAGTACGGACTTTCTTGTTGGCGTCACTGTAATCCCTTATAAGTGGTCCACCGACTTAGTTGGATTTGGACCTTAGAATTCACCCGCGTCTGTTCGTCCGTTCGTTCCCAAAAATTCTCAATAACTACTCATTACATTTTTTCTGAAATTTTGCATGAAGAGTGGAAATATGACATTCTTGGATTTTTTATAAAAATCCTGGTTGCGTCAGAAGAGGGACAAAAAGGGTCATCATCATCATCATTACGGGCTCCTTGCCAGGGCCAATGTGACTCTTCCTCTCCAGAGTCTCCTGTCTTCCATCAGTTGCCTCAGATCTTCAGGTTCACAGTTGGCGTCGTGTGTTATTTGTTGGATGTACATGGATCCAGGTCTTCCACTGCTTGCGCGTCCGTGTCGGGGAGTCCATAGCAATACATCACTCACCAATTCATGCTTGCTCCTCAGACAATGACCAGCAAATCGTAGGGGTCTTTCTCTGATGGTATTAGATATGGCAGGTAGATTGCCATAAAGTTGTTGCTTCGTGGGATGATTTTGCCAAGATATATTTAATATTGTTCTTAGCATACGGGCGTATGTGCCGTCTAGTTTTCTTTCCAATCTTTTCGTGAGTGTTCGGCTTGTAGCATCGTAAACAAGGACATACTCTACCACTGCCCTAAAGAACTGCCTTTTCAGTTTGTCAGCCAGTCTCGAAGTCCATACTGAATGTAACCCATCCAATGCGGTCCATGCTTTTGAGATGCGAATTCCGATACGTAAACTCAGCGACTTCTTTCAGTGTTGATCCAATTAAAGCCCTGATCTCTCCCTTCACATTGAAAGCCATAAACTTTGTCTTATCCGCATTTATGTGGAGACCAATGTCATTTACAGACTTTTCTAGCTTACGTAACAGTGTTTGCGCATCAGCAGTGTTGTTCGCGAACAAAGCAATATCGTCTGCGTAATCTGCATCAGTTATGTGTGCTGACTGATGACGTCTGTTTCTGGATTCATTTAGGGTGAAGCCTAGCATATTGCGTATATCAACAGAGGTGCGAAGTACAAAGTCAAGACGGACAATGGAAAGAAAAGGGGCAAGAGTATCTCCTTGTAGAACCCCAGTGCGGATGTCGAAAAATTCAGTGTCCCCATCTGGGGACCTGACCATTGCTTGAGTGTGCTCATATAGCATCATGATAGCATTAATGACTTAATTTAGAATGCCACATGCTTTTAATATGCTGGCCATTTTTCCTCTATGTACAGAGGAGAAATCTGCAAAGATCATAACTGCCTCAATGTTTTTTGCTTTGATCCTTCAATCAGTCTCCAAACAGTAAGTATTTGACTAGTAGTAGAGCGATTCTTTCTAAATCCATTTTGGTTCTTCCTGAGCACTTCTTCGATCTTTGGTTGGATACTGTTGAGAAGCATGGCATTGTAGATTTTTGCTGCAATTGGAGTGAGTGTTATTCCTCTGTAGTTGCTTGGTATGCTTACGTCACCCTTCTTGGGGAAGGGAAGTATGCATCCTTCCATCCATATATTAATATTTTTTTTATTATATACAGAATTGCATGAATTAAGAAGTATGTCATTGAAACCACCTGTCTTCCATACTTCAGGATGTATGTTATCTAAGCCTGCAGCTTTACGATTCTTGGTCTTCTTTAGTACATTTAGAAGTTCCTCCATTGTAAAATCACCCTTCTCAATATCGAGTTCCTGTACAACAATCGACTGAATTGGTTGGTCTGTTACTTTAGGTTTGTTTCCGAGTAGCTTTTCAAAATGTGCTTTCCATTTGGAACATGCATTTTCCGGAGTGTTTGACTTTAACTTAGTTTTCGCCCAGATATCTCATTTACTAAAGAGTCAAACTGGTCCAAAAAAGCATTTTCCGAGATAGAATATTTTCCGAGCATTAGATTTTGCGGAAAATCACCCACAAGCAAGACCACATGAACATACACCTGGAAACGTAATATTTGACCCTATGAAAATGCGGGGCTTGAGCTCCAGGGTGTTTTATTGGTGAAAAACACACCTTTTGGGGCTAATTTTTATTTTTCTCCTAAAATTCAAGCATCAGTTGGGGGACCTTATAGTTTTGGGCTTGTTTTTACTTACATATTATTTTATTTTTCCAAATAGATTTCTTGATTAATACATGGTTACCAAAAAGTTACAAAAGTAAAGTTTTATATATACATATATGTGTATATATATGTATATATGTGTATATATGTGTGTGTGTATATATGTGTGTGTGAATGCGTGCGTATATTTAAATGGAAATGTTGATAGATAGCAGCTATGTGAACATTCACAAAGTTACTTAGATTTATGTACAATAGAATGTTATATATATATATATATATATATATATATATATATATATATATATATATATATAAACTGATTGAAGTAAAATGTTTGCTCTAGCTCTCTTTCCCTATCCACACGCACACAAATATACGCACACAAATATACGCACACAAATATACGCACACAAATATACGCATATATACACATACAGTATTTCGCTTTCTTATACTCTATAGCTATTTCTTTTCAAAGTGGCTAAGAAGTTGGCTAAGCTATGTTTTAAAAAGTCGTAACCCGCAAAATATGTCGGCTTCAGAATCGGGCGAGAAAATTAAATCTGCTTTCCTTTGCACACCTGCCATCGATACAGGAATAGACGAATCAGACATCCCCTACTGCTGTCTATTTACCTTGCCCCCATCTCTTTCTCTCGTCTTTATTGCCACCCATCTTCCACTAGTTGCCTTAAATCTCCAACATCTTCACAATTATTACACGTTTTGCTTTTGTGACTATTTTTATTTCAGCTCTCTCTCTCTCTCTCTCTCTCTCTCTCTCTCTCTCTCTCTTTCTCTCTCTCTATTTTTCTATCTATCTATCTTTATCTCTCATTTAGCACTCTTATTTCCGCTTTTTTCTCGCTTCTCTCGTCCTGTCCCCCCTCTCTCTCTCTCTCTCTCTCTCTCTCTCTCTCTCTCTCTCTCTCTCTCTCTTTCTCTCTTATTCAATTACTACTACTAATGATTCGATCCGTCTCCTTTTTTTCTAATGGTTAAACTTTTCAACCACGCAAAGATTGGATTATCTAAAACATAGTTTATATAAAGTAGCCTTCTTATGGGTTCATATACATGAACAAAGAATTTGTCTATTTTTTTTTAGATCCCAAGTATTTTTCATCTCTCGATATATTTCTTACTATAATCGTATCTTAACTTCTACATTATCCTTATTTTATATATAAAGTTCCCCTGTTTTATTGACGAATTCTGAGTTTCCTGTATAGAATTTAATTTCATGCATGAAAAGGAAATGGACAAAGTCAAAATGTTACGCGATTAGTCAACCTTAAAAAGTGTTTGGTTCACAAAGTTCAGATGTGCAACCGATAATTAACAACGATACGGCCATACACACACCAAAAAACACTCCTATAACTAGAGGATCCACGGAGAAAAAAAATTAACGAATCGACTTGAAATTAGTCTTTGAAAATCTTCATCTATTTTCTTCTTAAAGAAATCTTCAGACCGTAGCTAGTCGGGTTCATATCAGCCCCCACAGAAAAGATGATATACAATATAATTTGGAATGATATACTTTTAAACGCGATGTTCAAAATTTCTAAGCTATTACTACAAAAACGGTTGCAAATCATGTTTTACATAACATGATATCCGCATAATTTTTTTTGGGGGGGGGGAGTCAATGAAAATATTATTGACTTTCTCAATTTAAATAAATTGGATTCATCGTGTTTTGCATTCGAGCACTTCATATGTAAACGTAGAACTGTTTCTTAAAATATCGTCTATTCTAAGATCAAAATGTAGTATCTGTTCTGATATTATGACGGATTGGGGTCCTACGATGGCTATCGAACAGGAATCAGCTAGTATATAACTTTAGAAACGGTTTCTATTTTAGTTGACAAACTTTCATTTTCTTTCGTTCAAAACTCGACCTCCAATGCGGAGAAATGGCAGGTGTGTCTCTCAGTGCACAATTCCTGCCTACTTCTATTTCATTTTGAACAAATAACTCAGCATTTTCCTTTTTTCTTTTTCCCTTCTTTCCTTCATTTCGCATGCATATTTTCTTTTCTTTTTGTTTCGCGTTTTCTTTTTTTTATTTTTTAGAATTTTTTTTTAACTCCAAGAAATTGGGAAAGACGCCCGGACGCAGCAAATCTGTCCAGTGAAAGGTGGTCCTTAAAGGTATCTGCTTAAGGGTTATATGACCCTGTGTAACAATAGC
>NC_136491.1:154607936-154745436 GCF_053919585.1 Euprymna scolopes
GGACAGACCAGAAAAATGCTATTTTTAACTCATAGTTTACAGACCAGAAAATAATATTTAAAGCTGACGAGTGATAGACCACAAAAAAATGCTATTTTTTTAGAACTTACTATTGACAGACCACAAAACTGAATGTCTAAACTCACGAATTGCAGATCATAAGATCCTATTTTAAACCGACGAGTGACAAACTAGACCAATTCTATTTCAAACTTATGTATGACAAACAAATGAAAATTATATTTCAAACTTATGCTTGACAAATAAATAAAAATTCTATTTCGAACTTAAATGTTACGACCTCGTATTAATATTTTAACTTAAGTATTACAAAAAGGCCGACGGAATAGTCTTTTTAGTGTAAAAATATGACTCGCGTCCATTCAATTTGCGAATTTAACGAGAAAAATAATATTTCAAAGTGAATGTAAGAAATTATAAGAAACGTTCATTGAAATTTTAGCATGGCAAATTAAGGAAATATTATTTGAAAATTTAGTATGACAGAAGAACGATAATATTTCAGACTGTTTTATAGATCGACGAGAATGTCATTTCAAACTTAAGCGTGATAATGTTCATCCATAATCACGTATGATAACATACGTTGACATACACCAATACACGTTAAATCATCAGTTAAGCAATGTTGAGCCTGGTCAGCACTAAAATGGGTGACCATTTGATAATTTTAAGTGCTGTATGTGTTCTCTGCTCATCTCTGCATTGTTTCTAGTCGCCTTGGACTTCTTTTTTTCCATTTGTCTCAAATGCCAGGAGAGGTGTAGTTAGTAATTATGCAACTCTTGCCTCACAATTACTTGCGCAATTACCATTATAGGGGGTATCCATTGTCTTTCGAGACCGAACGGAAATGTATTTTATGACAGACTAACGCAAATGCAATTGAAAATAAAACGAGACACACTAAATTATATTTAAAATTAAATGAGACACTAAATTATATTTAAAATTAAATGAGACACATTAAATTATATTTAAAATTAAATGAGACACACTAAATTATATTTAAAATTAAATGAGACACACTAAATTATATTTAAAATTAAATGAGACACACTAAATTATATTTAAAATTAAATGAGACATACTAAATTATATTTAAAATTAAATGAGACACACTAAATTATATTTAAAATTAAATGAGACACACTAAATTATATTTACAATTAAATGAGACACACTGAATTATATTTACAATTAAATGAGACACACTAAATTATATTTAAAATTAAATGAGACACACTAAATTATATTTACAATTAAATGAGACACACTAAATTATATTTACAATTAAATGAGACACACTAAATTATATTTACAATTAAATGAGACACACTAAATTATATTTACAATTAAATGAGACACACTGAATTATATTTACAATTAAATGAGAAACACTAAATTATATTTACAATTAAATGAGACACACTAAATTATATTTACAATTAAATGAGACACACTAAATTATATTTACAATTAAATGAGACACACTAAATTATATTTACAATTAAATGAGACACACTAAATTATATTTAAAATTAAATGAGACGCACTAAATTATATTTACAATTAAATGAGACACACTAAATTATATTTAAAATTAAATGAGACACACTAAATTATATTTAAAATTCTTGATAAACTAACGAAAATGATATTTTAAACTTTAACATGACAGATTAAGGAAATGTCATTTAAAAATTAGGCCTAATAAGACCAGTAAATATAGCTTTACAAACTCACGCGTCAAAGACTGACAAAATTGTTTTTCAATGTTTTTTCATCAACCTCAAGCATGGCAACGAGACTGACATAAGTTTATATATAGGTGTTTAGATATTTCTAAAAGGTGGTGGGATTATGCAATGTACGTGTTTAAATACGATTTCAACTTGAAGTATGACAGACCTACACGCCGACGGACAAAGGCGTGTCGTGCAAGATGCAGTGACGAACATAAGCAAGCAAGCAAGCACATACGCACACAGAAACACATATACACGCATTAGAAAATAAAACTTTCCATCTGGCACGGTAATCAAGCCACGAACGGAATCCTCGCAGAAAAGAAACAAAGAAATAATTTTCTCCGATCCATAAAAAAGTAAACAAAACCAAAAATGCAAACGAAATGCGCGAGCGAACGTAGAAAACAAACAAAACGACAGAAAAACACAAAAAAAAAGACAAATTACGTTTTCTCGATTTTCCGTTTAAATGCTGTACGCGCGCAGTTCGCGTAAGCAGATAGGCGGGTAATTGTGGCCGCGATGGCATTCCGTAAATCAATAAATTGATCGTAACGCTAATTTTCCCCCCCTTTTCCGCACACGTTCGTTTCGCATCGATATCTTTTCTTTTAGTCTTTTATTCAATTATTTTTGTTTGACTTTTTTTTTTTTGTATTTCATTTTCTTTTTCCTTATTTATTCACCCGCGTTCATTTTCTTTCGTCACCATTTCTTCTTTCTTCCTTTCTTTCTTAAATAGAAACTCATTCAATACTGATTTTTTTCATTTTTTTGTATCCGTATTTATTTATTGTTTCTATCTTATTACAGTTATTTGCTTGCATCTCCACGAACACAGTGTTAGAGAGAGGATCAGTGTTAAATGTGGGCAAATTTCTGCTCCTAAAAACAAACGCACCTTCGATTGGGAAACGAAATAAAATTAATTCAATCCAGGTTTTATAGACGAACAAATACTACACTTTGCTCTTAGATAAAAGGTCAAGGAATATTTTGTTTTTCGTTTTATTTAATTAAATGTTAGTTTTCTTTCTACATGCACGATGATAAAATTGGTAAAAATATTGCAACGTGATAGGAAGTGAGGCACGAAAAACTAGAAATATTATTATATTCATCAACGGTTCGTCTTCAATTCAAGACTTCATCGAACTTATTCACGTTTCCTAGTTATAAGTATTGAACCAACAATTTCTTTCATTCTATATAAGTATTAATTCATTCAAAAGCCTTCCATTCTTTTTATATAAACATATACGCAGTCATTTTTTTCTTTTATAAAAGCACTAGAAGACGTGCCCGGCGTTGTCCGGTATTAAGCGTAATGTTAAATTCCTTAAGAAAATGAAGTAAAAAAAAAAACTAAAAGAAACTGAGATATGTGCATACGAGTATTATGTTTTTTTTTCTAAACCGTTCACTTCTTATAAGTAAAAAACAATACTCGAGCAGAGACCGAAACCAAAACGTAAAGACAGTGAGCCAAGTACAATAACCATTAGACGAGCTTGAGACGTTCGTTTAAGTGTTTTCAAACCTATTTATTCTTAACATAATGTGAACAGTTCGCGCATGCGCAGTCGTGAAAGTTGACAAACAGATAAAATGCCGATGACCTTCAAGTACCAATTTTAAATGTTGATTCCTTAGCAGCCTTTTACTGGAAGAAAACCGATTAATATTGTTTCCCCGTGTCTGAATACCCTATATACCAAATTTCAAATTTGTAGATCAAAAAATTTTTTGAGTATAGAGGTTGAAAAGTGTCCTCATTTGATATATATATATATATATATATATATATATATATATATATATATATATATTTATATGTGTGTGTGTGTGTATGTATGTATATATATATATATATGTATATATATATAAAGAGAGAGAGACAGAGAGTAAGTTATAAAAATACATATGGCAATTAAGCTCATTTTTGTGAGAATTCGCCAGGCTTATGCATAAGTCTGACGAATTCTCACGTGTAGCTTAACCGCTATATATATTTCCATAACTTACTACCTAGCTCTACCTAGATATTGAGCACTTTTAAAGTAAATACTAAAAATTTACGCAAAAAATTATATTTCCGTATATTAATTTATATATATATATATATATATATATATATATATATATATATATATACTAGCAATTCAGCCCCGCTTTGGTCGCCCCTTGTCCTACGTGTGAATACACTTTATGTAAGATTTCAAATGTTTAGACCAAAAATTTTCTGAGTAGTTTCGTAGAGACTGCAGAGGTATTTTTTTTACTTTTACCCCAATTTTGACCCCTTTATATTTCTTTGTTTTTGTCTTAAATCAAAATAAAACTTTTACGCATGTTCAAGTTACCTACATCTTAAATTTCAAGTGTTTCGACCCAAAATTGGCGGAGAAGTTGGGTGGAATCTGAAAAGGTTAACTCTTTGAACTTTGACCTTTTGGCAGCCAAATTTTCGCATCAAAACTGATTAAAATGCTTGCCGCATGTCTGAATACCCGTTATGTATAAATTAAAAATATTTGGACCGAACATTGGCTGAGTAGTTTGGTAGACTCTCAAAAGTCAAATTTTTTAACTTTGACCCCTTGACAGCTCAAATTTTCGACCAAAACCGATTAAAAATTTGTCTGAATACCCTTTAAATAAAATTTCGAATGTTTAGATCAGAAATTGGTTGAGTAATTTAGTAGGGGCCGCAGAGGTCAATTTTTTTTAATTTTCACCACAGTTTTAACCCCTTGACATCAAATTAAAGCGTTTGATCCATGTCCAAATAACCTACATCTAACATTTCAAGTGTTTAGACCCAAAATTAGCGGAGGGGTCTAGTAGAGTTTAAAAAGGTCAAATTGTTGAACTGCAACGCATTGGCAGCCAAATTTCTAGCCGATAACAGATTAAAAAGATTTTCCCAAATCTCAATACTCCTTATGTCAAACCTCGAGTCTATAGACTGAAAATTGACAGAGTAATTTGGTAGGGAAATGTATACACACAGACACACACGCACATTTTCACTTATATATATATATATATATATATATATATATATATATATATATATATATATATATATATATTGAGTAACATGATTCATAATTTTTTAATTGAAAATCAGTTCCAAAAGGAAAAAACAAACAAAATCAATAGTTTGTACGGTCGTTTCGGATGTTTTATTGAAATAGACAATATATCTTAAACAATACTTTAATAAAAAGATTTTCTTATATTTAAACAAAGTCTCATGTTCAAGACTCAATACTCAATAATATCTATTTCAATAAAACATCGTTTCCGAAACGATCGTACAAACTATTGATTTTGTTTTTTTTTCCTTTTGGAACTGATTTTCAATTAAAAAATTATATATCATTTTACTCAATATTAAAATAGCTCTATGATATCCATACATATCGAGCTTATTATATATCTACCTTACAACGAGCGGTGTTTATCTTTAAATAGTATAAATGCACATATATATATATATATATATATATATATATATATATATATATATATATATATATATATATATAATGGGCGGAAGTCTCTCGAGAGCTCTTTCAGCTATCATCTCATCAGGAGAAAATCGATAGCGTAAAAATAATAATACTATGGCGAAAGTAAAGAGTTCTGATGGGGAACTATTGAATGTGCCAAAAATTACGGGGACGCTAAAATAAAGTTTATTAACGTTTAAAAAACAATTAAAATAATGGCACAACGAGGAAAAAAACGGGAGAAAAGATTCAGTTCCCCAAAGAGAAACAATGTGTTAGATGTTTCTTTCTGCCGGCACAAAGAAGGTTTCCGCACCGCAATAGAGACAGACTCCAAAATCTTTAAATGGTTTCTTGAGTCTTCTCTATGTAGCACTTCAAACCATTCAATTTAATATCTATCGGCACAGCACGGGTTGTCAACCAAATGCTGGCCAATAGCAGAGTCCACGGCTGCAGAAGGAGGGAGACTACCAGACCCCATCCTCCCTTGTCTGATCTTCGATGGAACATGCTGGTTTATACGAGTCAAAAGACGCAAGGATGTTCGCCCAACATAACCAGCATCGCACTGACATTTATTTAAATATATATATATATATATATATATAAATATATATATATTTATATATAGAGAGAGAGAGAGAGCGAGAGAGATAGAGAGAGAGAGAGAGAGAGAGATAGAGAGAGTCGATCCAAAAGTAAGGCCTCCCATATTTTTAACTCAAAAACTAAAATGTTAAAAAGTTACGAAGCTCGATGATGTCAGATAACATTTGGAGACAAGCGTATCGGTGAGCATTGAACAAAATGAAGTCTGAAAACACTATCTGTAAGAGACTGAAACATTCCTGTAACTTACCTCGACTGGCATGAATAAATACTGATAACAAAATAACAGCAGCATAATTATGTAAATCAATTCCAATTAACGAAGACCATTTCTGTTTACTAACGGCAAAATAAGTTTTTATTTCTAAATCACAATCAATAAATATCCCTGCGGTGCAAATGCCTTTTCCGATCTGTAGAAGGGGCATTTTAAACCTGTGTAATTTATTTTATGCATATTTTTTACTTAAGCATATCACCTTAATTAATTTATAACTTGTCTATCAGATTATTAAAACATCGTTTATATTTTCGGAAATATTGTCACCCACGTTAACCCAATATGGAGTAATCTTCCATCATGATAATGCTCGTTATTACACAAATCTATTGACCTCCATAAATAATTTGGTTGGGAAATCTTGCCACATCCTGTTCATTCTGCCTTATCTGGCTGCTTTGGATTATTACTTATTTCGAGGATTATAAAAAACATTTAGATGACCTAATGTTAACACCACAAGAGTAGATTGAACATAAATATAATTCATATTTCATATAAAAAAAAATAAATAATTTTACTAGCGAGATACTTAAAATCCAGTTGACCGAGAGAATCAAGTTCTAGACAAAATGTTTTGTTGAAACGTACAGGTTTTTTTTATTTTCAATAAGTTTAAGTTTTTTAGTAAACTGATAGTTATTAAATAATTATTAAATAATTAGTAGAGACATCAATAGTGTCAAAGGAATAATCTTACACAAAAAAAGTCTCGGAGAAGAAGGTATACAGAACCAGACAAACTAGCCATATAAATGGCACTGAAACCGAAGAATTATTTGCTCCGCGGTAATCAAGTCAAATATAATGGTAATGCGATTCAATTCACATTTGTGAAGTTGTAGAAAAAATGCACTGTTTTTCGAAGAGCGAGGAATATATTGGAAAACCATTTCAGAAACAACAAAAAGACATACGTCTTATTGCGAAAAATATGGACGAATAAAAAACGAATATTTTTCTAAGAACTTCATCGTTCTAAAAAAAAAACGGTTCAATTGTTTTTTCGATAAATGTTATTCGGCTATCGACACACTTTTATTGATTTATAAACGGGTCGATATTGCCGATTTTTTTTTTTTTTGCTTTTTTGAGGATCGATAATAACAACAGTATTTTTTTTTTTTAATTCTGAGGGGGAAGTAACGGATTGCTTTTTGTTAACAAACGTTCCTATATCATTTTATATTCTATAATTAATACCAATGTATATGTGTGTATGTGTGTGTGTGTGTGTGTGTGTGTGTGTGTGTGTGTGTGTGTGTGTGTGTGTGTGTGTGGTCTATCGCTTCGATAAATGATGCTGTGAATTGCACATGCATTTTGTGGCAAGAACTGCGCAATCACCAACCGCACATCTCCTGAATTGGTACTGTTAAATATCAGTGGCAAGTATAAATTTCAGGACGACCGGAAACAATGCCGAGATAAGCGGAGAGCATATGCATCACCTGCTATTCCCAAATGGTCACCCAGCTGGTACTGATCAGGTTCATCGTTGCTTAATTTACGAGAACCGGTGTGTCAATATGATTATGCCATATATATATATATATATATATATATATATATATATATATATATATATATATATCGCTACTTCATTTAATTACATAAATTAATATACGAAAGTATAAATTTATGCGTAAAAGTATTTACTTCGACAGTGCTCAATACGTAGGTAGAGCTAGGTAGTAAGTTATAAAATATATATGACAATTAAGCTACACAGAATATTCCGCGTGGATGAAACGCGGAATATTCTGTGTAGCTTAATTGCCATATATATTTTATAACTTATTATATATATATATATATGTGTGTGTGTGTGTGTGTGTGTATATGTATATATATATATATGCGTACAACGACACACACACATAGAAGTGACCATCAAGCACGTGCTGCTAGTGGCGCTCATGTCTGCACCATGTGTGCTAAAGAACGCTAGAGTTTGACAGGTCTTAAAAGCCACTTTCTTGCGTCTAATTACTGAGCTGTCTTCATGTTTTAATTTTTTAATGCTATATTAAGTAATGGTAATATTTGAGAACAAATTTGCTGCCATTATATATATGCACATATATGTATATATATATATATATATATATATATATATATATACGCGTGTATGTATATATGCGTGTATATGTATGTATGTATGTATGTATGTATATGTATATATATATATATGTGTATATTAAATAAAAAATGAATAGTAAATGTTACATATAGCATTATTATATCATCAGAAAAAAAAAGAATAAAATAGAAAACCTCTTAAGGTCATGGTATTTCGAAGCTAAGTACTTCTCATCAGAAGAGGATATGGGCCAGTATTATACAAAATATAAAACATAGATAAAAGTTGGCTTAAGAACATTTAGAAAATGAAGAAATTATTTATAAGATACAATAAAGGAGCTATAAAATATAAGAATGAAAACATTAAAATAAAACTAGAAAATATATGTTATTATACCGTAGTTTTATGCTGCTCGCACTAGTGATTACATTTCTTTCTTTAGGTGTCCTTTTCCTATAAATGTGTTTTCATACACAAATTCTGTGGCTACCATGGCCTGGTGGTTTTACCGACAATAAAGATACCCGTAATACTTTGTATTATAGATTTTCTACTTCTTTTTATCACATAACCCATATCATCTGCACTTCTTATCAATGTGTTTGTGTGACTTTTGGCAGGGTTTTTTTGATTGTCATTTTAACTGAGTGTTTTTATGTTTTAGACTAATGTTAGCTAATGAAAGTCGGGTGTATCTATAAACCGAGAATTCAGAATAAAGTGTAAAAAAAACAATAAGAATGATTCGTTCTGGTTATTGAACTTGTTTGTCGTCAGCTGACACTATAAAACCTAAGACACTCGAATTAATTATAAAAAACGTCACATAGAATTACATAACAATACTTATCAGTGTTTGTGTGTTTTGGGGGAAAGGTATATCATTGTTATTTGTAAAGAAGTTTTGAATGTTTTTTACTAGTGTTAGATAATCAATCAACATCGCGTGTATCGAAACACTGAGAATCCAGAATGAATCGGCAACAGCAAATAATGAGAATGATTCATCCTGGTTAATGAACGTGTTTTTCGTAAGCTGACACTATCAAACCTAAGAAACTCGAATCAATTGTGAATACAGTATACTGAATTACAAAAAGAAGGCTTAAATTGAGTTTCGTTGTTTTTGATTGGGTGAATAAAGAGAGACTGAATTCTAGAACACTATTCGTTACTCTACTATTTCAAAGTTCTCTTAGCGAGCTGCTTCAGTAAAACTTCTAACTTTTTCAATTGAAATTATAAACTGCCTATAAAACCGAAATTAACTTTTATTACTGTTTTATATAAAACCGAAATTAATTTTATTACTGTTTTATAGTCGGGTTTATATAACTGTGTTTGTTTGTGTCTAGTGTATATAAGGTATACGCGTTTATTTAATAGATGCTCTTGTATCGTCTAGTGGTTATAATTAGTAAAACAGTTACTTTTCTTTTTATATGGCGTGTTTGTACGTGTCGATTTGTTACGTCTTTCTATGTGGGTGTTTTTACATATTCACGACAATAACGAATGGGACAATAACTGACAATATTTAACAATGACGACTGACACCATTATCTGCTTGACACATACCTTATCCATTGTCTCTCTCTCTCCTCTGGCAACAAGTATCTGAAATGAAGGCATCTGCTTTCGAATAGAACAAACATAGAATTACGCCGTTATCATTTCCAGATCTTAATCTTCTTCCTTACATTTTCCTTAGTTGGTTCGTAGATGCTTCTATCAGACTATCGAGACAGCTTCTGTTTGCTAACACAGCGGTAAGCTAACTACACAGCTCGTCTCTTCGATTCTCCGTTACAGATTAACACCTAATTCTGATTTCTTCTGGCTTACGTGTCTCCTACGTTAGCCAAAGTGGGCAATCTTGTTTGTCACGTCAGCCACATCGTAGTTTACTAAACCAAATTTCAAACTACCTTTGTTTATGCTGTTCGTCTATTCATTACTTTTTCCTTTGAGACAACATTTTCTAGTTAAATGTTTTACATAAGTATTTTAACTAACATTCTTTTCTTTAAAAAAAAAATTGCAAAGGACCACAACCTAACAATAATTACTTCTGTATTGCTAAACCTCCAGTATTGCTAAACCTCCAGTATTGCTAAACCTCCAGTATTGCTAAACCTCCAGTATTGTTAAACCTCCAGTATTGCTAAACCTCCAGTATTGTTAAACATAACAGTTCTCCAGTATTGCTAAACCTGCCAGTAGTGTTGATTCGGAAATTGTAGAAAACTTATATCTATATTTAAAAAGAGATGAAGTCAGTTCATCTTTACACTTCAGTCTCTACTAAAGCCATGTCTATTATGATAGGATTTGTGAATGATCTCTTTCAAAAATCGCTAACGAAACGAATCGCTTGGCTCATTACAGCAATAAAATAGACACCTACTGGCTGGGAAGCTCAGATTTAGTGGCGTTTTCTTTTCTTTGATGCGTTATCACAACGCTTTGTCTCTAAAGAACTCAAATCAGTCACCAAATACAAAACGCAACGTCAATCATTTATCAAACTTTGTCTTTTGGTTTTTCTTTTGAACAAGACACTTTTCAAAGTCAATCTCTCTCTTTTTTTTTCTTTTTTCTTTTAATAAATGTCCTTCGGCTGATAAACGACAATATTTTTTTGCTTGGGAGTCACTACATATCAAGGGTCGAAGGCCACTCGGGGATGAGGGTTAATAAATAGGTAGTAGTATAGTAATCGTTAATAATGTAAATTGGGTAGAATTTGATTATTTATGGGGGCAGCTCAACAGGAACTTGTTTACATTGGATTTGAAGGCTATCATGTTGTATACAACCGAGAATCAGACCAGCGGAACTATGTTCCACATCCTGGCAGTTTTGGAAAGTTCTGAAATCTGTGTTAAGATTTAGGCACAGATAGAGTGGGGGCAATCGTATATAGTGGTTTTTGCTAGTCGAATGTTTTTGTGAAAGTTTGGCGGGGGGCATAGATTTCAGTACAGTCGAGCACTTACCATGAAAATAACGAGAAAGCCGAGAAAGGCTCGAAACGTCTCTTCTGTGGAAAGAAGTTTCAGGAAAGAGAAAAGGACATCGCCTACTAGATTTCGAAGCCGGTTTTGAACACTATCAAAGCTGGATAGGGCGCGCCGAGCCGATCCTGCCCAGATATGACAACAATATTGCATTTCTAGTTCGCTTTATGTAAAGTTGTAGAAATCCACAGACGTTTTTTCTAACATTCAGTGTTTAATTAAACTATAAACGCGTTATTATAAATGGCATTAAATATGTTGTAGACAATCCAACGCATACAATATTATATCTCCGTGTTTTTCATTATGTTATGAACTTAACATTAGTCTACATTTTGTTTTTCTTTAGATTTCGTATTGTCAAACCCGCTCCATCCACATGCCGAACGGGCACCTTTTTATTTTGTTTTAATTAATAATTAAAAAGGAGAATATACAACGAGCCGTGATATATTTCGTTTATCATAGGGACGTCTACAATGAAATCTGATTTAATTCACATCCATCGACTCTAATCAGCTGCCCAAAGGTTCGCAAACTTCTATACAAATAGCAAATATGAAATTGAATCAATAACAGCTCATTCTTATTTTCTAATAAATAGCTCAGGCCATCATCATATCTTATCGCATGGCGGTGCTGTTTGCCTCCTTAAGGTCTTGGTTTGAGCAATGAGGACCCAATCGGCAGTTTTCCCTAGGGTGGTGCATCGTTTATACCTCTCCACATGGACATAAAGGTGAGGTGTCTAGGCCCCACTTGTGGAGATTGTCTTTTGTTTTGCCTACTTTGGCTCTGGCCCTATTTAGAGTCACACAGTTTTTTTTCTACCAAGGTTTGAACCCTGAGGGAATGTTTCTTTTGGGTCTGGTATGGCTTCATTTTTATTTCTGCTGTTATAGTCTCACCATCGTTCCATCCTATAGGAGGCAGCTTGCCTGGGATCGATTTCCTCTATATTGATGAAGCTACTGCGAGATTTTAGTCTTTGTCTCACTGATTGTTGGCCAAACAGTGAGTGCCTGTGGTCAAGCTGTTTGTACCGTTCTATTCTGATGATAACTTCTCACCTGATATGTGGTGGTGGAATACCAGTTAGGCAGTATAGAGCTGGCAAGGTAGTTGGTCTTAGGGCACCAGTTATGGTCCAGTATGTCTTGTTCAGCTCAGGTTGCAGGTACTACTTACCTCGCATGCAAATATTTCCCTCGCTTGCAAATAGTTACTTCGCATGCAAATACTTACCTCGCATGCAAATGCTCGGTTCTCGAGTCCCGAGTTCGGATATCTTCAACTGATGAGTCCAATGAGGGCGAAATTCGAGTCATGGATTTCCGGTTTGTGGCTTTCGTGGATTATGTAAACTGTGGCGTTATTTGAATTTGGAAATAATTTTGTATATATATATCATATCACATTCAATTATATATATATATATATATATATATATATATATATATATATATATATATATATATATATATATATATATATAGCAAGTGGAGATGGTAATTAATAAAAACTGAAGAAAGTGCTCAATACTGTTGTAGAGCAAATATGGGTTTTATTTTTTATTACCGTATCTTTCTGTTAAGTTACATTATTGTTTCGGCTACACGGCCGTTTTTTTGGGCGTCTGTAGCGTCCTCAGACTTTTACAGAAATGTTCGCTATTTTGGGATGAAAGAGTGGAAGAGTGAATGAGGTCGAGGGGGGGTAGCGAGGAGGGCGGAAGAGGAAGAGAGGAAGGGAACAAGGAGGGAAATGTACAACCAACTGATGTCTCATGTACATAGACGCACACCTTAGAGTATGACACCCCAATATAGCCTTCCGCCAAAACTGATCAATAATACCATATAAAAAAAATACCCCAACTTAGAACAATAACTACAGCATTCAATCCCCATATAAACGACCCCAAACTCCTCCCCAAAATCTATAAACATGGCTACCTAGAACCACTACCTCGCGTACGTGGGCGCTTATTAATGCGTATGTTAAGTATATGTGGATGACACCCGCGCCCATATTTTACGGCTTGCCACGCTATATACCCGTATGTATATGTGTGCGCACATATTTGTGCTTAAGGGAGTGTGGGTTAGTATCTTTGCAGATGTATATAACGAGAGCAGATGTGCGTGCGTATGTGTATGTGTGTATGCATGCTTGTCTGTGTACATGCATGCGTGTGGGAGCGTGCATCTCTGGGTTATATTTGTATGCGGAGGAGTACGCCGGCGCGCCCGTGTGCACCCATATCTAACAAAAAAAAATCGCACTAATGAAAATGAAAACATTATGTACAGAACTCTGGCAATGAGCTTATGCTCATATCTATGTATAACCAGATCTACATCGAACGAAAGTATTGCGCCTACGTACCCACAAATGAACTTAGATTTAAATCTATCCAGACGAATATGTCTATACCAATTACTGCTTGTATAACTGGGTGTGTATGTGGGTGTATGCACGCACGTGTGCATCCACGTGGGCGTCCGTGTGTACACGGGGTTCCGGTGTGTGTTTGCGTGTGCCTGTGTATGCGTGTGTGGATATGAGAGTATAGATGCCCGCTGCCTGCTGTCCACATAGTGCGTAAGAGCGTGCAGCTGTGTATATATGTCGATTTATGTGCTCACGAGTATTGGTATCTGCATGCGCGCACGCGCTTGAACGTATGCGTGGGGTGCTAGTATGCCTGAATCAATATGCGCATATGAGCCTGTATAATCGCCTCCTTGGAGGCAGGGGCGTCGATGTATGTATGTATCTGTGTATGTGCGCATCCATGCCTACGCAAGCGCACCCAATCTTAGCACCTTAAAGAAAATTTGACGGAGGCGAGAACAACGCAGGTGTCTATGCATGCAGGCGCACATATGCACATATATTTGCACGCCAGGGCGAGCATGTATGCGTACCCGTGACCGTTTCTTTTAAGTATATATGTGTGTACGTGCGCATGTGTGTACCCGTGGCCGCGACCAAACAATTAACAACAAAATAAAAACTAAAAATAAATAAACCGAATCATAGCCCCCCCTCGCCTCCACACACAAGCGAACACCCAACAGCTCAAGACATACTTACCAAGAAATCACCCCACCAACGAGACGCTAAAAACTTTAACACTAAGACTCCCCCACATATTCCCCTTCCCCTCATGTATCCTATGCCCTCAGCCACATCAGAAATGAACTTCCCAGACCCTCCTCCACAAGTTCCTTAAACCCCAAAACTAAAACATTATCGACATACCAAACGCCCCCCCCACCTTCCCTCCTTGTTCCCTTCCTCTCTTCCTCTTCCGCCCTCCTCGCAACCCCCCTGACCTCATTCACTCTTCCACCCCAAAATAGCGAACATTTCTGTAAAAGTCTGAGGACGCTACAGACGCCCCCCAAAAAAAACGGCCGTGTAGCCAAAACAATAATGGAAACAAAGTTGATATAAAAAATATATTTTGCGAAAATTATCTTTACTTTCATCATATTTTGCTTAGGGTAAAAATTTTGAGTATCAAAACCTATCTCTTTACAACCCCCTCCTTTTCGTTAGCTATCATACTTTCATCAACCACAGTACATTTTCTGTAGGCTTTTTTTTTAACCCAGTCAACGACGGGTACTTCTGCAAGTATATATATATAGGTAGGAAACTGGTCCCTTATTGAATAAATATCGATTGAAAAATATTATGAGCGTTTTTGAAGAAGATATTGTTTTCAAAGCGACTACACACACCCATAATATTTTTTAAAATTATTTTTAACTCTTGTTTTAAAAAAATAAACTTGATCACGGAGTCAAGACATGAAAAACGAAACCATATATTTATTTTAAAGAATACTTTCGTTTTAACAGTTTTTGTGTTATTGCGAAACAAAAATAAAAGAAAGAAAACACGTATTATCAAAGAAAGCAATTATTTATTTAGAAGTATTAATTGTTCAAACAATTCTTGTGTTATTACGAAACAACAAAAAAGAAAACATGGTATTTATGTATGTTTTTGCACTAACCTTATAGTACTCATTTCAAAAGTTAGAAATAAACGATTTGGGTACTATCAGCGACATTCAAAACCAAAACACCTTTCGCTCCAGTCGCGTTCCTTGCCGTTTTATTCATTCTAAACCATTTTTGGTGTATGATTACTATTTTCTGTTAATTTCAGTCTTATTTGATCAGTAGTTTAAGAGTTCATCGGTTAAATATTTACACAGATATACACATATATCTACTCTTTATTTATATAGATTTCTTTTTTCATTTTTGTTTTTAGTACTTCGATTCAGTTACGTTGGAACATGATTTCTGACACCTACGCTGTTATTCGACGCCTAGCATTGAATCCAGTATAAACATCAAGCAGCAATTCCTTTTATTTTATTCTGTTAATGGAAGAAGAATCAAAAAAGGAAATTAACCGATCCTTTATAATAATTACAAAAGCATCTATCCTATTTTTACTGTTTCCTCACTTGGTGCTGTTATCCAATGATTGGCTGGTAGTTGCTTAGAGTACGAGAGATGTTTCGTAGTCGCAACAAGATTTGGATGTGTTGGAAATCATAGCAATCACCAAATACTTCGAGACTCTGTGCAACTCTCTTCCATTTTTCTGTTTTCTAACTGACTACAATATGGTTGTCTTCAAGTCCCACGTAAACAAGTTCTTGAATAGCCGTTACCTTAAGTAATCCAATTTATCAAATTTCCACTACTAACGATTACTACACTATTGTCCCATTAACTAACGTACACTCATTAACCCTTATCCTCGAGTAGCCTCCTGGGCTTGATAAGTGGTGACGTTTTGTAAAAAAAAAATATGAAATCTCCTGAATTCTCATTATTAAGTAACGTATTTTTAATAACTTATCACTCGTTTGGAAACACATGATCTCTTCCGCAGTTTGTACGCATCATCATCATCATCACCATCATTATCATCATCATCATCATCTTTAGATCATTTCACTCCTTCTCGAAGTCTATTTTGGGGCAGTGCAACTGAGCGTCATATGTAGCCCTACTTATCTAGGTTGCTCTGTGTTTTTTCGCCTTTCTCTCGGTCTGGTTTAGTGTTACTTATTCTTTCCGGAGCAGTTCAGATCCTGCTGGAATGTCTTTCGGTGCCGGAAAAGCCTCGTTATTGTTGTCTTTGACTGAGTCATTCCACCAACGCCGGTGAGGGCGGAGGGTACATAACAAGCCTTCTCATGGGGCACCTCTTAATTTTTCGCACTACACTCATCTCGGAAAAAAATAATTTACTAAGATACAGCAAATTGAAAAAGTAGTTTTAAGTTTTAAAAGAAAACAGCTCAATATGTGTTCACAAATTATGGTATCTTTTAAATTGATGATTCAAATATTTTTCTCGATTCCGATACAAATACCTTTCCCGATTCCGGTCCTTTAATATGAACAATTAATATTTAAGTATAGAGTTGTCGCTTTTTTATAATTATTATTTTCGGAATACTGTAAAAACTCATTATGCATATTTTTCTGCCAACTTTAAAATATAGGGTATCCCGAAAGAAGCTGACGGGTTTTAAATTTGATCAACTTCCTTAATATTTAAGTTATGCTTACCAATTTTCATGTGTAGGTAGATGAGTCTCTCCTTGATGTTTTGAGATATAGTGAGATATCATACTTTACTTATTCCTATTTTATTTACGCAACTTAATCTAGGGTATGTTTTTCACAAGGTCTAATTATAGTTATGAAAAATGATGTTACTCAAATGTCCACCAATTCCGATTACTTCATCCGCCGTTACTCCACACCATACTGTACATTTTTGAGGGTGTAACTGCCGTTGTGCTGTGGCGTGGAAATTTTCTGATCTCCAAACCCTGAAATTTTGCTTATTTATCAACCCATTCAGATGAAAATAGATCTCCTCGGACATAATGATGGTGTATTTCAGTCTTTTTCCGGATCTTTTGGCTGAAGGTTTTGCACTAATTGAATGTTATATAGAAATTTGACATCTTTATAAATCATTCTGTGAAGAAATGATCGAGAGATTTGACTTGATCTCCTTCTTATTGATGTGGATGGATCCTCGGCCACACGATCTGCTAATCTCTGACGATTCTCATCACTTCTTGCCGTACAGGGTCTACCAGAATTAGGGAAGTCACATACAGACCCTTGCTCATGAAATCGAGCCACCATAGCTTTTATTGCATTAGGAATAGGGGAATTTTTGGTCTTGAAGTTTCGTCGAAATTCTCTTTGAATTTCTGATATTGACTCATTCAACTGAAAATACGAATCTACGATAAATATCCGCTTCTCGTTAGTGTAACGACTCATGATGACCTTGGAAGGGTTACTCTAGATAATCTGAAAAATAAAAGAAAGATATAAAAAATTAAGAGTTATAAAAGTTTTTTTAACCATCAGCTTTATTTGGGACACCCTGTGCATTTGTGGAGGACGATTTCTAGATTTTAATTTTACTAGTCGTTTAAGAAAGAGCTACTAGTGGTAGATCCATCAGCCCAGATGTGGCAACAATACTTACATGGGTGAATGTTGGTTTTGCAGAGATTTGAAGAAATATAGTATACTCTCTGATATGTGTAATTTTCTAGCAGCAGCCTTGGCAATTTCTTCAATGCATTTGTCCTAGTTCATGTTGCCTTTGAATGTTAAGCCAAGAGTTTGAATGATGATATCTCAAGACAATCGGTGGTTGAGAAAAATTTTTTTAAGTTGTTAAAGGAATATAGTTTAGTCTTAGTAGTATTAAATGATAAACACGCTTTATTCGGAATTGTTACTTGTCATGAAAATACATTTGCATTTACAATACAGTTTGCGGGAAGTTTGTCCTAAGGATATGAAGAAAAGATCAGAAATGAAGACTTCTTTTTTTTAAATGGTGGGCACCACTTATCAAGGCCCGGAAGCCATTCAGGGATAAGGGTTATTGTAAGTACAGTACGTTAGTGTGGAGATTTAATGAAGCGTTTATTTAAGGGGGCGGTTCATTAGGAATTTGTTTACGTTGGACTTGAAGACATCCAAGTTGTAGTTCGGTGGGAAGCAGGCAGACGGAACAGAGTTCCACAGGCGTGCAGTTCTAAGAAAGAAGCTTTGTTCATGGAATCTACGTTTTGATTTAGGCACACATAAAGAGTGGGGAAATTTTTTGACAGTGGATTCAGCTAGACGGGTGTTTTTCGTGAAAGATTGGCGAGGGAGGACCAGAGATTGGAGCTCAGACGAGCACCTGCCATGGAAATAACGATAAAACAGGGATAGGCTCGCAACGTCTCCTCTGTGGAAGAGAGATTGCAGGGTAGAGAAAAGGACATCCTCCACTGAGCCACGAAGTCTATTTTGTACTCTGTCAAGGCAGGATAGGCTGTTTTTAGCAGCTCCTGCCCAGGTATGGCAGCAGTATTCCATCCTTGGACCTACTTGGCTTTTATGTAGATAGAGAATTTCATCATTAGTGTGATATCTTTTGGAGCGGTAGAAGGATCCCACCATCTTTCCAGCGACCTTGGCAACAGACTTGATGTACGTGTTCCATTTCAGATCAGGAGTAAAGGTCAAACCCAGAAGCTTGTCAAAACATGGGTCTTCTCCTAGACGAGAGCCATCCATTTCAATTGATGCCAGATGGGGATCAGAGCGTTGATGATGTAAAGATAGGAGTTTGGTTTTAGATGCATTAAAGGTAACCAGCCACGTCTTCCCCCACTGAACCACGCGCTCGAGATCAGAGGAGAGAGAATCAGAGAGAACATTATCATTTACAGCCTTTGATGTGTAGCCGTAGATGGTCGTGTAATCAGCATAGATGTCAACGAATGATTTAAGTATGTATTTAGGGAGGTCATTGATGTAGATCAGGAAGAGAGTTGGGCCCAGTATTGACCCTTGAGGGACTCCAGCATTAATACTGCAGACCTCTGATTTTTGTCCATCTACCACTACTCTTATGAGCCTATCGGAGAGAAATGATTTAATGATTGAGAAAACATTTCCAGTTATACCGTAGCTGGAAATCTTGTGAAGTAGGCCCTTATGTCATACCTTGTCGAAGGCCTTTGATATGTCAAGAGAAATTTCCCTAGAAAGGAAACCTTTGTCAAGAGATTATCTAATCCTGTGAGATATAACCGTTAGCACATCTGCGGTAGATCTTGCAGAGCGGAAACCATATTGTGTGTCACTAAGAAGGTTATTTCTGCTGAGGTGGTTGACTATTTCTCTATTTAATATGGATTCCAGCAACTTACTCATAACACACAGGAGACTTACTGGTCTGTACTGAGAGGGAGATGACTTATCACCTGAATTCTTAAATACAGGGCATACTGATGAGGTTTTCCAGGGAGTCGGAAAGCACTTCTCCTTAAGGCAACGCTTAAACAGTTTCGTAAGTATGGGAGCAAGTTCTGGTTGAAGCTTTTTTAACACTATAACTGGGATGCCGTCAGGGCCAGTTGCTTTACTGGAATCAAGGTTCTTGATTAGCTTGGCGACCTCATGCACAGATATTTGTATGTTACCTAGCGTATTCTGTGTTATATGAGGAAATATCGGGAGTCGATGGCCTTCGTCGCATAGGGTAGAATTAGCTGCAAAGTTCTTGGCAAATAGTTTGGCCTTGTCTGATGCTGACGAGATGACCTCTGGTCCATTTATAATCGTTGGGATAGAACGCACACTTCTGTTCAGGATCCTATTTGTTAGTTGCCAAAACTGGTGGGAACCAAGCCGCTGATCAGGATTTAACAGACTGGGCATATAGCTCTCTTGCATTTTTATTAATCTTTTTCAGTGGTTGCTGGCGTTCCTAAAAGCAGCTTTAGTCTCAGTGCATCTATTACGTTGGTAGTTATGGAAAAAGTGATTTCTGTGCGCGATAGCAGCAACACATTCTGGGGAGAACCATGGCTGGCTGTTAGGTTTTTGTTGGAATTTTTTAGATTGTATGAATCGGTCTATGCCTACAATTAACCATTCAGTCAGATCTGATACTATAGAGGACACCTCCTTTTTAAACATGGAATGCAGAGGTAAATCAGATATGAATGTACGGAAGCTATCCCAGTCAGCCATAGAGTATCGGTATACAGTACGGTGGAGGGGTACGTCTGGGGACTTATTACATTTCATTTTTATCTTAACTGATACGACAGAGTGGTCGGAGGATCCTAGAGGAGAATGAACGGAACATGAACATAGCTCAGGGCAAGTTGAGAGAAAAAGGTCTAGGGTGCTTGCATATTGACCAATAGTATCGGGCACACGGGTGGGTTCGCGAACAATCTGATTGAGGTCATAAGCAATGGCAAAATCATGACAAAACCTCCCCTCATCGTCTGTCTTATTTGAATGGGTCAGCCATTCCACGTTATGGACGTTGAAGTCACCACAGATGTGGATGTTAGCCGAGGGATGTGCAGACAGTTGTCATGACCAAGATGGGCATCAAGACAGTTCCTCACCCTCCCTGTAGTCCAGATCTTGTTGAAACGGTACAACAACTGCATTGCAGCCGAGCGCGACAGAGAAAACGTGTTCTAAAAATGATGAGACAAAGACAGCGTATCAAGTATTCGATCCGATAGAATCTTGTTAAGCGCATTGCAACACGAACTTACTGTTGAACTAGAGAAAGGCCTTATTCTTGAAGTACATATAAATAAATGTATGTTGTTTACACTGTAAAAAAGTGAGTTGCATTCTTTCCTTGCCTTTGTTCCTTTGCGACTGTCTGGGTGTGCATGGAACATTTAGAATCTTGAAGATTTTTATTGATCCACACATTTGGCATCATAGTAAATAAATAGATGTTGCGCGCTTGTTAAGTGATTTTAAATAGTAAACGAAAGAAGCAAAGAGTGTTTAAAATTTTTGGAAACTTGTTGTCACTAGAACATCAGGGAATTCCACGTTTTTTCCTAAATGCCAACCATTTCGTTAAAAATCGTGCGTGAACTCCAAATGAGTTTATCTTCAACATAATAAAACCGGTTTTATTTATTAACAAAAAATAATACGTATAAATTCTGCAAGAATTTAATTTCAGCTCGCCGAAGGTTATGTGAAGCGTTTCTGTGGATATTTGCACCGTTTACTTATTTGCACTGATGTCCTCGTGACGTGGTAATGCCACTCTGAGAAAAGTAGACTTACTAATTCCGAGGAATATACGAAGTCATTGATTCATTTCACCATTTAAACTGGTTCGTTATTTTGCTTTCTGCTCCCATTTTTCGTATCCAACGCCATGTTTTTTTTGTTTTGTTTTGTTTTCAGAGGACGCGTTTGTCTCATTCGTTCATCTTCAAGAATCATCTGCTCCTTCATTCTAGATCAGGCGAATAGAAGATAAGAAAACACATATCAATTAGACGCAATATATATATATATATATATATATATATATATATATATATATATATATATATATTATAATAGAAAAATGCGAGCAGGGAAAATAATATGGTTAAGCTTACTCATGGAAAAGAAAAGGACTAGTTGTTAAAACTGGAAAAAAGGGCAAGATATTCTAGTAAAACATATAATAAATTTATAACTTAAAATATTGCAGAATTAAGAATTGATTACATAATCCTATAAATTTTTCATTTTTTTTTTAAATTCTTAATGCTGCAATATTTTAAGTTATAAATTTATTATATTTTTTACTAGGATATCTTGTCCTATTTTTCCCCAGTTTTAAAAACTAATCTTATTCCTTTTCCATGTTTAAGCTTAACCATATTACTTTTCAAAGTTGAAGAGATGAGAAAGATGAGATGATTATCATCATGACAGGTCCATTTCGCAGTCGGATTTCGGCGCCGTTTGCTTGATCTGTGTTGGTTAATAGAATTTCTTGTGTGCGGGGCGTTTGCTCAGTTGGTAGAGTGATTGCCTCGCTTGCAAGAGGCTCGGGTTTCGAATCCTGAGTTCGGACGTGTCTAACTGATGAGTCCAAATGAGGACGAATCTCGAGTCTTGGACTTTCGCTTCGTTGACTTTTGCGATTTTTTCACATGATATGCAAATGAAATGTTTCTGGTTTTGATTTTGTCTCCGCAGTTTGCATTTGGTTGTTGGAATAGCAAGTTTTTACAACAGTGTGTCAAATTTCCAAGTTACGAATTTTAGCAGCAGTGTTGGGTTTAGTGTAGCGAGTTTAGCCAGCAGTGTGTCTGATTTCGAGTAGTGAGTTTTGACATCACTGCGTCGAATTAAACCCCGAAATTTGTTTCTTTGGAAAGTGTAGAATAGTTAAATTTTTGTTCTGACGTCACTTTATATAAACGTGTTAACCGTGGTAAAAATCGGCCTATTCCTTCTTTACCCGGATTTTGGATACTTATCGGATGCATTCTAATACGAAACATATCTAAGAACACTACCAGATGCTTAAAGTATATAAATCTGCCCAGTCGTTTGAAAGTCCATACGCAATGCACTTACACGCACACACTAGGTGTAAAAATCGGACTGTTTCTGCTTTGATATGATTTTAACTATCATCGATTTTCGATACATATCAGAGAACACTCCCAGATGCATTAAAAAATGTCATAAAAAGACCGCCGTTTTAAATTCCATAGGGATTGAACACACGCACACATACACTGAAGAAAGTGTCGTTTATATATATATATATATATATATATATATATATATATATAATTTTTATTGTCTTCATGTAAATATAATCATATCTTGCTTCGATGTGAAGACCATTTCGATCATTATTGATCTCATTAGGCAAAAAAAAATTTGAAAAAAGATTTTTAAGTTGAAAAGCATTTTATAATTTTAGAGAGGAAATATTGTGCCATGTCTAACGGGTAGCATGGTTTAAAGGCTATATGATATGAAGTCGAAAAGCTTAACTTTTATGGCTGTTTTCCGTTAAGAAAAAGATGGGGTTCAAAAATTGGTTGGTGGGGATGACGCGTATAGATTAAAATAAGCAACGTTTTAGAAGGAGGGCGTTCGTGTCGCCAATTAGAGAATGAAGAAGAGAGAAAAAACGAAAAAGGGAAGGGGTACAATGAATTATATTTAAATGATTAGGAGTAGTGGAAGGTCGGAAAACAATATTTCAGACGATTTGAAATTAGGTAGATAGTGGATGTGGGATGCATTTACCAATTAGGAGCAGTTCACTGAATTTGGGTCAGGGTCGATCTGTCCGTCTTTAATGCGCGGGAACTAATTTAATTTTTTTATGATTAGAATCTTTTCTAAGATTCAATCTACTTTTGAAACTCCATTTTTATATACTTTTTGGTTATATTTTAATTATTTTTTTAATTTGTATCTCAATGAATTTATACATATATTTAAGACATTTACAAGATAATATTTATTTTACTTTTTAGTTTGTTTACATAAGTATACATAGGTATACATATATACATAAGTATAGATAGGTATACATATATACATAAGTATACATAGGTATACATACATACATAAGTATACATAGGTATACATATATACATATACACATATGCATATATATATACATTATGCTTTAAATTTTTATTTATTTATTTATATTATGAAAGGAGATCCTAATCTAGACCGTTTTCCGGGAGTTTTCCAAAATTTCCAAAATTCTACTTAAAATCACATGTGATCTCTTTAGTTAGATATACTGTTTTTTAGAAGTCTTTAAAAATTGATGCCAGTTTTTGTTCCGACAATTTTATATATTCATTTGAGAAATTTATTTATTAAATTATAATGGGGGATATTCAGGTATTTAACACTATATATGTTAAGAGAGGAATTTGTTCACTCTTAAAATGCATACATCGAGTACTAAAAAGAATGGAGAAAAAAGAAAAAAATGGTATTCAATGTTATATGTCACAAGAAGATGTTCGGAGAAGATACATCGGAGTCTAGGTAGATATTTTATTGAGTGTATTTTAGTAATTAGCTTGGATTGGTTTAAGTAGGTAAGTTGTAATATGGGCTTGTTTAGCTATCGGGGGGGGTAGATCAAGTTGATTGAGATATTTATCTAAATAAGTGCGTTAGGTTATTTCTTTGTGTTTATATATATATATATATATATATATATATATAATGTGTATGTTATTTTTAGTTCAAGTTTAATTTTGAATTTTTTGTTATTTATAGTATAAGTAAATATTAGGATGATAATAAGGTTGCTAAGATCTTCTTTATAATGTCTGCAGTTTATGGAAGTTTATTGTCTTTTATTGAGTAACTTATCTCTGTCTTTAAACCTTGTTATAATTAATTTTTAAGTAATGTATAACATGTGGAGCTAAGGAAAGAATGTGTTTTAAGTTTCTTCAGGATATTCCATTGCATGGATTGTATTAGATTTTTTTCTAATAGGTTCTTTTTAGTATACTGAAGTTGACGTTTTTATTTTACTGTTGGGATTTTCAAATGAACTTTTGTGACTTCCGAAACGTTCCTTGAAAGTATTACTTACCATAGCAATATAGTACTTACTAGCATTTGGGTGTTCTTTTCTTTGGATTTTCGCTCTGTATACTACCGAGGTTACTAAGCAATTACCATTCAGTTGGCATTCTTGTTTATTTCTGCAATTACAAGATTTAGTATTCATATTTATTTTATTCTGACGTATTATTTAGAAACTTCCTATATATTTGTTTATTATTTTTTCTAATTTTCACCGCAGCTGTAGCTTAATTTTACGGTATTTTTTATTGAAGATGTTATTGAAAATATTATTAGCTAAGAAGTGTTGCTTTATGAGATTAAGGAATTTTTTTCTAAGTTAGTTTTGACATTTAATTTAAAAAGGGGTGTGAACCATATAATTTTCCTTCTCTTATTTCTGGGTGTTTTTGATATTAGATGTAAGTTGGATATATTCTAGTCTAGTATTTTTGTAACACAGTGTGAATGTAAAATATATCTACACAATTTACATTTATTGACGCTTAATTTTCATTGGTTAATAAATTATTTATTGTTTTTATACACACTTTAAGAGGGTCGGGCTATTAGTAAAGTTTATTTTATTAATGGTAAGTTTGATTTGTTTTTATTAGTAAAGCTTCGAGTATTTCAAGTTTGAAGTTACGTTTAAAAAAACAATTAATAATTTATTAACCAATGAAAATTAAGCATCCATAAATATAAATAATAGAAATCCAACCAGTTTAATTAATCTCCAAAGATGCATCCAGAAGTATTTGAAACTACTTGGACAAATCAAAGTTATGGTTATTACATCAGCCAGTTCCCAAAAGTAAAGACTACAATAGAAAGGATACGATGTAAAATTAATAGACTAAAAAAGTATTTTCAATTTAACGAATTATACATACATATATATATATATATATATATATATATATATATATATATATATATATATATATAAGTGACTTTGTCTATGTGTGTGCAAAACGTCTCTACCTCCTCACTGAATATTTGGTCTACAGACTTGAAACTTGATACATAAAGTTTTTTGACTTCGGGATTACTTTAGATTTGGCTTTTAGCTGACAAAAATAGCTGACAAAAGGTTAAAATAGATCGCCAAAATCAGTTGACTTTGACCTTAATAGTAGTAAGTTAAATATAGCTGTTACTATTGCGCATGCCCAAAGAATATTCATATATTCAAATCGCTTAATTTTTAACATTTTTTATCCATCTGCCGACAGTTACCACAGTTAATGCATTCAGTAGATTATTAGTTAGTCCCGATGAAGTGCACCACTAGTGCATTGAGACATGAATTAATTTATGTAGCCTATTATGAATGTTTAAATATATATGTGTGTGTGTGTGTGCGTATGTATTTGTGTGTGCGTTTGTGTATATATATATGTGTGTGTGTGTGTGTGTGTGTGTGTGTGTGTGTGTGTGTGTGTGTGTGTGTGTGTGTGTGTGTGTGTGTGTGTGTGTGTGTGTGTGTGTGTGTGTGTGTGTGTACAAAGGAGCAATTAGTGCTTGTATGTTGTCTAATTTAGTTGTTGCTTTTTTTTTAGAAATTCGACCAACAATTTACTTTTCTGGTTGCGAGAGTATGCGATCATGCGTTACAAGTGATGAGTGCTTTCAGAAGTGTATTTCGCACGCACGTGTTGAATATTATGTCGAACTACTTAGTGTTCGACTGCGTGTGTCGAGTACAAAAAGTGGAGAACGTTTAAAAGCGTCGAGTAGGTAACTCCAAAGTGTCAGAAAAGAAATATAAGTCATCTACACTCCTTTTTGCTTACGGACGCTGAAACTCCCGCATCTAATTTTATTAGCTATCGGCTTCAGAGAGAAGTGATATATTTTCATAATGATTACAAGGCTAAAATGGAATCCATAATAATTTTAGTCATTCAATAAATTAAAAAATTTATGACGTGAAATGTTGAAATTTAAAATCAAAAGATATTTATTATTCCGTATAAAACAAAGAATACATTTGAAATATTATAACTCCTTATTCTATAGGATTTCCATGTCTACCATTCTTCAGAGGATAAAATATTAGCGAATAGTTATAAGTGTTTATACCTTATTTGCCAAAGTCATTTATTTAGGTGGGATAGTCTTTATAGAATTTTACTGCCAATAATATTTTGCAAAACTTATAATCACAGGTTTCCATACCAGTTGATTGTTAGATAATTTTATTCTAGAGAATATATATATATATATATATATATATATATATATATATATATATATATATATATATATATATATATATATACTTTCGAACTATGGCGGAAATCTCTCTAGAGCTCTTTCGGCTATTATCTCATCGCGTGAAAAATTGATAGCAATGAAAATAATATTAATGGCGGAAAAAAGAGCTATGGAGATCTTTATATATATTTAAGGTGCCAAAAGACGATTAAAATAAATATTTTAATTCAATAAACGAGTATGCGATTAAAGTGACACCGCGAGGGAAGAAAAAAATAGAAGGGAGGTGATCAACTTCCCCAAAGAGACATAACGTTTTTAACGATTCCTTCTGCCGGCACAAAGAAGGTCTTCGAACCGCGATAGAGACATGTATTTTTCTTTAATTTTAGCAATGCTTTTGAGACATCAATTAATAAATATTTCCGAAATTTGAGTTTAGTTGAAATAGGTTTAGTTAAATAATATAAGCAAACTTATTCGAAAATTTTGCATTGAATTTTATCTGTAGATATTAGGGTAACATTCAAAAAGGTTCATTGAATTTTAATTTCTACTTAAGAACATTTAAACTCTCAAATTTAAAAATTAAACCCTCAAATTTTAAAACCTCAAATTTAAAAATTAAACCCTCAAATTTTAAACCCTCAAATTTAAAAATTAAAATAAGGGAATGGAATTTAATAACATTTATTATTCACGCTCATAATTAAAATCAGAATTTAGAATAAAGGTTTCTATACATAAGATTTAGTATAATTATTTCTTTATATGTAATAGAATATAAAAGTGGTGAGTAAACGTTTTGTACAGTGATTTAACTTTCCTCGTTCTATGGGTGGTATTCTTCTAGTATTTTTATAAAACTAGTAAAAATTGAAACATTTAGAAAATTTTAAATGAATATATACGAGGTGCTTTCAATAAGATTTCAAACTTTTTTGTACGGGCATTTAAAATTGTCGTAAATTCTTGAAAATTTAGTATGTTATTGTTATACATCTTATGAGATGACTGATCAATATTTATGATTTCAAGTTCAAATGAACAGTTACAGCATGAATCGGAATACACCCTACTAAAACCTGATTGTCATCACAACTGGTGAATTTCAAAAAATGTAATCTGGACATGAGGACACTTTAGAAGAATGATATGCAATAAAGTTCTGTTTTACACTTTGCAAAAATGACACGGAAACGTATTGAATTCTTCAGACTGCTTTTGGACCATCTTGCATGAATCGAGCAGCAGTTTTGGAGTGGCATAAGAGATTCAATGAAGGCAAAGAGTCTGTGAACGATGATGAGAGGTGTGGGAGGATTCAGGAAGTCAAGATACCAGAGTTGATTGGCCAAATAAAGAATTTCATGGATAAGAACCGTCCTGTGTCTGTAGAGACAATAAGTGCAGAGTTTGATGTCAGTGTGGGAACTGTACACACACTTATTCACGAGGAACTGAAGATGCGATTACGACAAGTTTGTCTAAAGGGTGTTCCATCTTTGTCACATACTATTTAGCCAAGATGGACATCAATATCAAGACAGTTTCTGTGATGAGGGTCATTGACATGCTCACATGGGAAGACTTCCATGGGTCGTTCTAGAAGTTGTTGGAATGATACAACAAGTGCATTGCAGACAGAAGAGATTCATTCAAAAGGGAACAAGACTTTCATGTGTTCATTAACAACAAAAAAATGCCCATACGAAAAAAGTTTGGAAACTTATTGAAGGCACCTCGTATGTCTATAACTTTTTGTGCATAATCTGAACTTTAAAATGTAATAACTAATCATTATGAATTTTGGAACACAACGTAATTATTGGCAATGTGGGTTATATTTTATTTGACATAACTTCAGGCAAAGGGAACAAAGAGAATGTTGAAGAGTATCGTGAAAGTTCAGATATTATCAATTTCTATAAAAGTGTAATAATTGGAATTGGATATCATTGGAGAAATATTACATAAATTTCAGTTTAATTGTTTTAGGGGCATAAAATCAGGGACAAGCTCCGATTTTAAAATTTAAGTTGAGCAAACTGGGCCCTCAAACTCTGGTTGTGTACATCGTTTAGAAAGAAAAATTCTAAATAATTCTAATTTCCGTCAGCTTATCAGTGTAATGTTTCCAGCTCCCCTTTTCCTTGCCACTGGACTCAAGTGATGCCTCTTCAAGAATGGTACGGATAGAATTGTGCAACTCTTGCTTGACTAGACTCCACGGACACAACCTTACAGAGGTTATCCATGCTCTCTCGAGAGAGAGCAAAGCAGGAATGTTTATCATGTTACAATAGGTGACACAAGGTCGGCAAAGTAGGATTTAAAAAAATCGTAACCCTAGTGGAAAGGAGCGGAAAGTGCCTGGGTAGTTCTTCTCTGCATTCCTCGGTTGGAGTGCATCAGATGGTTAGCAATAAATTTACCTCTACTCAAAGGGTGGAAGTCAAAGCCTGTGAGGACGGATCTCTCACAACTTCAGCCAACAGAGAACAAGCTTCCCTCAACAATGCACAATGGTCTATGACGGCTTTAGGACCGAAGGAGGCTGACAAGATAGATATGGTTACATGTTCGCATGTGTGTGTAGTATTTGGTGCATCTGATGTTGATGATCACATTATTAATACTTATGATGAGGGTAAGGAATTTATAATTTAAGAAGTAGGTCGGAAAAAGAAAAAATGGGAACTTACCGAGAAGCTGTTATTTTTATTTTTTTATTTTTTTGCATCTTCAACCCAAACAGTGCACAGTCCCCCTTTAATTTAGGGGTCTTGTATTTGTCTGTTTACATTACACTTGAATTTCAATACAGTCAGGGAAACAGGAACCTGGAAAAGAATTCCAAAGTCTAGCAGACCTAAAGGAGAAACTGTTAGAGTAGAAGGCTTTCTAGCATCTGAGGATCTCCACTGTGTAGGGGTGTGATTTTTCTGCCTGTCGGGGTTTTTCGGGGGCATTTGTGTCAAGAGGTATAAGATCTTGTAGTTCCTCGGAGCATCTATTATTAAAAAAACGGCAGAGGGATGCAGCTTTTCAAAAATGAGTTCTATATAAAGCATATGAAGTTGGGAGAATTATCCGCATACAAATCCAAATATTTCTTGTGCCATCTCAATTTATGCATACATATTTTTTTCGTCAACTCACCCAAAAAAAAAGGACACGCAGGAACATGTGAGTTCAAAGAGCGACATATGTCGAAATTTTTTCTCTCCTTCTCTCGGCCCAGTTTATTTCAGTGGGTTTTCTAATAATTTTGTTGCCGAAGGTGTGAGCATCTGTCTTTTATTTTCTTTAGACATTTTTTCTCTGACATTATCTAAAGCAATCAAGTGAAAAAACAAAAAAGCTGCGTTAACCCTAACCTAACCCTCATCAAAGTGGATCAGATATTATCATTCTCTTAGTTGTTCCATTGGCAAGCGGAGAACGGAAAGGGTGTCCATCTCGACATTTGGCTCACAGGATCATCACAGATGGAGGGAAAACAAAAGGCACCGGTATGCGTTTATCCCTCATCACGATCGTTCCATCGCAATTCCTCTTTATTCGTTCAATATGTTTGTTTTCCTTTTCTCCGTCCCCTTTCCTCTTTTTCTCTCCATCCCTCTCTGTCTGTCTATCTATCTGTCTTTCTATCTTTATTTAACAACTATTTTCTTGATTCCTCCCCATTTGCATCCGTCTCTCTCTCTCTCTCTCTCTCTCTCTCTCTCTCTCTCTCTCTCCCTCTCTCTCTTTAACCCTCACAACCATTGCTTTGCTCTCTATCTGTCTGTCTGTCTGTCTGTCTCTCTCTCTCTCTCTCTCTCTCTTTCTCTCAATAACATACTCATCCTTCTAACCTGATCTCTATCCAAACCGTTATTCTGTTTCACCCCTCCCTTATAACAACCATTCTTATTTCTCTTTATTTTTTCTATAATCTTCTCTATATTTTCATCAATAAACTTTTGTCTCCCCTTCCTTCCGCATTTCTTTTCGTTCTTTTTACTGTCTCATGCCGTTATATTTCCCTTCGTTTTCTTTATACGTTTCTTTCTTCCATTCCCCCATTTCTCTTCATCTGTCTGTCTGTCTGTCTGTCTGTCTCCCTCTCTCTCTCTCTCTCTCTCTCTTTATATATATATATATATATATATATATATATATATATATATATATATATATATATATATAAAGCTGAACTCTCTCTCTCTCTCTGTCTGGTCACGAATAGGCTCCTATATGGTTGACTATTATAGAAAACTGATCACAGATAATGATAGAAGATGTATCGAGACACAGTAATGGGTATGTTTGATTTGGCATAATGATGATTCATTAAAATTGTGGGGTTTCCGTACGCGCCTGGTCAACAAAGTACGGAAATAAAAAATTTAAAAATTAATAAAAAACGTTTACAAGTTTTTTTGATATAGATGTACATAATAATATTTGATTAGTATGTTTTAACTTAAATAGGGATAGTATAATAAAATTGTGGGGTCTGCTTTCGCGCCTGGCCTCCATAGAATGGAATTAGGCACAAATTTTAATAAAGACTTTTCATATCTATCTGCGTAAGTATACTTTGATGATTATGTTTCAGTTTGAAGAAATATGGTATAATAAAATTATAGTGTGTTCGTTCGCGCTTGCCCTCCATAGAATGTAAATATGTCACAAAGTTTAACAAGGTTTTTTAATATAGATCCACAGAATATTGTGATAAGCGTTTCAGTGTGAACAGGTATCGTATAATAAATTATGTGGTTTATCTATTTTATTTTTACTTTCATCATATTTTGCTTTGGTTTTGATACCCCCAAATTCGAAGCTATCTCTTTACAACCCTTCCTTTTCATAACCTATGATACTTTCATAAATGAGAGTCCATTTTCTGTAGGCTGGTTTTCAACCCAGTCAACGACGGGTACTTTTGCTAGTATATATATATATATATATATATATATATATATATATATATATATATATATATATATATATATAATTATCGTATTATCGTTTTAAAAAATCAATAAGAAATTTACATAAGTTTAAAAACGATAAAAAATACCAGCAAAATAATCTATGACTTTGTGGCGTAACGGATAACATGGGACTGTAAGACATATTGTCTAAGGTTCGATTCCTAGAACAGTCAAGCTACGCTGAAGAGAGATAGGATCTCAAAACCTGCATGTCCGTTGATTACTGTTTTATAAGTAAAAAAAAATAATAAATGAATAAAATATTATTTTACGTCAAAATAAAATATGGACGATTTTCTTCGAAAAAAAATCTTCAATGTGAGGACGCTAATTAACAGTTTTATCGTTTAAAAATTCATTGAGAAATCTATATCTTTCTACTATGATATAAAAGTCACTTTGTGTGGCGTGAGTTCCTTCCTCATAGGTATCGAAACGGTTGAGCATATCCCTTGCAAATTTCATACAATTGTAATTTATATGTCTAGCAGTGTCCTTAGATATGTTTTCTACGGAAATTCATCCGATAAGTAGCGAGAATCGACAAAATCTGACCCGAAAAATAGTATTTTTTAGAGATAAAAAAATAGAATTTTACAGAGGAATATCTTCTGTTCAATCCCGGTTTGTACTTCACAATTATATTTAACGTTTTTTTTTATTAATGAGTTCAATTTAAGATAAAATAAGAGGTACCATTTAAAATATCATTATTATATTTTTAAATTCCTTGTAATATATAATAATTAATAGAGTATTGATTCTATAATAATACATACGTAATCTGCACGAATTATAATAGCATGCATATTGTACGACCTGGCAACGCCAGCAGTCCTGCTAGTATTTATATATATATATATATATATATATATATATATATATATATATCAGTCCTGCTAGTATATATATATATATACACACACACACACACATATATATGTATATATATATATATATGTATAGCAGTTCTGCTAGTATATATATATATATATATATATATAGAGAGAGAGAGAGAGAGAGAGCAATGCTGCTAGTATATATATATATATATATATATATATATATATATATATATATATATATATATATATATATATATATATATATATAGGGTGTCCACAAAGTCTGGCCACATTATGCAGCCAGACTTTGTGGGCACCGTGTCGATTATGTAGCCAAACTTTGTGGACACCCTGTACACACACACACAAATATATATATATATATATATATATATATATATATATATATATATATATATGTATATATATATATATATACGGGGTGACCAAAAAAAACGGGCCCCGTGTACACTTTATGTGATATCTCCATTATTTATTCACTGATTGCCCTTATTTTACAGGACATGGCAGAATCAACAATCGTGAGTACACCAAATCCCCAGTGGGAGCTGGGACAAAAAATACACTGTGTTCAATTTTACTACAAGACAGGCTTTTAAGAAAACCCAGGACAGTTTCATGCGTCAGTTCGAATGTGAAAAGGCTCCATCCAAAAGCAGAATTCAGAACTGGGTGGACCACTTCGAGACGTATGGGACCGTGGAGAACCTCAACAGTTCTAGAGAGAACCGTCCAAACCACTCGGGACGTCCCAAGAAACGAACAACTGAACTGGTCGAAAGAGTGGAAGAGTCTCTCCAGCAGAGTCCGAAACGCTCTGTGCGTAAGCGAAGTCAGTCCCTCGGTATGTCCCGCGAGATTTGCAGGAGAGTGCTGGTGAACGATATCAGGGCTTTCCCATACAGAATACAGACGCTGCAGACCCTTACACTTACAGTCTCAAACAAGAAGCAGAGGAGGGCTATGGAAGTCAAGATGCTCGAGAAGATCGAGGAGACACGTTTCCTTAAAGGGTATGGCATGACGGTTTCCTCAGGAAAATTAAATCATACGGTATCACTGGTAGAATACGTAACATAATTAAATCCTTCTTAAATAAGAGAAAAATCTAGGTTGTCCTCGACGGTCGTACATCAAAACAATATGATATAAATGCGGGAGTGCCTCAGGGGTCTATCCTTGGACCTCTATTGTTCCTAATATTTATTAATGACCTCCCCGACAAAATTGCCTCATGGGTATATATGCTGATGGCACCACACTCTATAACAGGCATGACAGGAAAACAAATGGACATATATCTAAAGAAATGGCAAAAAAAATGGATGGTCACATTCAATGCTGCCAAGACTAAACTGGTTTCATTCAATAATTACAAGAAAACTTCTCTGCCACTAATAGCAATGAGTACATCTTTCAAACTGCTTGGCCTAACGTTCACAGGAAACATGAGTTGGAACAATTACATTGTAAAGCGTTGACAGGGCCGCTGCGAAGAAGGTAGACTCTCTCTACCGTGCTAGAAAACTACTAACACCCGAAACTATCCTGTACCTCTATAAGGCCACCATTCGCCCATGTATGGAGGTATGGAGTATCGCTGTCACATTTGGGCTGGTGCATCTGCTACTAGTCTCTCGCTCCTAGACAAGGTTCAAAAGAGAGTCGCCAATCTGATAGGCCATTAACTGGCATCTAGGCTTCAGCCTCTGTCCCATCGACGTAATGTTGCGTCCCTCTGCCTGTTCTACAAGTATTTTAATGGTGGATGCTCTGGCGAACTGCAGACACTTGTGCCCCACGACGTAGACACCCTCGACAAACCCGAAAGGCAGCTATATCCCACCCCCACACAGTAGAGATCCCTAGATGTAAAAGATCTTTCTACTCCAGTAATTTCTTCCACAGAACCGCTAAACTCTGGAATCCCATTCCAGCCCACTGCTTCCCCAACTGTACTGACATGCAGAAGTTACAGTGCAACGTGAACCGATATCTTGCTGCCCAAATCCCATCATAGTACCCCAGTAGTTGTTGCCCCTGATAGTAGCCCCCTACAACAAAGTGGCAATGTGCCTTGTTTGGGGGTGAAAATGTAATAAAAAATAAAAAAATTTAAAAAAACTTCTTTGGACCTCAGATGAAGCCCACTTTCATCTTGATGAAAAGACGAACTCCAAGCCAAGATAAATGTCTTCCGGGGGACCTCCAGACCCAATGAAGTAGCCACCAAGCCCCTGCACTCTCCTAAGTGCACGGTGTGGGCTGCAATCTTGGCCAGAGGCATCATCGGACCAATCTTCATCGAAGAATCTGGCGCAGCAGTAACAGTCACCAAGGAGCGGTATGTGGAGGTCCTCAAAACCTTCAAGAAGGAGCTCCAGACCATTTACCCGTCGCTCATGAGCAAGTTATGGTTCCAGCAGGACGGAGCAAGTTCTCACACCTCAAACCTGTCCCGAGATTGGCTGAAAGAGAACTTCGGAGGCTGAGTGATCAGTCTCAAGACTGATTTTGAGTGGGCACTCCATAGGCTGGACCTAAGCCTCCCAGATTTTTTTCTTTGGGGCTATCTTAAGGACAGAGTCTACGCAGGGAAATCCAGAACCATCACGAAACTCAAGGAAGCCATCAAGAAATGCACGGAGCTAAATGGAGGCCATCTAGAACATATTCTGTAGAACGGAGAAAAAAGGCCAAAGACCCTAGTGTTTTGATGTGATGTTTTGAATATAATAAACTAGTTATGACCAAAGTTTCATTTCATTCGGACAAAACACTAAGAAACGGGGCCTAAAAAATGAAATTGTCTTTGTGTGTGTACATTTCACTACCAAACTACTCGGCAATTTTAAGTTGAAGAGATTTTACATAAGGTGATAAGGGGTATTAAGATTTGAGAAAATATTTTTAATTGGTTTTTGGCCAAATATTTTGCTGTCAAGGGTTCAAATTTCAACAATTTGACCTTTGGAAACTCAACCAATTTGAAATTTTAGATGTAGGTTACTTGAACATGAATCAAACTTTTTAATATAATTTGAGCCCAAACCAATAATGTTAAGGGGTCAAAATTAGGGTAAAAATTCTGTCTCTACCAAAATAACTCCGCCAATTTTTGGTCAGAACATTTGAAATTTTACATAAAGTATATTCAGACATAGAGCATTGGCTGCCAAGGGGTCAACGTTCAAAAGATTTTACCTTTGCGGTGTCTAGTAAACTACTCAGCTAATTGTGGCTCTAGTATTCAGACATGCAACAAGCTTTTTAATAAGTTTTGGGGCAAGATTTTTGGCTGCCAAGAGGTCAAAGTTGAAAGAGTTGACCATGCAGACTCTACTGAACTCCTCCGCCAATTTTCGGTTTAAACACTTGAAATCTTTTATGTAGGTAGGTTACCTTGACACGGGTCCAACTTTTTAATATATATATATATATATATATATATATATATATATATATATATATATATATATATATATGCATATAAAGTTATGAACAGTACATACTGCCCGAGCAAAGCCGGGCTTAACTGCTAGTGTGTATATATATATATATATATATATATATATATATATATATATATATATATATATATATGTATATATATATATATATATATATATATATATATATACTAGCAGTTAATTACACAGATAAATGACAAAGTACTGTTTTCAAATTCCACGATGTTATTGATCTTACCATTCATTTATTTCCATATATAAAAGTTTTACAGAATTTTTAACGTCACCTGTTTCCTAACGCAGAAAAAATCAGTCACTATTATATCAATAGTGATTTTTTTCGCATTGACTTATCACGAGGATTGGGATATTTTAGCTTTAAAAAATGAGGAAAAAATAAATTAAGCATCATCACATAAAGCTGGAAGAATTTTGAAGAATAGTTGCATCTTTGAGTCAAATATGGCTTCAATAAAGTCTTAGAATTTGGGTGGAATATAGCTGATCTCTCTCTCTCTATATATATATATATACAATATTTATTTCAACACTATATATACATATTTCAAAGGCGCACCAGTGGTTTCAATGCGTTGAATCAAGCATAAGAGGTTGGAAGGAGTCAGCGCAAATTCATCAGCGACTGTGAAAAACTGAAACACTGCAAAGTACGCCTTTGAAATATGTATATATAGTGTTGGAATAAATATTGTATCTTCAGCTTTCACATCCACGATTGAGCACTTCATTGGATTTTTTTCATCGCCTCCTGACACGCTATATATATATATATATATATATATATATATATATATATATATATATATATATATATATATATTTAAAAGAGTGTAGCCATCAACAATATATATATATATTAGAATAATGGAAATAGAGTGATGAGAAAGGACCAAATTAAGTTTTATGTCGATCAAGGTTTTGTCTTTAGTGTAAGACTCCTTCTGGGTGAATAAATTGAAGAAAACATCATTTGCTTCAATTCAATTTTTAAATATTCATTCAGAAGAAATCTTACAATAAAGACGAAACGTCGATGGACATATAACTTGGTTTGTTCATTTTTATCTCTTTCCCCTTATCTCTTTTTTACTCCATTATATATATACTATCAATAATGATCCCCTTATAGTAGTAATGCTACAATTCATAACCCCACACTCCCAATATCTTAATTAATTAATACATAAACCAAGAGAAGAGTTGAAAGGATACAAAGTAATCCCGATGCACCACAAATTAGTAACTATACTTACTAAAAACTGACCCACCTTTAGTTAATAACTACACTCATCGAAAAGCGTCGAAGAATAGGCTAGCATAAATAACTTACATAAATTAAGAAATGAGCCATCCTCTCGTTACCGCTCAACACCATCTAAAGCGCTACCGTTTAATACTAAACTAAACGAACAGAAACACAATATGCCACCAACTGAATAAATATCTCTATCTATATAAAAGCCAAGTACATCCAAGGGTGGAATACTGCTGCCACATCTGGGCAGGAGCTGCTAAAAACAGCCTATCCTGCCTTGACATAGTACAAAATAGACTTCGTGGTTTAGTGGGGGGTGCCCTTTTCTCTTCCCTGCAACCTCTCTCCCACAGAAGAGACGTTGTGAGCCTATGCTTGTTTTATCGTTATTTCCATGTCAGGTGGCCGTCTGAACTCCAATCTCTGGTACCCCCTTGCCAATCTTTCACGAAAAACACCTGTCTAGCTGAATCCATTATCAAAATTTTCCCCACTCTTTATCTGTGCCTAAATCCAAACGTAGATTCCATGAACAAAGCTTCTTTCTTAGAACTGCACGCCTGTGGAACTCTGTTCCGTCTGCCTGCTTCCCACCTGACTACAACCTGAATGTCTTCACGTCCAACGTAAACAAATTCCTAATGAACCGCCCCCTTAAGTAAACACTTCATTAAATCTCCACACTAACGTACTGTACTTGTAATGCCCCTTATCCCTGAGTGGCTTCCGGGCCTTGATAAGTGGTGACCAGCGTGTGAAAAAAAAAACTTCGCATACTTAATGATTAAACAATGGAAAACAATTAACTAAAATAATCTATGGGTCTAGCAAGTGTCTAATTGGAATGTTTATATTAACAAACAAGATGAATTATCGTAGAGCAGCAATACATAAGGAAAACAACTACATGGTTTATCCCAAACGATAGCTAAAGACTCTAATTATGCTTCTAACTGAATAAAGGTGAGTGCACTTTGCATACTTAATTAGAGGGCTTTGGGAACGGAATACTCCACCAATATAGACAAACATATACTATTATGTGTATGTTTGCATTTGTATGGTCTGAAGAATATATCTCTATACGGCAGCATATAAACTTATAAAATATATCTATATTCTAGTATAATTTTACCATATGGACATATATATTATAAATAAACAAATAAATAAATAATTTAAAAACGAGAAACAAATAAACGGATAAAAAAGGAGGAATAAAATAAATTAATAAAAACATCAATATAATAGACAAATAAAGAAATCGCCAACAAAAAAGAAAAACAACAATAAAAGCTTAAGATAGGGAAGCAGAAGAGATGTGGGTATAATATTACTGCAGATCGAAGCGAAAACTTAGGCCAATAAAAAACCGCCAATTTAAAATAATACTATTACCTTTCCGCTGCGACAGCTTAACTACACGGGATCGTTTTTCCCAGTCTTCCTTCGCCCCAACTCCTACTCTCTTCCGTTTCCACTCCTCCCTCCAAAACCCCTACTGCGCACATTCACAATGTATACATCTCACTTTCTTCTAGAGCTAAACCACACCCGAATATCTTATAAAAACGAGTGTAATCTTGACTCTCGTTTAAATATCGCCCTTTTTTATCTGATGAAGTGGTATCTTTCAAGTAGGCTTCCATTGAAACATTATGCACATATGTAACCAATAATATTTGTATAAAAAAACAGATTATATATATATATATATATATATATATATATATATATATATCACTACTAATGCACTTCTCTATCTATATAAAAGCCTGTGGAACTCTCTTCTGTTTGCCTGTTTCCCACCTAACTACAACTTGAATATCTTCAAGTCCAATATAAACAAATTCCTTATAAACCGCCCCCTTAAGTAAGATACTTTATCAAATCTCCAATACTAATGATTACTACGATACTATCCCATTGCACGCAATAACCCTTCTCGCCGACTGGCTTCCGAGCCTTGTTAAGTGGTGACCTTCATGTAAAAAAAAATATATATATACATATATATTTATATATATATATTAATTATGCTAGCAAAGAGTAAGTTTTTAACAAAGCAAAAGTTATCAAGACAAGATAATCTCAACATTATCAAGAAAGCAAAAGAGATTATTAAATAAAAAATGAGGAATAAAAGTATTTTTCTAATCCCATTTTAACCACTTTCAGATCGTTTTGTTTTTATTGCTTTATCTATCTATCTATCTATCTATCTATATATATATATATATATATATATATATATATATATATATATATGTTTCCATATCCCGATATATTGTTTCCATCTCCTCTCCTTATTTCTCCACTTTCTCTTCTATTTTTGTCTCTTCTTTTATTATTAGTTTTTCTTTAACGATCGCAGTTATATATTAGCGACCTATATATATATATATATATATATATATATATATATATATATATATATATATATTTAAATATTATCTACATATGTACTAAACTTCCGATTCATCCTAGGAAACTTTGTGGGCAGTATTGTCCGGTGCCGGGATGTTCCTTATTGCAGCCTCTCTCTCTGGGTCAGGACGTTTGCCATTCTTGTCAATTATGTGCCTCACATATTTTCGCTCTCATGCGCACTGTGTTACAAATGTTAATTTCCAAATCAAAGAAATAATGACTCTCATAGGCAATCAAAAATTTAACGTGGATCAATACTTCATCAATAGCATCGAAGACTTTGACCGCCTACCAGTATTTCAACTTTTAATTTATGTGATAGCTTCAGTAATGGGTAAGACAACTGTGTATTTACTTCCTTCCTACCGCAGGAAGATGTTACACAAGGTTGGAAGATAGGGAAACTCAAATCAGGGCCCCTAAAGCCTCAGTCAGTTATCAAAAACTAATTATTCCTAAAAGATGGGCGACAAAGCCTGGGAGGGTGAACCTGCTAGAATTATCCAAAATTAATATAAGACTACGGAAATGGCCTAATTTTTGTCGGATTGCTTATAGATAACGGATCTTCGATAACTTCCAGTAAAGAGTTTCTTAGCAAAAGGAGCTGCTTCAATCCTATAAATTGAGTATGGCGAATGGGCCAAATAGATCAGGTGATAATGGATTCGGCTATGTTGACATAATAAACGTGAAATACTAATGTATCGATAATATTAATAAGCATCCATAATATATTAAGATTTGGAAGAGAAAAGTCCACAAAAGTAAACATGAAATTTCGGAATATTTAAGATGAGAATTTTTAATTTGTATTATTTCGATTATTCGTACAACTTTTTCTACGTTTCGGCCGATGTAACCTCCCGTATTATTCAGATGCATTTTGTACAAACTTGGAATTTTGCGATATAAAAACACACAAAAAGACAGATCTGCCTTACAATATTGACAAGAGTTCAATTCTTATTACAGGTTACACGATGTAGGGAAAATCGTAACTTACCTGACTAGTGTATATGTGTGCGCACGCGCGTGTGTGTCTGCGTGTGTGCTTTGTAGGGTTCAGTCGCTTGAAAAAAATGCTTTTGTGCTCAACGATCACGCGTGAGTAACGTAGACTCTCGACGTTTCTATGCAAATGAGACAATATCAGACGGTCGTGGACGAAATCCCGTACAGATTCCCGAGTGTGACAGAAAGATTCCCGCGTTCGACAAGATACAACCAAAGAAGGTTGACGGTTACATCTACCGAAACGTTGTGTAAATAACACCCAATATGAGAAGAGTAGTCCGAATATTCCAAATAATATCAATTATCAATCCTCATCTAAAAAATTCTCATATAAAAATTACGACATATACTCAGTCAAAAAGAATAATATATCCCATGAATTAAATAAAGCGTTCAGTTCGAAATTCTGTATAGATGCCCGAGTCTGACAATAAAATCCCAACAATATAAACTTGATAATTGACGAAGATTACATTGGTCGAAACTTTGTAAAATACGAAAAATAGTTCGAATAACCCAAATAATGCGGAAAAGATTAAGACGGATTAACGAATTGGAAGTTAGATGGCATCGATCGGAAAATATTACCTTATGTTTCAGTTAGCAGCGATGGAAGAAGTGTGAAGGTGTCGGTTGCAGTGGCGGACGGTGGGGGGTCATGGTTTCTAACATAATTGTCGTGTACCAATTACTGACAACATCGGGTCTGTATGTTATTTCAGCTGAGCTTCTTAACGTTTACGCTTCTGTAAATAACCGACACATGGCAGCCATTTTTAAAGTTTATCTTGTCAGAATGTGTCTTCGTCTTGGCTGTGGCGGGAAAAGCCAGGATGAAACAAAATGATTGATACGCAGAGATAGTAAGAATAAAAAAAAAGGAATTCCGTATTTCTTCATGTGCAAGTGATGTGCAAATGTCAGCTTCATATATATATATATATATATATATATATATATATATATATATATATATATATATATATATATATACAGTGTGTCCAAAAAGTTACTCAAGAGCTTTGAACTTAAATTGATTCTTTATCTTTGAGTGACTTTTTGGACACCTTATATATATATATATATATATATATATATATATATATATATATATATATATATATATATATATACAAGTTATGGAATAATTTTTGGAAATAATTTTAACGCGTTTCAAACGATCTTGTTTCTTTTAACGCGCCCTCTTCAAAAAGTTTGTAAAAATAGATTTTTTCGCTAAGCCGTTCTGATGATGAATGAAATTCCCGAGAACTGAGATGTTGTATGCTTCTAAACGTTCTTAAACTTGAGCGTATGTCGTACCTTTCCTTGTTTATTGGGGCTGGTTCACAGTCATTGAGTATTGTTAGTCTTGTTCGCTTTTCATTTTTTATTTTCATTTATTTTATTCTTACTCCTAGTAGGTTGGGTGGTGCATTAATACTTCGTCACAGAAGTATGTATGTGTGCGTATGTTCGTGTGTGTGTGTGTGAGTGTGTGTGTGTGTGTGTTTTAATTTTATTGGCTTGTGACATGTAAAATTCTATCTCATAGTTTGAATAAGCTCTGTTTAGCGCTCGTTTTTAGTGGGGTAATTGTTATGTAATTTTGATTTTTAGATTTTAATTTCTTTCTATTGTGATTTTAGTTTCAGTCTTTTTGAATATGCATAATATTTTGTACCAGAAATGTTTATACTTTTTTATTTTATGTAAATAGGTAATTATATGACTAATTTTTATATTTCGGATACTGTCATTTCATTGTGAGGTTTAACTTAGACTTTTCTAAACTGTTCTCGGTCCGTGGTCTAATATCTATGTAAAAGTATAAACAAAGAACAATAATGTAATGTTTTTATTAGTATTTTATAATATTGATTAAAAGCATTTATTGATGAAAGAATTCGATATTTATGAATAAAGATAAGGTTTATATAAATATATATCTATAATATTAAGCTGAATGTGTGTGTGTGAATACGTTCCTATATTTTATTTTAAAAACTGATTACATATAATGATAGATGTTTCGAGACACAGGAATGGGTATGTCTGATCTGGCAGAACGGTGGTTCATTAAAATTGTGGGGTCTGCGTTCGCGCCTGGTCCACAAAGTATGGAAATAAAAAATTTAAAAATTTAAAAAAAAACGTTTACAAGTGTTTTTGATATAGATGTACATGAGAATACTTTGATAAGTATGTTTTAACTTAAATAGGGAATGTATAATAAAATTGTGGGGGCTGCGTTCGCGCCTGGCTTCTATAGAATGGAAATAGGCACGAACTTTAATAAAGACTTTTCATATCTATCTGCGTAAGTATACTTTGATAATTATGTTTCAGTTTGAAGAAATATAGTATAATAAAATTATGGGGTGTTCGTTCGCACCTGATCTCAATAGAATGGAAATATGTCACAAACTTTAACAAGGTTTTTTAATATAGATCCACAGATTATTGTGATAAGTGTTTCAGTGTGAACAGGTATGGTATAATAAATTATGTGGTTTATCTATTTTATTTTTATTTTCATCATATTTTGCTTTGGTCTTGATACCCCCAAATTCGAAGCTATCCCTTTACAACCCTTCCTTTTCATAACCTATGATACTTTCATAAATGAGAGTCCATTTTCTGTAGGCTGTTTTTGAACCAAGTCAACGACAAGTACTTTTGCTAGTCTATATATATATATATATATATATATATATATATATATATTACATACAAGATTACCGTTTATGAAAACCAAGAGCCACTTGAAAATAAGAATGGATGAGTAATTTATTTTTACTTCGGACTATTATTCTCATCTTTATTAGTTGTTGTTTTTTTATCTTTTATTGGTTTTGTTTATTCACAACGTTTCGGCCAACTATTCCTCTGGCCTTCGTCAGGTGGTAACCGCGACGGATAGGAACTTCGAATCTCCTAACTGCATTCTCAGCCATCACTGCCATCCGTAGTTGTTGTCGTCTCACCTGACGAAGGCCAGAGGAATAGTTAGGAATAATATATATATATATATATATATATATATATATATATATATATATATATATACAAATCGGTACGGACCCGACTATAGAAGATCAGATAATAAACGTGGATTTATAAGATCAAAGAATCCAACTTTTATCGCCCTTCGGGGCCCGAGGCGTTGAATCTCTACAGTTCCAGATGAACATTGTCTGAATATAGCGGTTTCAATCCCACCCAAAGCGTGCCAGAGGTTAATTGGACAAAATGTGGTGAGACGACAACAACTACGGATGGCAGTGATGGCTGAGAATGCAGTTAGGAGATTCGAAGTTCCTATCCGTCGCGGTTACCACCTGACGAAGACCAGAGGAATAGTTGGCCGAAACGTTGTGAATAAACAAAACCAATAAAAGATTAAAAAAACAACAACTAATAAAGATGAGAATAATAGTCCGAAGTAAAAATAAATTAATATATAATGCTCATCTCAAAAAATGAATTCCAATTAAGGAATAATATATAAGAATGAATGAGATAGAAATTAATGTTACCCGAAATATGAGAAACACTGTGGAAGCATTCCTGTGGCCTTTATTGTTCCTGATATTAACAAAAACCTCCTTGATAAAATTGTATACGAGATGGTTATATTTGTTCTATTTGAACCATGCTCTATGATAAACTTGAAAGAAAGGCGAATGTACACATATTCGCGGCAATGGAAGAAAAACTAGAAAACGAAATCCAGTCGGTAATAGAACAGGATCCTAAATGGATGATAACATTTAATGCTACTGATGCTTCTTTACTTTAGCAACTACAAAATATATTTCTGAACCATCGATTGCCAACTGAAACTGTAAACTTACCATTCAAACTCTCAACTTAATATTTACAGGCAACATGAATTGTAACAAATACACTGCATTGCTAAAAGCTACACTTTGGACTCCTTTTCCCCTGTTTTCTGCTTTGCTGACTGTACTAACCTACAGAAGTTAAAATGTTATGTGAACAGACATCTCGCTACCAAACTCCCTATAGCTCTCTGTTAAACACGATCCTTAATAGGAGCCTCTTGCATTAAAGTGGCAATATGCCTTACTTTGAGTAAAACAGTTTTGAATTAAAACTCATGTTTTAATTTCAAAAGAGTTTCCGATGGGTAAACATTACCGCTGATTACCGCCAGACTCTGCATATCTAGACCTAACATAGCTTCGCAAAGAATGCGGCGAAATATCTATTTCAATTCTCATCATGGAAAGTTACCATATCGAACGGGAATTAATTCTTCTTAAACAAATGTTATTTCGAACTACTGTTTTCTGGTGCTATGAACACACACGCTCACGCACAATTCGCTTACATGGTTTAATAACTGTTTTCCTTCTCAGAAAATTGCCACACTCAAATCACGTGTGCAACTCATATCATAAACCCCCATTAAAATGAAACCCTTACGTATTCTGCACGAAAACCGTCATTTCACTAATTCTTAGTTACTTCGCAAACCCTTACGTCGGGAACAGTTTGCCTTAATAATCTAACACGATCATAACTGTTGTTCATTATATAAAATCATCATGAGACCTCGGTACTCCTCCTGCGTGAGTTACTACATTGGTGACTCTACACGTGAATCAAGAAACTGATGACTACTTGGACACTACAAGCATCGCTCATTCGGAATAAGCGTTACTGAATAAATAACGACGCCGAAATTCAGTGAAACAAAGATCCTGCAGTGTACGAACTGTGATCGAGGAATTACTGTACGATAGCGGCGAACCAGAACACTAGCGCACCAAAAATGGCGAACATTACAGTGCCATCGAATTCGATTACGCTGGTATTGGTTAACCCCCCCCCCTTTGGGAAGACAATATGTTTGTGTTTTTGGACTCAAAAAAGAAAAGAACAAAATTAATCTTTCTTTTCCAATCATCTAATACGACGTCAATAAATCAACCAGGCGGATCCACGGACCTCCTTACGAACTAGCGATATTTGTCTCAATAAAATTATCGAAAATAGAAGATTAAACAAGATACAATTTTCCTACGAATAGAACTCTAATTACAATGAATTGGCGTCAAAAACAGGGACCTCATAAGGATTAACAGTCTTGTAGCCAGTATGTTTGACAATTCGTCAACCAACAGGATTTTACCTCCGTCGTTGCCAGCGGTAATTATGAAACTCGCGATACCAGGTAGACAAACGCTCTCGCGTAAACCGTGTCCACGCCGAGCATATCGGAAGTACTCCATTTTTCGTACGTGCAGAATTTAATAACGCCTCCTCCTCCTCCTGGGCCAACCACGCTCAACCTTCAGAAATCTTAGTCTTACGCAATGCCGATACACCCACTTGTACTTTGACTCTGCAGACCAACTTGCAGACTTATAGGAATCGACGACAGATCGTTGCGAACGAAAGGAATGACGAGGAATTATTACTTATGACATTCTGCTTTCGCTTAACTCCTCGGTATACTCCAAATGGATAGCATCACGCACATCGAAAACACAGACGACTCATTTCTTTCGCAATTACGCCATTCATCGTACCCAAGCAGCCGCGCAACTCAAAAATTTATGACGTCACTTTCTTTCGAACTGCAATCAACTTACAATATTTCATTCCTTCTTCTTAGACCGACTTTTCGTCTAGAAGGAGAGTCATGTAGCGACCGCAACATACGACCGAAACAAATTTTATGCAGAGACATTTTCATAGCAATCACCGTTTCAACACCCACGTTTATCAGAATGCACAAGCACACAATGTTGCAATTTGTCCATCCGTAATCATGCAATAAAGGAACTACGCTGTGTTCCACGCGTCATGATACACAAAATAGACTGGAATGTTCGAGAACACCTATATATAAAGATTCGCCTGCGGAAATCAAATCAGTTTCGCTTCAGATTTCTCCAGCCCGACACGTGTTTAAGAAACTCCGTTATTGAGACGCTAAATCATCCACCATGAACGTTATGCGCGCTACAGACAAAAATTAACCGTTTTTACAGACCAAGATGCAGTTCTACGAGTAAACATAATCGCTGACTGCGCTAATCACATCCGCCAGACTGTCTATTTAGACGTAAAACAGCTTCGCCAAGAATGCGGCGAAATATTTATCTCCATTCTCATCATGAAAAGTTACCATATCGAACGGGAATTAATTCTTCTTGAACAAATGTTATTTCGAACTACTGTTTTCTTATGCTGTGAAATTCGCTTGCGTGGTTTAATGACTGTTTTCCTTCTAAAATAATAATCACATTCAAACCACGTGTGTCACTTGTTCATAAAAATCAGTAATCTTAAACTTCGTGTCATTTTCACGAGATCCTCATTTAGCGAAGTTTACATAATGGACACTCGTTACAAGAAAAAAACTAACGTTGGAATAACTCGAATTCATATTTCTCTAACATGTAAATAAATGTTATTATTTCATATCAATACAGCTATTTCCAGTTCCTTTTCAAGTGTCGTTATTTTCCAGGATTATTCATATTTTTATTTTATGTCTGTGAGAATATGATTTGATGAAAGCCTGTTAATCGGAGATCTCACCTTTAACGGCTCCGCGGATACTCTACCACTTTCGACTTCTAGAGAGTTCTCTACCTGCAGCCTCGACCTTAAAAATGAATAGATCTCGATTATGAATTGTTGGATGCCGACTCACAACCTTACAAGTTAGTGACCACTCCCCATAGCAAAACACTGTACAAGTCTTGAAGATAAAGAAAAGTTTTCTGTGGGTAGCTGATTTGCATAAGCCTTAGACAATAACAACAATAATAAAAACAATACCAACAATAACACTAACAACAATAACAATAACAATAATTACAATAACACCAACAATAACAACAATAACAACAACAACAAGCAAAACAACAATCAAAACAACAATACCAACAATAACAATAACAACAATAACAATAATACCAACAATAACAACAATAACAACAATCAAAACAATAATAACAACAATAACAACAATAATAACAGCACTAATAATAACAACCGGGACAAGATCAGAGTGTAGTATCTGTTCTTCAGATGCTGCAGTTGCTGCACTTCAATTTCTTGTTCTCTGTCAGTGGAGGAGAAATCCTTCACGACTGAGACAATTTTTATTTTTGTTCCTTTTCTCCACGTTAAAAAACGACCCTGGTGTCTAACTCTGTCCCGACGGGAGGCATTGTAAATAGGAACAATAAGAATAATAACAATACCAACAACAACATCAACAATAACAACAACAATAACAATAATAACAATACCAACAACAACATCAACAATAACAACAACAATGATAACAATCAGCAACAACAAATGAGTATAAAAATGCTTCAACTTCGCTCGTCATTAAACTCATTAAGTTTCTTGTTATCCTACAAAAGAGCTATCCTTTCAGGCTTTATTTTCTCTTCGAGTAAGGTTTTTTTTATTGCTAATCGACTGAGGCGCTCCTACTGGAGAATGCTGATGGGACCGCTCAGGCATTAATTATAGGCAAGAATGTGCTAATTTTAATGCTCTTGCTTTTTAAACCATTTATTTTTTAAACTTGTGTATAATGTACTGAAGAGGAGGAAAATATAAAACTCGCATGACTCGCCTTTAATCGCAATCCGACAGATCAGAAGCTGTTGTGGCCTCTTCAAGTCATCCACTGTGGGTGTGAGCTACCGTCTGAAGTGTACGCTATCATACATTACCGTTTTACATGTTAGGATGAGTTGATTTATTGCTAATCGGCTCAGGCGCTCCTACCAGTTAATGTTGACGCGTTGGTCACTATTTTTTTCAGAGCCAAAGTTCGTTTTTATTTTTTACCACGTTCATACTTTGTGCCGGATCCCAAGACATTGACAAACATGTAAATAAATAGATTTTAACATCTTATAAACTAATGTGTTACTAATTGGCAGGCACAGTCTTTCTAAGAGATACAAAGTCATGAGAAAATAGTTCACAAATATCGTAAGAAAGCGATTAAGTCGAGCAACGTCAGGTAACCTTGATATATATATATACTCACCTCCCCCACTGCGCCGCCTTAAATAGAAGCATGTGTTGCCGCCTTGATATGTGCGGTCTCAACTTGTCATATAAACACAGACGAAAGTAAAGAAATATCTACGCCCATAAACACATGTGACCAAATAGTCAAATATAATCTCCGTGCCCGCGCGCTCGCTCGTCCGCCTGCAAATACGCCCCGTAACACACACACACACACACACACACACACTCAATGATTTTGTGCGTGTGTCTGTGTGTGGTTTTGTTTCCTATGGACAGAATTCCGCACAAATACACTTTAATGACTGAGATTGTTCTTAGATAGGTTCGATATCAGAATGCCCCCAATAAGTATCGAACATCGATAATCGAAAAACCCGATTAAAGCAGGAGCAGTCCAATTTTAACTGAAGAAAACACTCTTATACAGCCTAACACTACAAGTGCTTTTGAGAAAGCGTATCATCGCACAATCAGGACCTTTTATGTAAAATATTTATTCGGTCCGAAAATCAGAGAGTGTTTATCGATATATTTAAAAAAAGACAAGTGGCGGCGAGGCCTCAGTTTAATACGTTAGCATGAGTTCAAAATGAATTCAAGCTAAATAATTATGCAAAATACTGCTAGAAACTCACCTAATATATGTTACCGTGATATCGGCTGACATCTAATGAGTGAGTTTCTAACAGTATTTTGTATAGATTTTTAGTTTGAATTCATTTTTCCAAACTTAACGTATTCAGAAAAAGACCTCGGCGCCATTTGTCTTTTTTAAATATATCGATAAACACTGTAGGATTTTCTAACCTAATAAACATGTTACATTAAATAAAAACACTAAAAACATATCGAGTTAAGTAAAAAAGTAACTTATCTTGCCTTTGATAACATTTATTTGTTATATATTTGTTTTTTGACAACTTTTTCGAATCTATGTGTACAGTAAAACAAATCACATTGTTGTTTCTATTGCCTCCTTGATGCGTGAATATGGGTTTACTAAGAAGAATGTTGACTACCACCCTGGCGGGCGGGTTGAAACGTTCCACATTCAACAGCTAATCTACATGTGCATTGTTTCAATCCTTCTTGTTGCAATGTTTAGATTATTTTCATTCACCTACGCTGTTTCTTTGTTTAAATGTCAACTAGTTTTAGTCGACCTTCCGTACACGTTTATATACAGATCGCCCAGTATTTTGTGCGCATGCGCAAGTGGGTTGATATAGCCAAACACGGCGAGGGTGTTCCGTCCTTCAAGGGGCCGCGATTAGCTTAAATCACAAGCCCACCCATACACATAGCCCATAAAACTGACATAAATATAACAGCTCTACCTACTCATAACCTAGATAAGGGCAATGTTATAATTAGAGATAAAACTTTAAACTGAACTATATAAAATGTCCACCCACTTAATCCGACACATTTGTTGCCTTCGAAATGTCGTCAAATAAATACAACACTTATAATCTTCATCTACCTCTCTATTTATCTCTCTCTCTCTCTCTCTCTCTCTCTCTATATATATATATATATATATATATATATATATATATATATATATATATAATGTATGGCATTATATATTTATTTATAATTGTAATAATAATCAAATAATAATTGTTCGTTTTTAACATACAGACACTACTGTTCCATGCTTACGCGATCATCAGTTTAGCAACAATTCCTGCCGGTCATGAGATTCGACAAAACTACCTTTTGCTCCATTTGTCGAGCCTCTACCCCAGGGTCACCAAACAATTGCCACGGAAATGGAGGAAATGGATAACTATTAAGCGCCGAATTCAGGCAAGTATATCAGGTAACCTAAAGTGTTCACACGAGCAGAAGTTGTGAATATTGCAAAGGCGATAGTTGCTTGCCTTCGTTATAACTCTGCAGGCAGTGCCCACCCTTAAGTATTATTAAATGGTCTTCATAATTGTAATTAAATATAAATCTATACGCATATACAATATAATTAAATAATTTGTCAAGAGCTTTGTATCAGTAGTGTTGTGCAAAAAACGAGCATTATCATGATGGAAGATTGATTTCAGGTTAACATGGATGCGAAAATTGCAGATAAATATAAATGATATTTTAAATATTGGTAAGGGAAAACTTTTTAAATTAATCATCAATAATAATAATAATAATAATAATAATAATAATCATGATGGTGGTGGTGGTGGTGGTGGTGGTGGTGGTGGTGATGATGATGATGATGATGATGATGATGATGATGATGATGATGAAATGTTTGACATAAATTACAATAGTTGAAATTATTCTTTCTACAAATTGACAAAAAAAAATTTGCACCGACCTGATACAAATCTAAGTGTGACAGACGCACCAACCTTATGATTTGACGAATGGCACAGAAAACCTGGAAGCTGGAACAGAAAACGAAAACATATTATATGAAAAAGAAAAATGAAATACAGAATGGAATGAGAGGGAAATAGGGAACGAAATAACTTAAATTAAATAAACAACTATCGTGCGCAATTCACGTGGTTTATCGCGTGATAACACGAGATTGGGTTTTGGGGGCGCTGACAAGTAGCAAAAAGATGGCGTCACGAGGATCATTTTAAATGGTGAATTTTTATAAACATCGACTTTTTAACATTATTTGTAAAGTCTCGATTAGAGTGGCGATGATTATTCGTATCCCCTTCATGCTTTCAATTTTGTTTATTCAATACAGTAGGAATCCGCATCTATGGACACGTTCAACAGCAATTATACACACTTATCACATATAGAGGCTGTGTATGTACGCTTAGCAGCAATAGTGTAAGCATATATGATTTTATAGCGTTGTTTACTTTATATTTTGTATAGTGATTTGTAATTTTAGTTTGTTTACATTTCATTATTGTTTTTCCATTCCTCGCGCACACATGTACATTTGTTTATATATATATATATATATATATATATATATATATATATATATATATATATATATAAAGTACAATAAGTTTACCAAGGTAATCAAAATGGTAAACTTAAAATATATTATAAATATTAAAGAGTTAATATTTACAAGTAAAGTAATCTCAACCAGATGTAAAATCTCAATAAAACCGGAAAGGAAATAGAGCTTATAATATGAACAAATGATTAATAAAACATGTTAAAAAACATCTTGAAAAAGAGTTAAAAACATATTTAATTTTAAAAGGAAGCACAAGATAAGTGGATAGTCCTAGGACTATCCACTTATCTTGTGCTTTTAAAATTAAATATGTTTTTAACTCTTTTTCAAGATGTTTTTTAACATGTTTTATTAATCATTTGTTCATATATATATATATATATATATATATATATATATATATATATATATATATATATATCGTGTGTATGTGTTAGATATCATTTTCCATATGAGTAAATATTGTTAAAAATAACAAAACTCGATGCGTAATTATACTTTTTTTTCAATTTTTCTAATAATGTTTGGAGTTATAGTCCGCTAATGTCTTTCCTAATTTACTGCGGATCGCTGCTGGAAGTGGTGATAAGGTAAATCAGTTCCGTCGCTTTTTTGTTATTGCGTATTTGTATTTTGAATTGATTTATTAAAATAAAAAAGGACATTATTGAAAAAGTATAAAAATTAATAAAAAAACATCTACTAATGAAAATAACACAATTGGTCTTTATTTGGACTGTTAATTAAAAAATTAAAAGTTTTTTATATTTTTTTTAAATTTTGTAAGAAATATATGTTCCATGGCTGGTATTGCTTCATAAACTAAATAGTTTATTACTTATACTGATTGAAAATAAAAACTGTTTTAAATAATTCTTAATTAAAAAAAGATTGAGAAACTGTTATCTATAATTCTTAATAAAAAAAAACTTTTAAATAATTCTTAATTTTAAAAAAAGTGAAAATAGTGTATTTTATAATAGTCAATAAAACGATTGCAAAAACTCTCTTCAATAATTCTTGATTAAAAACAATTGGAAAAGGCTGTTTTCACTAAACTGTAATAAAAAAGAGTACATGCACAGGGGAGATATAGACGTGAGAAAAGCGAAAGGACTGATTTGCCTTTCACTGATTCGGGTAGCGTTCTGCAACAAATTAAGGAAGAAATTAGATGACTGTAACCATGTTTGGTGTTAACATCGAAATGATTAATGCATTGTCTATGTGTATAGATTTATATTGTTGTCTAATGTATTAAGACCATGAAATTTGTGCCGAGGATTTATTTAATTTTTGTGTTTTCGTTTGAAACATGTGTTTTTTCTTTTATCTGCTTATAAAAATTTGTGTTTTTCTTTTATAAAAATTCAAAGAGTCAAGTAATGTGCAATGATGAGTACAGTATGATGATAAAACTGGAAAAGATGCTTTCCGGAAGTGGCGGCAAAAACAAGAAACTTGATTATCTCTTCTTGGTTATGTTTGTAAGATGAAGCAAGCTGGTGTTCGCATTGGAATAGGGCTCATAATGTCAAGTTTATTCTATTCTGGGGATTTAAAGAAAAAGACATCAAACCAGATCACCCGTAAATTGAAATGTAGTTGTTTTATATACGCACCGCTAACATGGATAAACTACTACAAAGAGACAGGTAGAGTTCTATCCTAGCTGCTATTATAATTATATTATTCAAATCATACACCATAGAGAAAAGGGTTGATCCCATTGATACTTAGCAACAATAATCGCCACGCACACGCCTGCATTTGCTTATGTAGCGACGATTCGTCCGCTATGTTACAGATTGGCATGCTTTAAATTCCAACGCCAACAACAACAACAAGTAGTTTTAAATTCCAACGCCAACAACAAGTAGTTAATAATTAATGTCTGTAAGATTTGTATTAGACACTTTCTTTTACAGAAAAATAAAGAAAAAAGATAATTCATTCACGATTTTATACAAAGTATTTAGCATAGACAGTTAAATAATTTTATTATCGACGACATTATCCTCATATGACTAAGACAAACAAATATACGGTGTTTCTCTGTCCGTTTTTCATTGATATTATTTTTGTATTTATAATTTATTGAAACGAATTTGATATAATACTCAATCAAAAGTAATAATATTTAACTAATTTTCTAATGATTTTATTCTAGCTAGGTTAGGGGCATCTTACCACATGCTGGACATTCCCCCGCTATCTATTTTTTTTTTATTATTCAATTTTCGCCCCAAGCAAGGCACAGTGCCACTTTAAAGTAGGTGGCTACCATCGGGGACATAAGTTGCAGGGGTATTATGAGGGGAGATGAATGGCAAGATGTTTGTTCACATTACATTTGAACTTTTGCACGTTAGTGCAGTTGGGAAAGAAGAATCCCGGAAGCGAGTTCCAAATTCTAGCTGTTCTGGGGAAGAAACCATTGAAGTAGAAAGCTTTCTTAGACATAGGGATCTCTACTGTAAAGGGGTGGGATTAGCTCCTTGTCGGGATTGTCGAGGGTGTTCACGTCGAGGGGGTACAAGTGCTTGTAGTAAGAGCATTCACCATTAAAGTACTTGTAGAACAGGCAGAGGGATGTAACATTTCGTCGATGGGACATGGGCTGAAGCCTAGATGACAGTTCAGGACCCATCAGGTTGGCCGCTCTATTTTGAACCCTGTAAGAAGTGAGACAAATCATGCAGTCCAATCGAGAGATGTTAAGATTTCAATCATTACTTTAAGTGCAATTGTTTGTATCTTTCTTGCACTTGGTTCGGCGGATATATTTGCAAGGTCGTTTTTTATTCTATTTCATGGATCCGATTTCTTCTATCTTAGAATGATAGAAATCTTTCAAAGATTCCAGTTTCTTTTCATGTCAAACATAAGTCATTGGTATTTCTGTTTAACCCAGCATTGTGGGGTATATTGATTTTTACTAAAATATACACATATAAAGTTTTTTTTGTTTTTTACATGGGGTTCACCACTTATCAAGGCCCGGAGGCCACTCAGGGATAAGGGTTATTGCGTGTAAAGTAATCAATGAGATAGTATTGTCATGGAAATAATGTCATAATGATAAAACAAAGACAGACTCGCAACGTCTCTTCTGTGGGAGAGAAACTGCAGGGAAGAGAAAAGGGCACCCCCCACCAAACCACGAAGTCTATTTTGTACTCTGTCAAGGCAGGATAGGCTGTTTTTAGCAGCTCCTGCCCAGATGTGGCAGCAGTACTCCATCCTTGGACGTACTTGGCTTTTATAAAGATGGAGAATTGCATCAGTAGTGAGATATCTTCTAGAGCGGTAGAAGGATCCCACCATTTTCCCAGCGTCCCTGGCAACAGATTTGATGTACGTGTTCCATTTCAGATCAGGAGTTAAGGTCAAACCCAGAAGCTTGTCAAAACATGAAGTTTCCCCAAGACGAGAGCCATCCATTTCAATTGATGCCAGATGGGGATCAGAGCGTTGATGATGTAAAGATAGAAGGTTTTGGATGCGTTAAAAGTGACCAGACACCTCTTCCCCCATTGTACCACGCGCTCAAGATCAGAGGGGAGAGAATTAGAGAGAACTTTGTCATTTACGACCTTTGATGTGTTGCTATAGATGGTCGTGTCATCAGCATAGATGTCAACGAATGATTTAAGTATGTGTTTTGGGAGATCAACCACTACTCTTATGAATCTATCAGAGAGAAATAATTTAATGATTGAGAAAACATTTCCAGTAATACCGTAACTGGAAATCTTGTGAAGTAGGACCTTATGCAATACCTTATCGAAGGCCTTCGATATGTCAAGAGCAATTGCCCTGAAAACGAAACCTTTGTCAAGAGATTCACTAATCCTATATGATATAACCGTTTGCACATCTGCTGTAGATCTTGCAGAGCGGAAACCATATTGCATGTCATTATAAGAAGGTTGTTTCTGTTGAGGTGGTTTACTACTTCTTTAATTTAATATGGATTCCAACAACTTACTCATGACACGCACGGGACTTATTGGTCTGTACTGAGAGGAAGATGACTTTTCACCTGAATTCTTAAATACAGGGCATACTGATGAGGGTTTCCAGGTTGTTGAAAAGCACTTCTCCTTAGGGCAACGCTTAAACAGTTTTGTAAGTATGGGGGCAAGTTCTGGTTGGAGCTTTTTCAGCACTATAACTGGAATGCCGTCAGGGCCAGTTGCTTTACTAGAATCAAGGTTCTTGATTAGCTTGGAGACCTCACCCACATGTTGCATAGCGTATTGTCTGTTATAGGAGGAAATACAGGGAGTTGATGGCCATTGTCGCATAGGGTAGAATTAGCTGCAAAGTTCTTGGCAAATAGTTTGGCCTTGTCTGATGCTGACGAGATGACCTCAGGTCCATTGATGATGGGTGGGATAGAACGCACGCTTCTGTTCAAGATCCTGTTTGCTATTTGCCAGAACTGGTGTGAACCAAGCCGCTTCTCAGCTACTTTGGATTAAACAGACTGAGCATATAGCTCTCTTGAACTTTTTATTACTCTTTTACAGTGGTTGCTGGCAGTCCTGAAAGCAGCTTTAGTCTCAGTACATCTATTAGGTTGGTAGCTATGGAAAAAGTGATTTCTGTGCGCGATGGCAGCAGCACATTCAGGGGAGAACCATGACTGGCTGTTAGGTTTTTGTTGGAATTTTTTCGATTGTATGATTCGGTCTATGCCTACAATTAACCATTCGGTCAGGTCTGATACTATAGAGGACCCATCCTTTTTCAACATGGAATGCAGAGGTAGGTCAGATATGAATGTACGGAAGCTATCTCTGTCAGCCATAGAGTATCGATATACAGTACGGTGGAGAGGTACATCTAAAGACTTATTACATTTCATTTTTATCTTAACTGCTACAACAGAGTGGTCAGAGGATCCCAGAGGAGATAGAACGGAACATGAACACACCTCAGGGGAATTTGTGAGGAAAAGGTCTAGAAGGCTTGCATATTGACCGGTAGTATCGGGAACATGGGTGGGTTCGTGAACAATCTGAGTGAGGTCATAGGCAATGGCAAAATCATGACATAATCTCCCCTCGTCATCAGTCTTATTTGAGTGGGTCAGCCATTCCACATTATGGACATTGAAGTCACCGCAAATGTGAATGTTAGCCGAAGGAGGAGCAGACAGGATGTGGTCAATTTTCTCAGATATGCTCTTAAAGATAGTAACCCCACTGTCGTGGGGGCGATAGAGGGCAAATATAAATGCAGTGGTGTAAGCTAGTGCAACCCGGAAGCACATATAAGATAAATTAGGGTCTTCTCTGGAGATATCTTTACCACATGGAAAGCCATCTTTGATGTAGGCACATATTCCATGCCCATGGTGATCGTGGGGGTCAGATTTAGATGTTAAGTTAGAGTATCTTTTACTTATGAATTCGTCTAGAGAAGTGGTCGGCCCTATGCCAGTTTCACTTAGAAAGAATATGTCCGGTTTCGTCTCCTGTAATTGTGTTTCAACCTCTGGAAGGTTGGAACGTAGTCCCCTGATGTTGGAGAAGGAGACATGGTAGTAAGGGTCTACGTTGGAGGATGGGGTTCTAGGTTTATTCGTGTTTCTTTTTTGGAGATTTGTCAGGATTGTTGAGGTTTTGAGGTTTTGAGGTTTGTGGAGCAGGTCGGTAGACTTGGTTGGAGCAGGACAGAGAGGGAAAATAAGAGAGAAAAAGACAAGAAATGTTTTTTGGCTTTTTGTCGCACTGACATTAATATTAAAAATCTACTTTTTGTATTTATAAATTATTGAAATGAATTTGATATAATACTCAATCAGAAGTAATAATATTGAACTAATTTGCATATTTTTGAAAAACAAGTTTCATTAAGCAATTATTCATTTCCAATGGTTTCTATATGATGATTGTTTTTACTTTAATTATTACTCTTAGTCCTATTTATGCATATTTTTACATAGCATTTATGTTGAAAAAGTTCTTGCACACGCAAGTATATATATATATATATATATATATATTTGTTAATTAATAATCTTTGTTAGTTAATTATGAAGTAAATAAAGAAAACGTACCTTTCTTCTTTAAATAATCTTCATATATAAATTAACACTTTAGCCTTTACACACAGAGACGTAAAAAGACGCGCCTGTTTATTCAGATGATGACACACGTGAAGAGATAAAATTTACGTCATACACTCATTTATATACAAGAAATTAAAGGGAGGCAACTCCGAGTTACTCAACACTTAAAGCACACGTCAGCACAAAACAGACAAGGAGCGTAACATTTCAAGCATTTAAACCTGGCTTAACATTGATAAATTTCCATATATATAAATATATATATATATATATATATATATATACTGTGCATGTAAAATCAAGACACCAAAACAAGGTGTTGATGGCAACAAAAAGTATATTTCATTTTACGTTACAATTGTTTCCATGTCTAGTTCGACAATTTCAAGCATTATATCGTTTGAAAATTTTCAAAACCCAGCACTTGGTATATGAAAATTTACTGAATAACACGAACTCAGTATATTACACATATATATATATATATATATATATATATATATATATATATATATATATATATATATAGAGAGAGAGAGAGAGAGAGAGAGATAGATAGATAGATAGATAGATAGATAGATAGATAGATAGATAGATAGATATATAGATAGATATAATATCTTGTCTGTGTTTGTCCGAAACAAGCTCTACCAAACTCTTTTCTCAATCTTTGCTCTACAGGCTTGAAATATGATGTTATGTAAGTGATTTGGACATGTGGAACAAATTCAAGTTGGGTTTTAGTCGGTAAAAATACCTGATAAGTCGTCTAAATTGAAAACAAAATTAAACTTGAGGTAGCCATGAAATTGTTTCATATCTAGAAATGATTCGAACTGAGCATTAACTAATGTTATGACGATTTATTGGAATTGGGAATCGGAACAATCGGGACTTTTTAGGGTATCAGAATCGGTGTCGGAATCGGAAAAAACGCTGCTTATTTTCCGATGTCAAAAAAATTATTCCTTAAATTGTGGTTTTTTCTTTTTTGTCTGATTTTGTTTTCAAATACATTCTTACAATGATAGTCATAATGATAAAATAATATTCTTACAATGATAGTCATAATGATAAAATAATATTCTTACAATGATAGTCATAATTATAAAATAATATTCTTACAATGATAGTCATAATGATAAAATACATTCTTACAATGATAGTTATAATGATAAAATAATATTCTTACAATGATAGTCATAATGATAAAATAATATTCTTACAATGATAGTCATAATGATAAAATAATATTCTTACAATGATAGTCATAATGATAAAATAATATTCTTACAATGATAGTCATAATGATAAAATAATATTCTTAAAATGATAGTAATAATGATAAAATAATATTCTTACAATGATAGTCATAATGATAAAATACATTCTTATAATGATAGTTATAATGATAAAATAATATTCTTACAATGATAGTCATAATGATAAAATACATTCTTACAATGATAGTTATAATGATAAAATAATATTCTTACAATGATAGTCATAATAATAAAATAATATTCTTACAATGATAGTCATAATGATAAAATACATTCTTACAATGATAGTTATAATGATAAAATAATATTCTTAAAATGATAGTCATAATGATAAAATAATATTCTTACAATGATAGTCATAATGATAAAATAATATTCTTACAATGATAGTCATAATAATAAAATAATATTCTTACAATGATAGTCATAATGATAAAATAATATTCTTACAATGATAGTCATAATGATAAAATAATATTCTTACAATCATAGTCATAATGATAAAATACATTCTTACAATGATAGTTATAATGATAAAATAATATTCTTACAATGATAGTCATAATAATAAAATAATATTCTTACAATGATAGTCATAATGATAAAATACATTCTTACAATGATAGTTATAATGATAAAATAATATTCTTAAAATGATAGTCATAATGATGAAATAATATTCTTACAATGATAGTCATAATGATAAAACAATATTCTTACAATGATAGTCATAATGATAAAATACATTCTTACAATGATAGTCATAATGATGAAATAATATTCTTACAATGATAGTCATAACGATAAAATACATTCTTACAATGATAGTTATAATGATAAAATAATATTCTTACAATGATAGTCATAATGATGAAATAATATTCTTACAATGATAGTCATAATGATAAAATAATATTCTTACAATGATAGTCATAATGATAAAATAATATTCTTACAATCATAGTCATAATGATAAAATAATATTCTTAAAATAATAGTCATAATGATAAAATAATATTCTTACAATGATAGTCATAATTATAAAATAAAATTCTTACAATGATAGTCATAATGATAAAATACATTCTCACAGTGATAGTTATAATGATAAAATAATATTCTTACAATGATAGTCATAATGATAAAACAATATTCTTACAATGATAGTCATAATAATAAAATAATATTCTTACAATGATAGTCATAATAATAAAATAATATTCTTACAATGATAGTCATAATAATAAAATAATATTCTTAAAATGATAGTCATAATGATAAAATAATATTCTTACAATGATAGTCATAATAATAAAATAATATTCTTACAATGATAGTCATAATGATAAAATACATTCTTACAATGATAGTAATAATGATAAAATACATTCTTACAATGATAGTCATAATAATAAAATAATATTCTTACAATGATAGTCATAATGATAAAATAATATTCTTACAATGATAGTCATAATAATAAAATAATATTCTTACAATGATAGTCATAATGATAAAATACATTCTTACAATGATAGTTATAATGATAAAATAATATTCTTACAATGATAGTCATAATGATAAAATAATATTCTTAAAATGATAGTCATAATGATAAAATAATATTCTTACAATGATAGTCATAATAATAAAATAATATTCTTACAATGATAGTCATAATGATAAAATAATATTCTTACAATGATAGTCATAATGATAAAATAATATTCTTAAAATGATAGTCATAATAATAAAATAATATTCTTACAATGATAGTCATAATGATAAAATAATATTCTTACAATGATAGTCATAATAATAAAATAATATTCTTACAATGATAGTCATAATGATAAAATAATATTCTTACAATGATAGTCATAATAATAAAATAATATTCTTACAATGATAGTCATAATAATAAAATAATATTCTTACAATGATAGTCATAATGATGAAATACATTCTTACAATGATAGTTATAATGATAAAATAATATTCTTACAATGATAGTCATAACGATAAAATACATTCTTACAATGATAGTTATAATGATAAAATAATATTCTTACAATGATAGTCATAATAATAAAATAATATTCTTACAATGATAGTAATAATGATAAAATACATTCTTACAATGATAGTCATAATGATAAAATAATATTCTTACAATGATAGTCATAACGATAAAATACATTCTTACAATGATAGTTATAATGATAAAATAATATTCTTACAATGATAGTCATAATAATAAAATAATATTCTTACAATGATAGTAATAATGATAAAATACATTCTTACAATGATAGTTATAATGATAAAATAATATTCTTACAATGATAGTTATAATGATAAAATAATATTCTTACAATGATAGTCATAATGATAAAATAATATTCTTACAATGATAGTCATAATGATAAAATAATATTCTTACAATGATAGTCATAATGATAAAATAATATTCTTACAATGATAGTCATAATGATAAAATAATATTCTTACAATCATAGTCATAATGATAAAATAATAGTCTTAAAATTATAGTCATAATGATAAAATAATATTCTTACAATGATAGTCATAATGATAAAATAATATTCTTACAATGATAGTCATAATGATAAAATAATATTCTTACAATGATAGTCATAATGATAAAATAATATTCTTACAATGATAGTCATAATGATAAAATAATATTCTTACAATCATAGTCATAATGATAAAATAATAGTCTTAAAATTATAGTCATAATGATAAAATAATATTCTTACAATGATAGTCATAATGATAAAATAATATTCTTACAATGATAGTCATAATGATAAAATACATTCTTACAATGATAGTTATAATGATAAAACAATATTCTTACAATGATAGTCATAATGATGAAATAATATTCTTACACTGATAGTCATAATAATAAAATAATATTCTTACAATGATAGTCATAATGATAAAATACATTCTTACAATGATAGTTATAATGATAAAATAATATTCTTACAATGATAGTCATAATGATAAAATAATATTCTTACAATGATAGTCATAACGATAAAATACATTCTTACAATGATAGTTATAATGATAAAATAATATTCTTACAATATCTACATGATTCACAGACGAGAAACCTTACGTGATAGAGGGAGCATATTATCGTTGCTGTTTTTCATAATAACGGTTTTGGCAAAACTTTTTAACTAAAGTTTAAGCATATCTATTTTTTATGTTTTAGAAAAGCAATGAAAACGAGGTTCTGATTTTAATACTCATCAAGAATTTGACCCAACTTCGCATCAGCATCTTCTCAGGTTATAGTAAGCAGTTGAAAAATGCCGACACAATTGGCCAATCAGCAATAAGCTGTCAGCAGACGACAATTTTCAATGGAATCATAAAAGTCATTGCAATAAAAAGTTGGGGTGTTTTAATCAAAATTAATTTCACTTTAAGATGAAGCAAAGGCAAAAACAAACCCCATCCACAATTAATTAGCGAAAACAAAAGTGCAAAAACACTTAACTTGAAAAATAAATCATTTTTCGCAGTTGTTTTTATGTTTTTAAAAATATATATTTGCAAGATTTCTCGCCGTAAGTAAAAATATTATTTAATCGAAACTTTTCTTGAACAAAAATCGTTTTATATATTTTCTTGAACAAAAATCGTTTTATATACTTTTCTTTAACTAAAATCGTTTTATATACTTTTCTTGAACAAAAATCGTTTTATATACTTTTCTTGAACAAAAATCGTTTTATATATTTTTCTTGAACAAAAATCGTTTTATATATTTTTCTTGAAAAAAAATCATTTTATATACTTTTCTTTAACTAAAATCGTTTTATATACTTTTCTTGAACAAAAATCGTTTTATATATTTTTCTTGAACAAAAATCGTTTTATATATTTTTCTTGAACAAAAATCGTTTTATATACTTTTCTTTAACTAAAATCGTTTTATATACTTTTCTTGAACAAAAATCGTTTTATATACTTTTCTTTAACTAAAATCGTTTTATATACTTTTCTTGAACAAAAATCGTTTTATATATTTTCTTGAACAAAAATCGTTTTATATATTTTTCTTGAACAAAAATCGTTTTATATATTTTTCTTTAACTAAAATCGTTTTATATACTTTTCTTGAACAAAAATCGTTTTATATATTTTTCTTGAACAAAAATCGTTTTATATATTTTTCTTGAACAAAAATCGTTTTATATACTTTTCTTTAACTAAAATCGTTTTATATAATTTTCTTGAACAAAAATCGTTTTATATACTTTTCTTGAACAAAAATCGTTTTATATACTTTTCTTTAACTAAAATCGTTTTATATATTTTCTTGAACAAAAATCGTTTTATATATTTTCTTTAACAAAAATCGTTTTATATATTTTTCTTGAACAAAAATCGTTTTATATACTTTTCTTGAACAAAAATCGTTTTATATATTTTCTTGAACAAAAATCGTTTTATATATTTTTCTTGAACAAAAATCGTTTTATATACTTTTCTTTAACTAAAATCGTTTTATATATTTTCTTGAACAAAAATCGTTTTATATATTTTCTTGAACAAAAATCGTTTTATATATTTTTCTTGAACAAAAATCGTTTTATATACTTTTCTTGAACAAAAATCGTTTTATATACTTTTCTTGAACAAAAATCGTTTTATATACTTTTCTTTAACTAAAATCGTTTTATATACTTTTCTTGAACAAAAATCGTTTTATATATTTTCTTGAACAAAAATCGTTTTATATATTTTTCTTGAACAAAAATCGTTTTATATACTTTTCTTGAACAAAAATCGTTTTATATACTTTTCTTTAACTAAAATCGTTTTATATACTTTTCTTGAACAAAAATCGTTTTATATATTTTTCTTGAACAAAAATCGTTTTATATATTTTTCTTGAACAAAAATCGTTTTATATACTTTTCTTTAACTAAAATCGTTTTATATACTTTTCTTGAACAAAAATCGTTTTATATATTTTTCTGGAACAAAAATCGTTTTATATATTTTTCTTGAACAAAAATCGTTTTATATATTTTCTTGAACAAAAATCGTTTTATATATTTTTCTTGAACAAAAATCGTTTTATATATTTTTCTTGAACAAAAATCGTTTTATATACTTTTCTTGAACAAAAATCGTTTTATATATTTTCTTGAACAAAAATCGTTTTATATATTTTTCTTGAACAAAAATCGTTTTATATATTTTTCTTGAAAAAAAATCGTTTTATATACTTTTCTTTTACTAAAATCGTTTTATATACTTTTCTTGAACAAAAATCGTTTTATATATTTTTCTTGAACAAAAATCGTTTTATATATTTTTCTTGAACAAAAATCGTTTTATATACTTTTCTTTAACTAAAATCGTTTTATATACTTTTCTTGAACAAAAATCGTTTTATATACTTTTCTTTAACTAAAATCGTTTTATATACTTTTCTTGAACAAAAATCGTTTTATATATTTTTCTTGAACAAAAATCGTTTTATATATTTTTCTTGAACAAAAATCGTTTTATATACTTTTCTTTAACTAAAATCGTTTTATATACTTTTCTTGAACAAAAATCGTTTTATATATTTTCTTGAACAAAAATCGTTTTATATATTTTCTTGAACAAAAATCGTTTTATATATTTTCTTGAACAAAAATCGTTTTATATATTTTTCTTGAACAAACTCGTTTTATATATTTTTCTTGAACAAAAATCGTTTTATATATTTTTCTTGAACAAAAATCGTTTTATATATTTTCTTGAACAAAAATCGTTTTATATATTTTTCTTGAACTAAAATCGTTTTATATATTTTCTTGAACAAAAATCGTTTTATATATTTTTCTTGAACAAAAATCGTTTTATATATTTTTCTTGAACAAAAATCGTTTTATATACTTTTCTTGAACAAAAATCGTTTTATATATTTTTCTTGAACAAAAATCGTTTTATATACTTTTCTTGAACAAAAATCGTTTTATATATTTTTCTTGAACAAAAAATGAACGCTTGATATGCAAAACATTTGTCACACTTTGCAGCTGATTTGTCTGTATCTATATTGTTATATTGTTACAACATTATAAACGTATCTACGCAATTTATGTGTGTTGTGCTAGAGTGAAATGGGAAATATGCATATATATAAAAAAATCTAGAGATAAACGAATTATATAATATATATATACATATATATATATATTATATAATTCGTTTTTCTCTAGATTTTTCGGGCTACTATATATATATATATATATATATATATATATATATATATATGCATATATATATATTATATAATTCGTTTATCTCTAGATTTTCAATGCATTACGTTATAAAAAAATTGTCATGCGGTCTTCATGCCGAGACAACTAGGGAGATATTGCTCATATATCTTGCCCCCAGATTTGTTTCTAAAGTATACTTACAACAAAGATGGCATAATCCTTCCGCAGGCCTTAATGCATGAAAATCAGTTAGTCTCGTATGCAAATGTATAACAACAACAAAAAAAATTCACAATTATGAGCCCGAACTGGAAAATTACCGCCCGACACGCAAAATATTTGTCACGCTTTGAAACTAATCAGTTTTCGTTTATATTATTACACTAGTATAAACGTTGAGATTGTCGGACTGACTTCCTCACCTTGGTTGTTATTGTCACAACGTTTCGGCCGTTTTGCCCTCCGGCCTTCATCAGGTGTTTTGTATCGAACTGGGGAACCGTTTGTTAGGAGTCTCGAACCCAACCCTTTATTATTATTACGGGGGTACCGTGTTCGGACTCCAGCTAGGCTCTGGGACATAGTTGCTGATTCTCTGTTTTGAATGCTACTTTTTCACTGCCTTCGTTCAGGATTGAACTCAGCACCTTTGGGTAACTGTAAACTTTGATACAACGTCTAGGACCACTCGGCCATATGTCACTAGCTGGAGTCCGAACACGGTACCCACGTAATAATAATAAAGGTTGGGTTCGAGACTCCTAACAAACGGTTCCCCAGTTCGATACAAAACACTTGATGAAGGCCGGAGGGCAAAACGGCCGAAACGTTGTGACAATACCAACCAAGATGAGGAAGTCAGTCCGACAATCTCAATCAATGAAAACACCTCATCTCAAAAATACAGACAATTACTAGTATAAACGTATCCATCAGCGAGTAGTATGACCTTAAAACAGCGACGAAATACTAAATATGTTAATTTGTCTGCCAACTAATATCGCCACTGTGGAAGACCTGATATCTTGATCTTAAATAACTCAGTCACTATTGTTCTTTCTTCCAAGAATTCAGCTTGCCTCATTGTCTCTCACAAGCTTCCATTTCGATGCGCAAATTTACGCCCAATATTATTAGTCGCCATTTTATCTGTTGTTTTCGGCTGAACGCAGTGATCCGAATGCCGATTGATTCGTATAAAGACGGCTAGTTATTTAGAAGATAAATACATGTACATACATATAAAAAGAAGTAAAGAAACATATTCGGAAAATGTACAAGAGAAAAGAAACAAGGCAAATAGCAAAGAAATTTAAACAAAAATAAATGAGAAAAAGGAAAAAAGATGAAACTTAAAGGAAAGTCACTCTCCATGTCCTACTTTCATTTCTTCCCACTATCATTCGTTTCTTCTTTCTATCCGAATATTCGTCTACTCCACTTTCTTTCTTCACTACTTGCCTTCCTCTTTCAATATCTTATTCTCCCCCTTTTTCACTTCTTGCCTTCCATTTCTTTCCTTCTTCATTTTGCTGATCCTCCCTTGATATATGACACAATCACGTTGACACATATATTTATATACGAAAACAGTCGTTAGATCACCGAAGTTAAGCAAAAAGGATGGAATACTGCTGCAATATCTGGGCAGGAGCTGCTAAAAACAGCCTATCTTGCCTTGACAGAGTACAAAATAGACTTCGTGGCTTAGTGGGTGATGCCCTTTTCTCTTTCCTGCAACCTCTCTCCCACAGAAGAGACGTTGCGAGCCTATCCTTGCTTTATCTTATTTCCATGTCAGGTGCTCGTCTGAACTCCAATCTCTCGTCCCCCCTCGCCAATCTTTCACGAAAAACACCCGTCTAGCTGAATCCACAGTCAAAAATTCTCCCCACTCTTTATCTGTCTAAATCAAAACGTAGATTCCTGTAAGAGTATCTTGTGTAGGAGACGGTGAGACTCGTCGTGGGCGACGAAGCGTTTCACTGAAGAACCACGGCAACACACAGCAAACCAACAAACAATGACAGCCACGGCGCGAAGGCAACTAACAAAGCTCAGCTAACTGCACGAATAGAAACGGAACCCAACGGTCACTGTACTGATCGCCACGAACGTCAGAACCCGACTGCCTCGCACCTCCAATGGACCGATTCTTATTACTCAAGATGGCCTAGCTAATTTGCATCCCCGCGAGATCTCGCACGATCCTGCGAGATTCCGTCTCTAATAAAAGCAGGCAGGCGCCATCTTGAAACTCTTTCTTCCGCTGCCCCGACCACAGGATCAGCCACCACCCCACACGCCAGGCACACACGGACCCTCTTGCGCCGAGGGCTACGGTTAGTCTCACACTCCCCCCTGGTCTCCAGATCACATACGTGACACGGCGGACGTGGCCGTTTGATTCGAGCACTCCTGCGGAGGGGTATTGCCGGGACTTCCTCATCGGAGCTTTCAGAAGTGGCATCGGAAGCATCAGCATTAGCATTAGAGCTCGCAGTTGAGTCATCAGGTCCATGGGGCACAGGTTGGATCCATCGCTCATCGTCAGATGACTCGCTCCTTCCACTGCTCGCAGTTGAGTCACCAGGTTCGTGGGGCATGGGTTGGATCCATCGCTCATCGTCGGATGACTCGCTACTTCCACTGCTTGCCGATTGGTCAGCGCTTAGAGCGGGCCGGACATCCCTTACGTGGCGCGGAGTATCATCGACTAGTATGGCCTGTTCACTGATGACGCCGGTGACCCGCCCCTCCAAAAGCTGCTGGTGCACCGGCCGCCGGGTGGCTTCACCCAGACGGTGTCTCCCACTTGGTACGTCCCCTGGGGTTCTCGTTGGTCGGGTAGACACACTTCAACGTCCTTGACGCGCACGTGGTAGTGATGAATCGCATCAGCGGGCGCACTGCCGCCAGTCACGGTGTCCTTAGGCGTTGTGTTGTATCTGTAAACCGCCTCCGCGATCGTACACTTCTTCCTGGCCGCGATCCTCTTCACGGTTCGGTGGCATCGCTCCGCTATGCCGTTGCCGCCCGGCACATACGCGCATCGGTGTCGAAGGCGGATCCCCCAGTTGTCCATAAAATGCCTAAATTCCCTGCTGCAGAACGCCGTGTCGTTATCCGTGAGGATCTCCTCAGGCGGCCCCCTTTCGTAGAATATGGATTCCAATTCGTGGATGACACTGGTGGAATCCTGCCTTGCCAATTGGCGCCAAATCGCGAACCTCGTTGGCCCGCAGTCTATCAGCGTGAGGAAGTGTTGGCTGCCGTAGTGGGTTATATCCATACCCAACCGACTCCAAGTCGCGTCCACTCCCAGCTGTCCTTTCCGCCATCTGGCTGGGGCGGGGTCGATGGACTGGCACGTTTGGCACTCCCTGACCACTGCTCTTACTGCGCTTTTTGGTATTGATGGTCTAGCCAACTTCACAAAGTAGTAGGTCCGTTGCACTCCGGGGTGCCCACTGTCGTGATGTATCTTCCTGATTTCGTCCTCCTCGACGGAGGCAGCACACAGAGGCAATGGCTTAGCTTCTTTCTTCATAGCCTCATACCATCTCCGTGGTACCCGAGTGAGCTTGTCGGCGAGGTTGTAGTCCGAGGTGACGAGCACTACGTCTACGGACAGGTTGTACTCCGTCACCAGTTTTTTCACAGTCTCGAGCCTCCGTCTTATCAGCATTTCGCTGGCTGCCTTGGTGCGTGCCCTGGCCTTGCTCGTGAATGTGTCCGACACCCAGTGGTGCACGCAAAGTGAGTCAGTGTGCACACGCAGTTTCTTCACTTCCCATTGAAGTGCCAGGTTAATGCCCTTTATTACAGCGTCGAGTTCTGCCAGGTTGGTATGGGCAGCATCATTTGCCGGTCGCAGCCAGCAGGCATCCTCAACTACGGCCCCATCTTTCTCCAAAACTACACCGATCGCTAGAGAACTTGCGTCCACCCACACGCTCAGTTCGTCTCCCTGCACGCACCAGTCCCCTGTGGCGGGGTCATTCTTTTTCACACTAGCGACGGTCTCCTTTAACATTCGAACCAATAGTTCGTCGGTTATCTCATCGTCCCAGCCTTTGCTGACCGCATTTGCCCTCCTTTTTATGACGCCTGTCGCTGCACGAACCCATCCGCATACTGGAAGGTGCCCCACAAGTTTCCCGCACAGGGAGAACACGGCACGTCTTGTGTAAACGTCGGGTACGTCGGGAACTGCGGTTCCACGCCTCCACTTCAGGATCCCTCGCTCCTCTTGAACGCTCAAGCCCAATACGCGGGCACCATCCTCAAGCCGCTCAGAGTCCTTGCAGTTTAGACCAAACTCGGCAAGTTTGGATCTTACGCGCGAAGAGGACACGATATCTTCGTTCACGTATATATCGTCAATATACGCCGATGTTCCCTTTCTGATCCATTCTTCTTGTGACAACACGGCATTGACGATAGCCTTCATTATCTGGGGTGCTACGTTTAGCCCAAATCCGAGTCGCGTAAGACAGTATCTCTTCCCGGAAAACATCACTGTCTGGAAAGGCCACATCGCCTCGCCGATCCGAATCTGCAAGTATGCTTTTCTCAAGTCCAGTAGGGACACATTGGACCCCTGCCGGCGCCACTCTCGCAGCTTGCTGGCACAGACGTCGGCGTCCGCTGTGAACGCATCAACGTGCGCATTCAACTCACGGTAGTCCATTACCGGCCTCACCTTTGACTTGTTAGGTTGGGCAACTGCCATCAGCGGTATCAGGCCCTTGGGGGGTCCAAGTTTGTCGTAGGGGTATGGAATCAGCCAACCGTTCTTAATCCATTCACGGAGCTCGCTTTCGTATGCAGGCCTTATCTGGTCGGGCATACGGTACTCTGCCACTTTGTTTTGTAGTTTGGCCGGTTCCTTGTCTTCTGACCACCTCCAAGTGGCGGTCCACGCCTTCTTTTGGTCGTCGAATTCCGCACTGAAGTCCGGCTGGTCGACTCTTAGTGCTGCGCACACCGGGGGCCTATCCTGAAACTCTACAATGCCAGCGCGCGTTATGCGCACGCCGCCCAGGGCTTTGATCGCATCGTAGCCTAGCAACAGGTCGAAACTCAGCGGCTTTTCGCGTGTCACCAGCGCTTCGACGTTGGCCGAGTTCCCAGTTCTTGTGCGAATGTGTACCACACCCACGCCGCAACACATTCGTATTTTTCCAGTGATGGTAGTTATCCTGACGTTCTTCTTTTTCCACGCCCGACAGAAGTCCGCACACACTATGGTGCGGGAGCAACCGGAATCAAGGAGAGCTGAACATAACGTGTCATTAACTCGGACCTGAATGACAGGAAGCGCCTTGTTTATTTTCTGTTCGGGGAAGAGGTCGGCACTGGCACCTTGTCCCCGTCCCCGTTTCCCGCACAGTCTCGGGCCATGTGCCCAGTCTTGTTACAGCGGTAGCAGCGAACAGCCGTCGACCGCCTTCTACAATTTCTTGCCGTGTGGCCCCGCCCGTTGCATCTGTAGCAGATGACATCACCTTGCGGGCTGGGTCCCTGAGACGGTCCTTCGCCACTTGGTGGGGCCTGTGCGACGGCGACTACCGGTTCCTGCACTGTCGAGTCATCCTTCATTATTGTCCTGGCTCTGTCCACTAGGTCACTCAGCGGTAGTGAGGACATGGTAGAGGTTGCTCGCAGGAGCTGCTTTGCTCCAGCGGGGAGTCCTGACAGGAATTTGTAGGCTAGGGCCCTCTCGGGAAGACCGCCGAACAACACCGTCAGCTTCTTAAGTTCGGCGAGATACACGTCCACAGTTTCGCCCAAGCGTATAGACCTCGTCTCAAACTGCTCCCATGCAGTGGCGGGGTCAGTGGCGAACGCCCTGTAAAACACCGCCTTGATACTCGAGTAGTCACACTTCTCCTCAGCGCTGAGTTGCTGATATACACCGAAGGCCCCGCCGGTCAGCCGCAGAGGAATCACGCGCTCGACATTTTTCACGCCGGACAACTGACAATGTAACTCGACCTTCTCAACCCAGCTGAGTACCGGGTCGGATCCGTCGAATTCCGGTATCAACTTTAGATCGAACCTATCCGCCATTGAAGAAAAGAAAACCAAGTTCGGAGTGGGGAGGCCGAAATAGCTTGTAAGAGTATCTTGTGTAGGAGACGGTGAGACTCGTCGTGGGCGACGAAGCGTTTCACTGAAGAACCACGGCAACACACAGCAAACCAACAAACAATGACAGCCACGGCGCGAAGGCAACTAACAAAGTTCAGCTGACTGCACGAATAGAAACGGAACCCAACGGTCACTGTACTGATCGCCACGAACGTCAGAACCCGACTGCCTCGCACCTCCAATGGACCGATTCTTATTACTCAAGATGGCCTAGCTAATTTGCATCCCCGCGAGATCTCGCACGATCCTGCGAGGTTCCGTCTCTAATAAAAGCAGGCAGGCGCCATCTTGAAACTCTTTCTTCCGCTGCCCCGACCACAGGATCAGCCACCACCCCACACGCCAGGCACACACGGACCCTCTTGCGCCGAGGGCTACGGTTAGTCTCACAATTCCATGAACAAAGCTTCTTTCTTAGAACTGCACGCCTGTGGAACTCTGTTCCGTCTGCCTGTTTCCCACCTGACTACAACCTGGATGTCTTCATGTCAAGCGTAAACAAATTCCTAATGAATCGCCACCTCAAGTAAACACTTCAATAAATCTCCACACTAACGAACTGTACTTGCAATAACCCTTATCCCTCAGTGGCTTCCGGGCCTTGATAAGTGGTGACCACCGTGTAAGAAATTTTTTTTTAATAAATAAAAAATCCTGGTTGGTACTAGAGAAGTGACCACTGGAAATACCAGGCGCTATATGTAGGAGGACGTCGATAACTTCCTCTGAGAACTGCTAAACGTAACATTGTCATCTTCCCTGACACGGTCATAAAACCTCCCGAGGAGAGTTTATGAAATTGATATTCCCATGAAACTTGTTTCTTTAAATGAATTCGGTCTATTCCGTCTAGGGTAAATGCCACATTGATTCCTCCCTTAATTCCCCCTTTTTTATTTTTGCTTTTGTTTTTCTACTTCCTATCCCATCCCTTCTTGATTTTTACTCGTTGATTACTTCTCCCGCTCTTTTCTTTTCTTTTCCTCCGTGTGTATCCTTCACCTTATCGTTTCCTTCTACCCATCATATATTGATTGGTTGTGCGATCGCTCCATTTTATCCTTAAATTCTTTCGAAGGCAACTGGAATCAAACGCATCCTCTTTTGACTTGACCAGTTTGGGCACCAAGACACTTCCTCGATCTCATTCAATTCAGACCTTACTCCCTGTGACTTTTAGTTATTACCTCAGCTCAAGGTAGACCTTAGAGGTTATGTGACAAGTTTCTGTGTAAAAAAAGAGACCGGTACCTTTCCTGTATATGTTTGCATCATTCATGTGTTTTTATTGTTTTCATTCCATCTCTTCCAAATCTTTTATTTGCCCTTCCTCTGATTCTTCTCCTCTTCCTTTCTCACCTACTCTTCCCTATTTCTTCTTGTCTTTCTTCATCTTTCCATTCGATTTCCCATTTCTTACGGCACTCCCACCTTTTGCTTTCCTTACACTCTTTTCTAAAGATTCTTCCATCTTTTCCATTCCTTTCCTTCGTACTTTCTTCTTCCCTTCATTGCGTTAATTTATTTATCTCTGCTTTCCCCATCTTTACCCATTCTCCCTTTTTTCGTCCCTTCCCTCCCTTATTCGTAAAGTTTCCAATTCTTACAGAGGCAATCCGTTTGATAGCTTACCTGTGAGTTCAAAGATTAAAATAAAAAATAAAAAATAAAAAAAATGGAAGATAAATTTAAGAAAACCAAAACAAAAAATTAAGACATAACTGACAGAATACAAAAAAAAATGTTTTTAAAATAATAAATAAATAATAATAATAATAATAATAATAATAATAATAATAATAATAATAATAATAATAATAATAATTACATAAGGCAAAACACGGAAAGGGTAATCATGGCAGCGAGAAACACTGAGAAAAACGACAAAACAGAAAACAGAGAGATAACGAATAAGACGAGAAAAGAAAAATGAAAAAGAAAACAACTACATAGAAGATTCATAAGGATGACTTAAGATGAGAATAACGAAAACACTTAGACATGGATGCCAAAAAGACACATGAGCCGGGAAACTGTCCCTAAAACTGCAGCACAAGGAAACTCGATGAGAACCAGGTCGACAAAACACAAGAAAACAGTAAATGCAGACTCTGTGGGCAAAGAGATGAAAAGATAAACCATATAGTAATTGAATGCAGTAAGTGAAACTGGCTCAAAGGGAATGCAAGACCAGACACGACCAAGTGGGAAGGGCAGTACACTGTGAATTATGCAAAAAACTGCATCTTGAACAGACAGACAAGTGGTACAAACAATGGTCGATAACAGTACTTGAAAACGAGAATCACAAAATCCTATAGGATATGGACAGACAAACTGATAAAACCATCCAAGCAATGAAAACCGGATATCGTAAGCATTAACAAGAAAGAAACCCCCTGTCAAATTGTAGACTTTGCTGGTCCAGCCGACCACAGGATGAATGTCAAACAAAGGAGAAATGGAGCAAATACACAGAGCTAGCCAAAGAACTAAAAGGGATATCTTGCTTTCCCGACTGCTAGAAAACCGCTTTTATGGTACCAGTCTTCAAGAATTCTGGTGAAAGAACTGATCCATTAAAGTATTGCCCCATTAGCCTTCTCCCACGTTTCGCCAAAATATTTGAATCCTTACTTAATCAAGCATTCGTCCAACACATTACAGCTGCTAAACTCCTAACCGATAAACAATATAGTTTTAGGCAAGCCACAGCAGATATCTTAACTGTAATCTCTGACCGTATATACCGTTTACTGGACAAAACAGGGTAGGGTAGAGCGGTAGCCCTTGATATATCTAAGGTTTTGACAGGGTATGACACGATGGTCTTCTAAGGAAAATTAGATCATATGGTATCACTGGAATTTAATTAAATCTTTCTTAAGTAAGAGAAAAATCCAAGTTGTCCTCGACGGTCGTACATCTAAGCAATATGATATAAATGCAGGAGTACCCCAGGGGTCTATCCTTGGACCTTTATTATACCTGATATTCATAAATGATCTCCCTGATAAAATTGTTTCTAAAATGGGTATATTTGCTGATCGCACCACTCTCTATCACATGCACGAGGGGAAAACAAATGAACACATATCTAAAGAAATGGCAGGAACACTAGAGAATGACCTCCAATCTCTAGTGGAATGGGGACAAAAATGGATGGTCATATTCAATGCTGTTTCCTTCAATAATTACAAGAAACCTTCTCTGCCACCAATAGCAATGGCCACGAACACATTACCTGAAAGTACTTCCTTTAAACTCCACGGCCTTAGGTTTACAGGGAACGTGAATTGGAATAGATACATTGAGGGCATTACAAAGGCTGCCGCAAAGAATATGGCCTCTCTCTACCGTGCTAGAAAACTACTTACGCCTGTACCTCTATAAGGACACCATTCGCCCATGTATAGAGTACTGTTGTCCCATTTGGGCTGGTGCATCTGCTGCTTGTCTCTCACTCCTGGACAGGGTTCTAAAGAGAGTCGCCAACTTAACAGGTCCTGAACTGTCATCTAAGCTTCAGCCTCTGTCCCACCGACGAAATGTAGCATCCCTCTGCCTGTTCTACAAGTACATAAATGATGAATGCTCTGACGACCTACAAGCACTTGTACCCCCTCGACGTAAGTACCACCAACAAAGCCGACAAACAACTAAGTCTCACCCCTTCACAGTAGAGATCTCATAGTGTAATAAGGCCTTTTAGCCCAATAGTGTCTTCCCCAGAACAGCTAGACTTTGGAACTCCTTTCCTGGATTCTTCTTTCCCAATTGTACTGACATGCAAAAGTTCAAGTGTAATGTGAACAAACATCTTGCTACTCATCTCCCTTCATAATGCCCCTGCAAATTATGTCCCCGATAGTAGCCCCCTACTTCAAAGTTGCACTGTGCCTTCATGATGAAAACTGATTAAAAATGAAATTCAAAAATTATATGGAAGCTGAATAAAATCAAAATAATACCAATACTAGTAGGACCACTAGGAACAATCCTGAAAAACTTTGAAAAAAGAATAGGAGAAATTGGAATTAGAGGAATGACTGGGAAAATACAACGAACAACAATAATGAAAACAGATGAAATATTAAGGAAAACCCTTGAATGTGGAGACTAACACATATGAGCAACAAGCGTGGACCAGACAAACTGCTGCAGAGGTAAAACATGAAACGCCACACGGAACTAAGAACATTCAAGCCGCATATCTATAAGTTCTCTAACCCAACCCCACCCCCGTTACCACATAAATAACCCCCCTAACAAACCTGAGAACAAACAACCAAGTAGGGTCAAGGAGGAAGGAAACACCGAGGAGAGAGTACTAACAAGATCTCGGCTGGATAAGTACGAAGAGAACTGGAAAATTGGGGAGGCTTATTGCCACTCAAATTCCAGTGAAGACCAATTGCCGCTGCCAACGAGAAAAAAATGGCAAGCAGCTGTTGTGATAATGCAAATTTATTTGTATATACTATCAAAAGAGGTGGGGAGTACTGGAAATCGAGGGAGACTTGTCAATAACCTTTCTGGAAACACCATAGGCTGTTTTCAAGGAGAGATCTTTGATAACCTGTGTGAACGCTCCTTGTGAGCCAATAATAATAATATAGAGACTGGAACTGACAGTCGGATCACAGCACCTGATTGATATAAGAATACAAAGGCATCTTCCAAGGAGACTCACGGTCATTGCTGGATACAAATTCACAGGCACAAAATAAAGAAAAAAACACCTCATGTATATGGATGGCCTGAAGCTGTTCGCTAAAAGCAAAGAAGGGCCTAGAGAAATTGATAAATACAACCAAAATATTCAACCAGGACATTGGAAGAGAATTTGGAAAGGAAAAAATGTGCATTATTATAGATGAAAAAAAGGGGAAACTAGAGACATCAGAATGTATGGAATTACCCAACCAAGAGAAGATGAGACCACTCGGTGAAAATGACTCTTACAAATATCTAGGGGTGCTAGAAGCAGACACCATTAAATCTACAGAAACGAAAGCTAAGTTTGGGAAAAAAAAGTACCTGAGAGGAACGATTAAACTTAGAAACAAAGCTATAGAGTAGAAATTAAATTAAAAGAAAAAACACCTGGACAGTATCGCTAATAAGGTACTCTGGACTGTTCAAATGATGAACAAAAGAACTTCGACACTTTTATCAGAGGACTAGGAAAGTAATGACCATGCACAATGTATTACACCCAAAAGACGATACTGACCGACTCTATGTATAAAAGGGCGAAGAAATAGGGGGACTTATAAACGTAGAAGACTGTGTAGAAGGCACAAGAAAGACTTGGAAAAGTCAAAACCTGAAAAAATTAATATAATACCAATAATTTTAGGAGCAAAAGAAAACTTGGAAAAAAAATAAGAGGATCGGAATCGACTTGAAAACTGAGATTTTAAAACAAACGGTAGTGCTGGAAACAGCTCATATCTAAATCTCCTTCCTCTTTTTTCTCCTCTATCCCCCCCACAAAAGAACTGAAAACTAAATAGTCGAAGAATCAAGGAAGATGAATAGACCGAAGAGGGTAAGCACTCATAAGAATCCAAGTACGTAGAGGGACTTTGGGGAGGTGTATTGCCACCCAAATCCCGTAAATATCAATAGTCGCTACCAATTAAAAATCAGTGGTAGGCGGTTATTGTGATAACGCAAATTAATTTGCAAAGTTTATCGAAAGAGGTGGAGAGTACTGAAAATCTTGGGAGCCTTGTTTTCACTCAGACCCAAGGGAACACTACAGCCTGTTTTCAAAGAGAATTCTTACATGGTGGCTTATATGAAAACACCTATTGGATAACAACAACAACAACAACAACAACAATAATAATAATAATAATAATAATAATAATAATAATAATAATAATAATAATAATAATACTGATATTTAACAATATACCAAAGAAATGCCAAGCGGGATACAAGTTTACTAATACAGACAAAAAATAAATGACTCATCTAATGTCTATGAACAACTCGGAACTTTCTGCAAAAACAAAATGGAATTGTAGAAGCCAATAAACGCAACCAGAATCTTTAGCCAGGATATCCAAATCGAATTCGACATTGAAAAATTCGCACTGCTAGTTATAAAAATGGGAAAGCTGAAGGCAACGAAAGATAATGAACTAACCAACCAAGCGAGGATGAGAGCACTAGATGAGCATGATAACTACGAATACTTAAAATATCTGGATACAGACACCATTAAACCAATAAAAATTAAATAGAAAATTGAAAAAGAATTGCTCAGAAAAGCAAGAAAACTTCTGGAAACTGCAACAGAAGTCAAATCAAGAGAGGATAGAGAAACGCCACATGGAATCAAAACTGTAAACGTATCTCTTATAAAATGTAGTATCATTATTAACTGGTACCTTCAAAATTGTCGTGAAGGATCAATAAGGGTGGATAGACGGAGGAAATAAAGCACTAACTAGACCTCCACTAGATGAGTTCGGAGAAGACTGGGACCTTTTGAAGGCTTATTGTCACCCAAATTCCAGTGAAGTATAATAGTTACTGCCATCGAAAAATCAATAGTAAACGACTGTTGCGATAAAGCAAATTAATTTACAAATATTATCGAAAGGGTTGAAGAGGAATGAAAATCTGGGGACACTTTTTATCACTTAGACTCAAGGAAACATACAGGTTGTTATTCTTTTCGTTTCTTTATATATATTTTCGCCGCCATCTTTCCCCCCTATTTTTAATCAAAAGCTCATGCGTATGCGAGCAATAAACAAACAAATTTCTTTCGGCAATACGAAAAACAGTCGATCATAAAAATGAATACTCAGGTTTGAAAACAAACTAAGGAGTTGGTCTATGGGATAGGTAGCAAAGAAGACCGTCAAAAATGGTGAATGGTATAAAATAAAGATTTATCGACGTTCGACTGTACGTTTGAACATAACGATAACACAATTAATTTGGTGCTATTTGTTCTTAGAATAGCTCAGAACCATTCTAATTCACAAATAAACTAAACTTTCAAGCATACAATGGCAACTGGTCGAAGAAAAGTATTACCATTCTTTCTAACCTATAGAACATTAACTTTGGTAAGGAACAAGAAAAGCAACGTAGGGACTTTGTGTTTAGTAGAAGAAATAATTTTATGGGTTTTTTTGGGGGGGGTAGAATTTCTCCAGAAAATGCACGAATCCACTTGATGTTAGGAACTAAAAGAAACTAGCCAACGATAAGTGTTATTTGAATAGATGCTAATTCAGAAAAGCTATTCTTCTCCCATTGTGCTAAACGTCGCTCATAGAATATAAAGACTAAATGACAAAATATAAGAAGCTTAATCCTTATTACCGAATAGCCTTTGAGCCTTTGTTAGTGGTGACCTTTTGTAAAAGAATGAGGTACTATGTTCACGAAAGTAAAATCCAAGATTCACTTTTTTACTCTCTTTAACTTACTTTGTCATAAATTATTTTACAAACACTTAGATTAGATGAAGTCGTGTGACTTGTACCATATGATCACTTGCTTTGAATTTTTTTCTAGTTTGTCTCTTTGGCTGGTTGAGTGTTAGTTAGTTCCAATAATCAGTGAGCTACTTTTTAAGTGCCCGTCAGATTATTATTTGGTTAATAAACTCACTCAGCTAGCCACGTTATAAAGGTTTTTAGACGATTAAACTACGTCGTCTAAATGCAATTTATCACGCAATTTAAATGCAAGTGTCATTGCTTTTCTTTTTTACTTTTGTCATAGGATATTTTTATTTATTATTTTTTTTTGTAAAATATTTGTTCTGTGCTATTGATGTCATAAGGACAGGCATTATATTCTCCTCTTCGTTGGTCATTTTGTGATTTCCATTTCAACAAGATATGAAACATTTTAAAATGACTTTTTCTCTGTACGTTTAAGATGAGTAATTTATTTATTTATTTGCAGACTCTTATCTTTATCTTCATAGTTGTTGTTGTTGTTGTTGTTGTTGTTGTTGTTGTTGTTGTTGTTTCACCAAGTTTGGGCCAACTCACTCTTCTAGCCTTCTTCAGGTGATTAATTGCGACGGGATAGAAATGCTGCGTTATCTTAATTTTACCCCTAGTAATTACTGCCTTCCATAACTGTTATTGTCTCACCACGTTCTGGCCAATTTATCCTCTGGCCTGCTTTGAGCAGGAGTGAATCCGCGATCTTCAGACAATGCTCACCCGGAATCACAGAGATTCAAGACCTTTATCCACTGCGCCATGGGACCGATTTTTCCCTGTTGACTGTGGAACTGCGAAAATATCCTGTATAATTCTAGGGGCTCACCACCTCACCACTGCCCACTACTTCTTGTTGTTCGGGTGGAGTAAATGTATTGCTTAAGTTTGATGCGCCCCTATTGGGGAATGCTGACAGGACTGGCTATGCAATTTTGTATTGGCGTATGTGCTTCTCCTTTGGGTGCGCTGACAACTTTCCTCGCCATTCTGGCCTTGTGTAGCATCTTTCTCTGATAAGAAGGAAATACATAACATCTAATGTGCGAGAAAAATAAATAAACGTCAGAAAGGCGAGAAGAATTAATAGATTTTAGCAATAAATGTGATCGCGCGACAAAAGAAATAAAACGAGGGAAGAAAGCAAGAAAGAAAGGAAAGAAAAAGAGGACGTGATCATGTGAGACAAAAAAAAGAAAGAAAAAATAAAGAAAGCCGTACAATAATTATCATCGGCTAATGTTTTTGCCCTTGAAATGATATTTTAGCTCCTTATATTAAGTGTCTTCATGCCTTGTCTGGTGCGTTTTCCATTGAAAAAAATTATAAGACGTTATTGTAGAAAACGTTAGGGGAGTAGAAAGAAGGTCTTTGTATTATTTCCGACACAGCTTTCGCTTCTCTTATTCTGTCCTTTTGTCCTCACATTCCATAAGCGATGGTTTCTGACAAAGGAGGAAAATTGATGTTTCCTAGATTGGAATCCATCCGCACCGGGTCCCTGATTCCCCAACTGCACTGACATGCAGAAGTTCAAGTGTAACGCGAACCAACATCTTGTAACGCCCTACATCAAAGTGGCAATGTGTCTTGTTTAGAGTGAAAATGCACTAAAAAATGATTACTGTTTTTGACCTTGGAGTGCTCATTTTTAGCTCTTTATATGACGTGGCTTCATGCCTTGTCAGGAGCGATTTCCATAAAAGAAAGAGTAAAAAAGATAAATAGAAAAAAAGAAAAAATGGACGTTTGCCAGCACCGAACGTAATCGTGTGAGAAGAAAAAAAGAAAAACTAAATAAAGAAAGGAAAGAAAATGTCGGTCGGCATTTAATCAGAAAGATGTCCGCCATTGATCGGAAGAACGAAAAAGTCGGAGGTGGCGCCAAAACGGGTCGACTCGGTAAAAGCGAAGCCAGCGAAGATGAAGCCGGCCCGACGGCACCGGAGAGTTATGGCCTTTTGTGACCTCGAATGAATTTCAGGTCGATGGTCCTACAGGGCAGAGTATATTCGGCAAATGGCCAGAACCGTTTTCAATGCACACAACGACGGACCATTCCGTACGGAGGTCACGTGGTTCGCGTTTTATTCCTTGACATTTCTTCCCTCTTTCTCTATCTCTCTCCCCCCTCTGTTAGCTCTCTGTCTCTCTCACACACACATATATAAACGTACACACACATGTGTGTGCATGCGCGTGTGTGCGAATAAATGCGAAAGTTGGGGCCATCTCTCGCACTAACGGTAAAGTCAAAACGCTCTATTCACGGTAATTTACCTTCACACAAAAGACTCCCCAACTTTTTCTATAATGCTTGTTTATATACATTATCAGTCGCAAGGTCTATTCATTTGAATATTGATATAAAAAAAGACATTTTATTAATGAACAATTATTTGCCATCTATAACCTAAATCTCACCTGTCTGTTTAAATGTATGTATGTATGTATGTATGTATGTCTGCCTAAAACTTTCGAGAGAGACGACGGATTTTCACGAGATCGTTATCGTTTTGAAGCCGACTCTTCGAACGATAAATATCGAAAAATTGGCCGAAAACATTAATTCATTTACCCTCAACTAGGCACTTTTCAACATGGAGTGGTCGATTTTTTTCGCCGATATTTTCGAAAGTCGTCCTCTTTTTTCGATTGACTAGCCTTAATTTAAACCTACGTCCTTTCCGACATGGCGATGAGCACAGCGGCAAAGACGACAGGGTTTTTTTCACGTTCTTTTCCTCCTTCGTGGTACGAATTCGAACCTGCCTGCCTGGCTACTACCACTTTTTATTTTGGGTCAACACACACCTCTAAACAACCGGGCAACGCCGGGCACCCAGGCTAGTCTATTATATAAATCTCACCTGTATGTTTAAGGTATGTATGTATGTATGTATGTATGTATGTATGTATGTATGTATGTATGTATGCCAAAAGCTATATACAGAGGCGGCAGATTTGCACGACATCGGTATCGTTTTGAATATCGACCCTTCGGACGACAAATATAGAAAAATTGAGTAAAAACATCAATTCCTTCGTCCTAAACTGGGTCGTTTTCTACAAGGAGGGTCGTTTTATTTCCGTCGCCATTTTTACAAGTTATCATATCAGTTGGAATGACTTTACTAATTTCAACGTTCCGAATTTCCGGTAGCGTCATGGAGTATGGGTTAAGACGTCAGACTTCTTTCACTTTCTTTTTCCGCCTTCGCGTCAAGGGTTCGAGCCTGCCTGCCTACTACTCCTTTTTTTATTTTGCTCAACACACACCTTCTAAACACACGGGCGACGCCGGGCACCCAGGCTAATTATTTGTAATTCATATATCTAGTTCACAATGTTATTATATATTCCGGATAAACATTTTTGTTCAAAAGTTCCATTCTTTAGAAGAACAGATTTCATTTTCCACACATCTAAATGAACAAGAAAAATTGATTACTTATTTCTTTTCCTCCCTTTACGATTGCATGCAAAACATACAGAAATTGACAGTAATCTAAAAACACGTGTTTCACGGTTCTATAGGTGTATCAGAATTTTTGTAGGAATTTTTGACACCCCTAACACGAAACTGCGAATAAAATATAAAAAACTCGTAATTTCTCGTTTAAAAGTGGGTTGTTTATTTTCTTTATGGATTATACTTACAAAATAAACTATTAAAGTTGTTTTAAAAGTAATAGAAATATTAAACAAAAAAAAACAGTAATGAAATTAATTGAATTTTACGAGTTCAGTATTTTTCAATTTTTAAACTTTAAAAATCTATCAAAATTTTTCTATTGATTCTATTTTTACGATATTTTCAGGGTCAGTGTGAAATTTTATGCTCTTTCCAATAAACTAAATATAATATTTTAGACAAACGTTTCTTTTTAATTCACGCACCCCCATTTTTAAGTGTCTATTAAAAAATAAATAATTAATTTACTCACAAAAGTTTAATATATCACAAATTGAAGATAAAAGATCAATAAATAATATTTTCAAGTTTAAAACAAAAAAGTAGTGTTTTTTAGAAATTTACCTGTAAAGTCTGAAGATTAAAACTTTTTTAACCAAAACACGTTGTTTGTTTTTGTTTTTTGTTTTTTTTTAATGAAACCTTGATCCTTGCTCCTTTAATTGAAAAAAAAGTAGGGCTTGAATTATATAAGCTTGGAAAGACGGGGTGGAATTATTCAATATTTTTCACGAAATTTCTAACACCCTAACGGTTCTATCGATCATGAGTATAGCTTGACTTTTCTACGATTCGAACAATAGACAATATTTATTATGGAGTGCGTTAACCATTCGGCCACGAAGTCCTAGATGACTTTACGTGTTATTTTTATCGTATATAAACTTATGTCGATTTTATTTGTTATTGATTTTTTAATGATAATACGGTTATTAGCGTCTCCAACCTTGGAGACTGAGGTAAATATTTTTCCTTAGAAAATCGTCCATATTTTTGGACGTAAAAAAATAAACAAATATTGTTTATTTATTTATTATTTTACTCATAATAACCGTATTGAAAAAAGGAACCGGCGAGTTTGACAAAGGTTAATACCTTACAAAACTTAACATCCGATGTGCATTATCACGCCGCCTCACCTGCCATAATGTGAAATCTAATGTCATCTTCCAACTTTTACATAAGAAACATCACTGCGCCCCTCACATTTCAGAGAAAGTTTAGTTAAAAGCACCAAAATACTACACCACGAAACGAATGTAAAAACTTTAAATCCTTGAAGCTATTTATATCAACAAGCAAAAAATCTAGGTCACATTTCAGAATAGTACAAATGCCTCGCAGAAGTCCTTCACCTCCCCCCCCCACATTCACCCGTTCCTGCCATCAACCCTTGAACAGGCATGCTCTCCTCACTTTCCCCTACCACACGTACGCTCTAGCGCTGTCACAACAAACTTCGTTCGCACCCCAACTACTAATTAAATAAATCTTCCCATAATCTCTGGTGATGTGAAGATGATTTCACGAAAAGTTCAAAATGCATACACTTCGAAAATAAAGAAAATGCTTGGACCATACACCCATACGTTCCATGTATATACGAAAAAGATAAAACGAAAAATTGAACAACTCAAAGGGGTATTAATAAACAGAACCTTTCTGTTGTTTTAACAATGTCTGCCTGAATATATATATATATAAACATATATACAGACATATATATATATATATATATATATATATATATATATATATATATATATATATATATGCGCTTTTTCCACGGAACTCTGCCTTTTGGATGATTTTGGACCATTTGGAATTTAACCATTGGATTGAAATTTTAAATTCGACCGTCTTGGATTTTACCATTTTGGGATTTTTACCCTTCACCGGACTATCCATTCATGTGAAATCTTTTTATTATTTTTCTTTTGCCTCCTGTCCCCTTTACCTCACCCTTTTTTTTTAACCAAGTAAGATCTTTGACTTACTTGTAGTTTCATTAAATACTTTTATATGCAAAATCCGATCCTGCATTTTGCTAATTCTTACCTTCTGATGAGAAGGAGAGTATTTTTTCGAAACTCCGCGGATTAAGGACTATCCACTTATATGTTTTAACTCTTTTTCAAGATGTCTTTTAACATGTTTTATTAATCATTTGTTCATATATATATATATATATATATATATATATATATATATAAAATGTATATATATATATAAAATGTATATATATATACATATATATATATATATATATATATATATATATATATATATATATATATATTGAGTCTGGATACAACAAGAGCAACAATTTGACCAGATAAATAGCCGGCATGGTGATGTAGTTGTCAGGAATATACAATCAGCTCAATGATAATAGTAAAGGATCCGCCAATATTTTTTATATAATAAATATGAGTTTATATGATTTTAAAAAAATAGAGATGAAATTCCAAAAAGTCAACATAAACAACCAAATTTTGTACAATCATTGTTTTATGTTGAATTTTTTTCAGTCCCATTTTTATATTGCATATATTTTAATATTGCATATATTTTTGTTTTCTTTGTTGTGGGAATCATATAAAATCATTTGTTTCAATTATATTTCACTCTTTGTGAATACCAATTCTTTTTTTGTAGGAGCTCAATGTATGTTATAAATATTAGTAATTTACCAAAAAATCAGGTCAAAAATGTAAAGAATTAATTTCATATTCTCAACTGATGTAAAACCTTTTTTTAGATATTGCCCTAATTAACAAATTAAAGAAAATAAATATTAGATAAATAAAGTAATAATAATAATAATAATAATAATAATAATAATAACAATAATAATTCTGATTTCATTTATCAACGTCTCTCTGGAAAGGGATAGGATTCATTTCCAGATGATTTCCGTCAATCCCGTCCAAACCAGGAGCTTCAAAGATCGAGCGTTTTTCTAAGGATGTTGGTGGTACCTGTAAAAGCAGAGGTTTGAAAGCCACCTAAAATATCGGGGATTTGTAGTTTTTTTTCAATTGTCCTTCCAGACGACTTGATACTACTCCTAGTGTACCAATATAATAATAATAATATTATTATTATTATTATTATTATTATTATTAATAATAATAATAATAACAGCAGCAATAGTAATCTATATATATATAAAAGCGAAAATGTATGTATGTATGTATGTATGTATGTATGTATGTTTGTGTGCCTGCTAAAAATTTTTGACCAACGGAACAAAAATTCACAAACTTCGTATCATATTACAGCCCGATCCTCCGGACGACAAATATCGAAAAGTAGCCCAAAAGGAACATCAGAAGTACGTCAACTGATCGAGTTTCTGCAGGGGGGGTCCCAAAAAAGTGACATTTTAATGTTAAACATTACATATTTTTTAATCGATTTATAACTGCCCAAAAAATATACGGGCGCCAACTCTTTTACATAAAGTATACACGGGGCCGTTTATTTTGGGTCAATTTGTATTTAAAACCCGCTGAGTCATGTCACGTGATCTTGACGTCAGCAAGCTCCAATGGCAGTCTGAATTTTAAAAAACATGTTGTTATCGGTAAAAAAAATTAACCCTTACACAAGCTAAACTATGAACTTCTACGCTATGGCAACGTTACCAAAGTTATTAGCACATTCAAAATAGTTAGATACGATAGTTAAACGAAAAATAACAAGCCAAAAATGTGAAGTAAAAAAAAATACACTTACAAAAAATATTAACGATCGAAGTTTTTACAAAAAAAACAGCCAGACGCCATTTTCTTTTTAGTAACAGTCTTTAGAGTAAGGAAGACGAAGTGAGAGAGAGAGAGAGACATACACAAACGCAAACAGAGAGAGAGAGACAGATAGAGAGAGATGTCTCGACAGGAAACGAAATACGTAATTTAATAAATGCTAATGTGAAGTAAAACAAAAAATAAAATACTGCTACGTCATCTCGTAACGCTCCCGCGATGACCTCATTTAGTGGCTATCTGTCAATCAAACCTCTTTCACTCGCTTTATAAGCCTTATTTTAACACTATAATCAATTCCTCTTACTCTTGGCCATGACAGTTAAGTGGTTGGAGTTAGTTTCATCTCCGCATTCCGGGTTCAATCCAGCCCCACGACCAAAACTTTTTTTTCTTTTACATCTTTAGACTCGCGGGCAACGTTTCTTTTTTTTTACTTCTCTTATTCTTTAGTTTACTTTCCCCCCCCCATACACACAGCGGGTTTTTTTCGCTGTTTTTTGGGGGGGGATTTGGTTTTTCCGATTTTTTTAACATCGTTTCAGGGTTATTACTTATTCCCGCCATACACACACCTACAAACACCCGGGCAACGCCGGATACCCCCCCCCGCTAGTAATAATATAAATTAAAGAATTTTTACAAAATCAAAGCACTTTAATTCATATGTTTAAAAAAAACTGTCTAGCTTTACAATACGAACAAAGATTACTGTCAGAATTAACACACGAGGTTGACTTTTCTAATAACTTTTTCTTCTTCCAACATTATATTGCCATGTATTTTATTTTCTGAGTAAGAAAAGATTTCTAATTTTTCTGAAGAGTATATACACGAAATAAGACGATATCGACATAATAATAACCGTTTGTTCTTACATAACGAAGCGTAAAAATGTACTGATATTCTAACATGCTGGGGGAGCTGTTTTACATGAAAAATAAATATTTTGATATTGGAATGTAATATTATTCTATTATTCTTTATATATATATATATATATATATATATATATATATATATATATATATATATATATTGTGTATGTGCATTTTGGCAGGTTATTTTTTTAGCAAACGTAGTTAATAATAACAAATTCTCTTGCTTAATATCTTACTCCTGTAAAATAGTTTTCTAATGATCATTTTATAATAGAAGGTTCCAGAAAGTTTTCGATTCTTCGTCGAGTCATTTTCATGTAAAACAATAAATAAACAAAAAAGCTGGTGAAAAGTAGAAAACTTCAAAACTTAGCCAAGAAATACACACGTTAATCCAGTGTGTGCGTATTTGTACAAGTTTCTCAAAATCAGCCGATAATGCATATCGAATGGAAGGAACGTATGTAATCTGATACAACTCTTCAAGGCTCAGGGAATTATTATCAGTAATATAGTTACGCTAAAAAATTAAAAAATATTACAGCAATTTTAATTCGCAAGTCAGATTTTATACTTTGATCCCGAACGTTATGGGGTCAAACGAGACAAGATGACAATAACATAGGAGTCGTGTAATGTGGAAATTAATACCAGTAGTGAGGGAGGGAAATAGGGATCATGGGATAGCGATGACGTGCGATTTGAATTGCAATGAAGATTCATTAATGAAACGTAGTAACCGGATGAGCTTACTAAATGGTCGGCACAAGGACAGGATAAAGGGGAGCGGAAACGGAAGTAGAGAATGGTGGGTTAAAAAGGAAATGAGAAGATGTGTAAGGAAAGAAGAGAAATTTAGAAATAGCGAAGCGGTTTGTAAGTTAATAGGAGACATGGTTATCTTATGAGGTTGGGGAAAATGGGAGAGCTTCCAGAAAAAGGCGTAGGTGGCGAGGTGGGTGTGTTTTAAACGGGAGGGGAGGGCGTGTGTGTGTGTGTGCGTGTGTGTGTGTGTGTGTGTGTGTGTGTGTGTGTGTGTGTGTGTGTGTGTGTGTGTGTGTGTGTGTGTGTGTGTGTGATTGGCGCCTGTAAGTTGAAGGGGAAAATCTTTGATAATTCGGATTAATGTGGATTAATTTGGCGGTAATTTATTCCAGCGTTTTAACTCAGGGTTATGGGTGACATTGTGGTGGTTGGGGAGAAGGAAATACATCTGAGAGTGAGAGAGTTTGTTTGGATGAAGAGGACAAAAGAATAAAATTAATTGTTGTTAACAGCACAGAGAGAAAAAGACTCAGAGGACGCGGGTCAAAGAGAGAAGGAAAGAAAAGTAAAGAGAATAACAAAGGAAAGTAATATGGAAAAAAAGAAAGAACGATAAATAATAAAAGAAAAGAAAAACAAAGGAAAAGGGCAATAAATAAAAGATGTAATAAAGAAACAAAGAAAGAAAGCAAGAAAGAATAAAAAAGAAAAAGGAAATACGTTAGCTATTGTGTCTTTTGACAAGAGTTACACTTAGTACATGGTAACCCAGATTTGCAAGGTCAAGGATAGTTGGAATGTAAATCTAAAACTAAACGGCGTAGAAAAAAACAATAGTATGTTGAATATTGAGCCGGGGCGACGCCGAAAAAATCAGAATTGTGCACACACGTACATTTCGGATGAATTTTTGATCCACATTCTTGTGTCCTATAAAAATGATCTGAATTGTAATTATCACGAAAACAAAGAAAGGCTTACATTCCAGGTCGGGAAGTTAGAATTGCACAATGCAAAATCAAAAAGGCCAATTAAATATTTTTTAATATTTACATTTCAGGAATGTCGCTTGATGTTTATATAAGACAGAGTTAACAAAAATTAAGGAAACGAGAAAACCGACATATTCCGCGGTCGTGTGCAATGTGTTGATTTTCAGAACAGTGACAAAAGAATTGTCAGGTGTATATATAATTTCGCAGGCATTTGAAAAGTGCAAACTAATAAATAATATATACATTTAATAACGCAACAGTATGAGTTCGAAATGATTAACCATGTCATATTTTCCAGCTAGGAAAAGCAAAGATTTTCAAAGTAGTCTATGGAAACTGCTTGGAAGATATCGTGCAATGCGAGCCTGCCATGGGTTGCATGAGGAAAAAAAACTTTGATAATTGCGCAATATGAAATGTTACACCGACCTAGCATCCGTATGTACGTCACTCATTTTAGTTTAATTAACAAATTAATTAATTGGTTGAGATAACACGAGTTCCTTTCTCCTATGAGTCAATTCTTTCCAAAATAAAACCTTGAAGAAGACTCAGATGACGTCTCGTCGCATCTTCTCTTCGTAAAAAGAAGCTTAGTTGTATAGAAACCACTAGTCCAAATGTTACATATAGGGGTTTCATTGGGAGAGTCTTATTAAAAGAGAGTTTGTCTTGAGAGAGAGAGATGAGGCTTATAAAGAGTCTTATTACAGTGAGGGATGTTGTAAGACTCAGAGAGAGAGAGAGAGAGAGATGTTGTATAAGTTGTTGTCCGAGAGACTTAGAGAGATTGTTCCTGTTATAAGATTCTTATATTAAAAGTTCATTCCTTAATTGTGTAGATTAGAAGGAAAAGAAAGCTCTTGGAGTGAAGGGATATAGTGTTCAGACAGTTCGGACATTTTGTAGACATGATGATGTTGCGACGTGTATGTAAAGACATATAACACAAATATATAATACAATTGGACTTTACCTTTGTATAAAAATCATAAACACTAGACGAGCTTTACAAAACACATAATGGTTTATTCTTCACACGGCCGTGTTCCAGCACCAAGAATTCAAAGTCTCACATTTTTCCTTGAAGTGACGTCTCGCTTCCAGACGTCTGACTCCCCCCGAGTTTCTTCACTGACTGTCTTCTAACTAAAGTTTTTCTCTCTTCCTAGAACTTTCTATTTTCTGTGACGTCATACACATGTTAAAACATATGCATTCTTTCGCGTGTCCTGGACATACGTGTCCAAAACTTTTCCTATTTCTACAAAAGGAATTTTAACCTATATTCAATATGTTAAAAACATTATCTTATAAGCTGCATTCTTTCAATTTAAAATTTCATAACAAACTTGACAGCTCACATTCTTTTCTTGACATATTTATCTATTTCTAAACAAATGTTTTGTTTTACATTTTTAAATTCTCACACCTAATCTATTTCTAAACTAGATTACGAGGTTCGAATTTCGCCTATGCCATTTCATTTTCATTTTAATCTAAATTCTCCATTTTTATACTTACATGAAAAGGGGACAGCCCTTATCATGTAACACAAACATCATAATTGAAAAGAAATATTATAAGGAATAATCGATTGAACGAAAACATAAGGAAAGAAATATTTTTCAAATGAAAAATTAGATAACGGATAAAAAATGAGGAAAGAAAACAGCAAAAAATAGAACAAAAAGAAAAGGAGAAAACAATTACAGAAAATAGAAAGAAAATAAAAACAAAAGTTGAAAGAAAAAACAAAAAATTATATTTTTAAGCGACCGTCGATGACCCGTTAGAAGAAAAGCAAATAAGAAATAGATTAAGAAAAAAAAATTTAATGGAAATAAAATAGAACAAAAATTAATAAGTAGAATGATTCCCTGGATTTAGATAACATTTTAATCATATATACGGGTCATCGGCGGTCGCTTAAAAATATAATTCTTTAGAAATACAATTCTGTAGGTGGGCCATTAACCATGAACTTGCTTTCCAAAACATGCGTGTGACAGACAAAAGAAAATGTTGCTTCAAACTTCGAAAATACGTTTCAGCATATTTTCCTAGCTTTTTTATTGAACAATCTCCAGCAGAATTATAATCTGATGATGCATCTGCAGAATGATGCCCAATAGAATGATAAATGATGGCCCAGCGAAATGATGTCCTGATGATACCCTGCAGAATGATGCTCGGCATAATGATATTAGACAGAATGATGGCCCAACAAAATGATGCCCGGCATAACGATATAAGTTAAGAAGGATGCCCTGGCGGAATTATATGAGAAAAAAATGATATTCCAGCGTAATATTAAATAGAATGATGCCCCATTAGACTACCGTAAAAGAAGAGGGAAAAGCGGAATTTTTGGAGTAAAGTTGAGCGACAAAAAAAAAAGACAAATTAAGAATTGTAATGAAAAAAATTTGAATAACTCATCATGATGATCATGATGATGATGATCATCATCATCGTACAAATCCGCCGTTTTTATTGTTGGCATTGGTTTCTCCAATATTTTCGAAGACATCGAGGCTTACATGAAAGTTGCCAACATCCTAAATGAAAGTAATTTTGTGGACACCCAGTTTGTCAGTCCTTGTCGTTAACTACTTGATCATTGTCACCTCCCATTGAATAACTGAACCAATTTAAATGTTTTGTGAACAAAATGCTTGTTGCTCAACCCGATAAATCTGGTTCCTACCACAGTAGCCGCTTACGCTTCTGTTGCAATATGTCATGTTTGGGGTGACATAGGTACGCTTATTGCCACCTAAACTCCAGCGAAAACCAATAGTAACTGCGACGAGAAATCAATGACAAGCGGCTGTATTTATAACGCAAATTCGCAAATTCATTTGCAAAGATTGTCAAAAGAGACGCAGAATACTTGTTGATACATAGACTCCAGAGAACACCACCGGTTATTAACAATGTGTAATCGCTGCTGATGTCGCAGTAAATAAATAATAATTGTGAAGAGTCAAGGAGGATGGAAAGACTAGAATGAAGAGCACTATCCAGACTTCCACTAGAAGTATGGGGAGAACACTGGAATCTTAGAGGTCTTTTTGCAATTCAAATCTCAGGAAATACCAGTGACTGTTGCCAGCGAGAAATCAATGGTAAATGGCTGTTGCGAGAATGCAAAGTCATTTGCAATGGTTGTCAAAAGAAGTGGATACAACTGGAAATCTGTTACTCAGATTCTAGAGAACACCACAGGTTATTTTCAGTGAACAATCACTGTAGATGGCATATGAGGGGACTGCTAGTGAGTAAATAATAATAATAATAATAATAATAATAATAATAATAATAATAATAATAATAATAAAATATTAAGAAAACCCCTTGAATGCGGAGATTAATACACATGAATCACATGCGTGGGCCAGACAAACTGCTGCTGAGACAAAGGTGAAGAAGCATTACAGGGAACCAAGAATACTGAAGCTGCATATCTACAAGTTCTCCATCCTCTCAGCCATCTCCTCCCACTACCCATCACTGCCTCTCCCCAAAAAAAGTGTGATACCAAATAGCCTTCTCGGCTATTTGGTATCACACCGAGGAGACGGCTGACCATACCTCCGCTGGGGAGGCTTACTCTCACACAAATTCTAGTGGAGACCAATAGCGGCTGTCAGCGAGAAATCAATGGCGAGAGTCTGTTGCGATAACGCAAATTTATTTGCAAATGTTATCGAAAGGGATGAAGAGTGATGAAAATCTGGGGAGACTTGTTGTCACTCAGCTTCCAGGGAACAGCACATGTTTTCAATGGGAAATCTTTGATGACCTGTGTGAAAGCTCCTTTTGAGCGAATAATAATAAAGAAAACTGAGGCTGCGAAGTTGTAGACTGACTACTACCTCCACTTCTCATCTCCTCCCTTTTCCCTTTTAAAAAGTTAAGAACAGCATGTATTAACAACAGACCTTGTATCTTAACCAAAAAGGCCAAGCACTAAAGTGTTACGGACCGACAGACCGACTGACAGACCGACCGACGGACTGACGGAATGACTTATAGAGTCGCTTACACGCGACTTAAAATGAGGATGTATCTTCTTAATTAAACGTTACAAACCGATTGTTCGATCGGTGGATTAAGCCTCACATAAGATCACGTGGACGCATCTTACAATGCTATTTTGCAATTAAGTAGAATAAATCGACGAATATGGTATTTTAAACTTAAACTTGACAGAATGATTACTGGACGAATCCACTAATAGAGATATCTCGTCGTATCGGAAATAACTTGTGTCCAATATTCTACGCATTTAGTTGTTACATATTAGGAAGACTAGATCAGCAGGGATTAAGTTATTTAGTAATTAATTTGACATGGTTCGCACTTAGTTCATGTCATGATAATCCTAATCTTCAAAACAGAATGGCTCCCATGAATGGGTGACGTAAATTTGAGGCAAAGGGCAGCAGATCAACTGCCGTTGACAAAAGTGAGAAATATGGCGAATGATATCACGTTTTTCGAGATGAGAGGAACAAACGTTTTCAAATCAGTATGATTGTGGAAGCCAATAGTGGGACATTAAATAATACGAATCTGCCATGGATTACACGTTGCAGTTGACTATTAATATAGGAAACTGGATAATCCTTGTGGAATGTTATCGATTTCTCTGTCTGTATGTGTCATTTATTTTAGTAAGCTAGGAAGTTAAGAAGTAAATAATTAAGTGAACATTGGTCTCTTTGTCTTGAGCCAGTATTCTCCACAATAAAACCTTGAAGAAAACTCCGCGAACGTCTTCTTGTGTCCTCTTGTAACGTTGCAGTTACAAATAAACAAAGGAAAGAAAGAAATAAAAGTCCTGGTCGGCATTCTTTCTTTTTTAACACTAGCATTTATTACCGTTACTCTCCCGTCTGGGCACAACTTAAAAAGTCTCTCGCTGTCACATGTTCATCTAAACTGACTTGTGTTTCCATTTCTTCCGATCGCACGCTGGTCACAGCCAGTCTATTCCCTTCTTTGACTTTACATGTCCATTTTCTTCGACGAGGACTTTGCTTCCGACCACGTGGTGCATTTTCCTCCTCTATTTTTCTTCTTGCATACATTTCCAATTTGCGTATGCCCTTTTGTCGACTAGTGCTGCTGCTACTAATTTCTTCGCAAGCCGGCAATCCTTCGCTGTTGCTGATATTTTCCCACGCATTCATATACACTGTATAACACTCTTTCTTATTTATTATATGAAGCACTAGACGAAACGGCGACAATGTAAAATGGCAGCGGCGTCACACCATCCGTTGTGTATAAATACGTTTTTTTTATATTATTATTTTATGTCATGGAGCTAATATTTAAACTTAAACCGTGACAGACCAATGATTCTTTTGAAAATTTAAGCCTAACAGATTGACAAAAATGTCAAATCAAACTTAAGCGTGACGGACCCACTAACATGCGGGGGAACTTAAGCATCTTTGGACGCATCTAAAAAAATAAGATCAAATACTACTTAAAGCCAAAATGTGACGGATCAAGAGACAGATTTTTTTTTTTACGGAATGCGTTACGCAAGTAACAACTAAAAGAAAGGGAAATCCGCGTGGCGCAAGGACGCACGAAAGAGGGCACCGTGGTAATTATAATGAAGATACAAAACGACACGTCAAAGGGTGGCGACCCAAAAAGTAAGCACTGCCGGGAATGACATCAGTGGTATTTAAATTTGGTTCTTCTAAAGGCTATATGGTCAGGCGTGAGGTCAGTGAAATGGGCTTGCAAGTCCCTTCCCCCCTCGGTCGATCGTTGGTTCGCTTCGGGCAGACACGCCATCGAGAGATAGTTGATGGGGGGGATGTGATCTCGCAGCTTAACGAATGTCATTGACAGAGACACAAACGAGAAGAGGCGGACAGCGACGAGATTAGACACGAGAATCCTTCATCCATTATAAGGTCATCGACACTGCCCTCAACTGACAGAGCTTCACTCAATTCGTATGCAGTTGTGAACTTCGATTGCATGCATTCGTGCGATCAGTTCAGATGACGTCACAATGTGTTACGATAAAACGAAAAGTGGGCATTTAACGAGGCCGTAGTTCGATCACTATACACACACACACACACACACACACACACACACACACATATAAATATATATATATATATAATTATCGGTCTTACAAAGTATTAGTGGATGTAATATTAGTAATGTTATAATTAGTAGTAATATTATTATTATTATTAATATTATTATTATTATTATTATTATTATTATTATTATTATTATTATTATTATTTTAAAGGCTACAATTTTTTTGGTATCATTATTATTATTATTATTATCATTATTATTATTATTATTATTATATCTTTTTATGTTAATACACCTTGTTTATATATGCAATATTTTTACAGATAAATACAACTCTAGCATTTCGATTAAATATTATTATCATTAAGTATATACATTGAGTTTTACTCTCAATATATTAGAATTATATATTTCAGCATTATATGTTAAGAGCAAACAAACAGAAGTAGGGATTTTATTTTTATTTTTCCTTTTTCCCCCCTTTCTTTTTCCCCTTTATTTTTTTCATTTTTTAACATTACTAGGCGTTTTCTTTCTTTTTCTTTTTCTTTTCTGTTCTTTTCTTTCCCGATGTTTAACTCTTAGCATGAATCTTGACCTATTTTTTAATTGTGTCAAATCCTGTGTAGACATTTCATATTCAAGATTAATAAGTTAGACGTTCCCTTTATTTTATTTACTTTATTTTATTTTTAATTTTATTTCTTTCTCTCCCTCTCTTCAAGTTAAATTTTACTACCACTTCCTTATTTTTAAAAGATAGAATTTGAATTTTGCCATTTTAATAATATTATTACATTATAACATTTTAACTTGACTCACAAATATAATCTTGATAACAAAAACTACATCTGATTTTTAAAGACTATTTTCTTTGGTTTGATCAGCTATTAATTTATTAAATTAATTTCATTTTCATTTAATTTTAATTCAATTTATTTGCCTGTCTACGGATACCTTTTGGTTTTTATTCACAAACTGATTGAAAACTTGAACTGCATTTTTAAACTGATATATGGAAAAAAAATACCGGATTGATATAATCAAAGATTTAACGGATATCCAATTAAACTAAAGAAAAACTGTGGAAATATGTATATATTGGATTGTTACCAGTTTCCTTGGATTTATTACAATACATGTTGGATCTTTTACCTGCCGAATACCAAGAGCTTCCATTACAGGATGTAGCAGCATAAATTTTAGATTTGAAGTTAGATATCCTTTTTTTTCTTTTTTTTTTTTTTTTGCTGCATCAATATCCAATTTCTCTAATTCTATGTAGCTAAAATGATTTAAAAATTTTAAAAACATTTAATTTAATTTTCTATGTTTATTACCTTTAGCAAATTAGGTGCAAACCTTTTATATTTGCTAATATTTTTCCTCTGAGGAGATGAATAAACATCGAAAACCCATGGGTTAAAGAAATATATTCTACTGTATTCTTTGTCTTGCATACAATAAAATTTCTATATTTGAAATTTAACTCTTTCAAATTACAAATTTTAAATTCCTAACTTATGATATATATATATATATATATATATATATATATATATATATATATATATATATATATATATATATATATATATATGCGGTAGTGTAGCGGTAAAAGTACGACTGTTAATCAGAGTTTTGATTCCTAGTCTAGTCAAAGTAAAAAGCGAAACAATTATTTCAAAGTAGAGCCTATCGAGACAATAAAAAGTTCAATATACAGATTAGAACAATAAAGCTTAATATAAAAAATAGAGCAATTACTATTTTCTTAATAAATTAACTAGCAAATTAGTTAATTAACGAAAATACTTTTGATCTGTTTTTCACAACAAATTTTCTATGATGTTTTTGATATATTTTCAAATTTAATGATAAATATTCATGCATTCTACTAAGGTTTATCTTTTGATGTAAAAGGTTTCTTTTAAAATTCATGGGTCAAGAATTTTTTTTGAATGAGTCTTTGTTTGAATTTGCGATAGATCAATAAAAATTGCTATTTATGCACTTTTTATTTTAATCCTAAATTTCTCCTTGTTCTCATATATATATATATATATATATATATATATATATATATATATATGTATATATATATATATATATATATATATATATATATATATATATATATATATATATATATATATATATACTAGCAGGGCGCTCAGAATTTCCCGGTTGTAAAAAACGCTTAAAAATAGTATTTTGATTACTGAAGATTTCGTATTCATTATTATATTATATTGGACCCAATATATAGTAATGATTAAAAAGTTTTTTAAAAAATGACTCGTGCGCCACCACCTAGAATTGAAATCAAAACGTTTAGCTTACGAATGAATATTGAATATCAATACAAAAAAAATTATAGGAGTATATATATATATATATATATATATATATATATATATATATATATATATATATGGGTGGGGGGTGGAGGTGCGTGTTTGTGTGTATGTTTGCGTGTATGTGTGTGTGTGTTATAATAGCTTTGAAAGTTCCCAAAATCAAGTCCTCTTTATTGGTAGTTTATTACATTTCAAAAGAAAAATGCTTTACGTTTCAATCAAATTGTATATATATATATATATATATATATATATATATATATATATATATATATATATATATATATATATATTATAATAGACAAATGCGAGCATGAAAAGAAATACCGTTAAGCTTAAACATGGAAAATTAAAAATTAGTATAAGTAAAGGACTAGTTGTTAAAACTGGAAAAGAAAAAGACAAGATATTCTCGTAAAAAATATAATAAATTTATAACTTAAAATATTGCAGCCTTAGGAATTGGCTATATAATATTATAAATTGAATTTTTTTAAAAAGTTCCTAATGCTGCAATATTTTATGTTATAAATTTATTATATTTTTTACCAGAATATCTTGTCCTTTTCTTTTCCAGTTTTAACAACTAGTCCTTTAATTTTCCATGTTTAAGCTTAACCATATTACTTTTCATGCTCGCATTTTTCTATTGTAATCCATGGTTGTTCCAGACTTCCAATAAATTCACTTGTTCGTGTTGTTTAATTTTCAGTCTTATTTGTTTGCTCCCGTAAACACATATGTAATAACAATATACGGTACTCGTCTGCTTTCAGCAAAATCCCCCTCCAATTATGAGAAAAAGGTTTTATTATGGAATTTATTTCAAACTGCATGTATATTTACTAATTAGTTAATGATTATAATAGTAAATAATTATATATATATATATATATATATATATATATATATAGTAATTTATAAAATATATATGGCGATTAAGCTACACTGAATATTCGGCGTTTCATCCACTCTAGGATTCGTCAGGCTTATGCGCGAATTCTGTGGTTGTTTATTGTTTTTATATGGTCCTCTTCTATTGAGGGTTTTAGTTAGCCAGTCAGCTTTCTAGTATCCACCGCGTCCCTTTCTATCAGCCAATGGGCATGCATTTTATCGAACAAAGGATCTGTTTTAAAACTAGTTTAGTGGTTTAAGGCAGACATTTCTTTCTTTTTTATATATATATAAATATACATATGTGTACATACATATATGCACATATGTATACATATATATATACATACATATATGTGTGATCGTTTATGTATATTCATGTTTATTTAATTTATTTATTGGTTTATTTTCTATTGTTTTTGTTAGTTTTAAAACTATTTTGTATCGCTATTCTAGAGTAAATTTTATTTTGTGAACACAGTTATTTGCTATTTCTCTTCTACAGTTTAATAGATTTTGGGGTTCTTTAAAGTACAGGATAGCAAATTTTTCATGAACGCATAATTTATATGGGTCGTCTCCCATTGGCTGATAGGAAGGGGCGCGGTGGATACTAGAAAGCTCATTGGCTAATTAAAACCCTCAACAGAAGAGGACCATATAAAAACAATAAACAACCACAGAATTCGCGCATAAGCCTGACGAATGCTAGAGTGGATGAAACGCCGAATATTCAGTGTAGTAGTTATACATATATATATATATATATATATATATATATATATATATATATATATATATATATATATATATATATAACTACTTCATTTACTCACATAAAATTAATATACGAAAGTATAAATTTATGTGTAAACTTATCCTAGGGTGGATGAAACGCGGAATATTCAGTGTAGCTTAATCGCCATATATATTTTATAACTATATATATATATGCATACATACGTACATACATACATATATATATATATATATATATATATATATATATATATAACAAAAAGTCTATATTGAAAATTGCAAGATATTGTCCATCCATAAGGCACAATCATGCTGAAACATCGGATTTCGTCAGATCACCAAAGTTAAGCAACGTTGAGCCTGGCCAGTACCAGATGGGTGATCATTTGAGAAAGCTAGGCGCTGTTTGTACCGTGCGGAGTCGTAGAAATTCGAAGGTTTGTATCTGAAAACGTATTAATTCCCTGGGAGAGATGCATCCCAAATCTTTATTATGACATTCATCTAAGAGAAGGAAACGTTGATGTAAGAACCTTTGGTCTACTGTATACACAGTTCTGTGGCAGTCATTTGCACTGACAAAGGTTGGCAGTAATGGTTGGTTCTGCAAATCATGTGTGGATTTCTGAGGAACTTAGTTGTTGTGACGGAACCTCATATGTCGAAATAGACGGAAGAGTCCATCATATATTTGTACCGGCATTTACAAATAAAGAATTACATGGGTAAGGACTGTCGTGTGTCTATAAAGACAAGAAGTCCACAGTTTGATGTCAGACTAGGAACTATACACACAATTATTCGCGAGTAACTGCAGATGCGGTAGATTTGATCGAAGTTTGTCCCAAAAGTGCTAAGAAAATATCAGACTATGATGAGCATCAAAGCAGCTTCCCATTCTCCCTATACTTCTTGCTACTTTTGATTACTTAGAGGCTGTCGTTATGAGATGAATGAGGTGATGAAAAAAGCTGGGACAAGTGTCCGTCTAGAAGTTGTTGGAAAGTTACTAAAGACACCTCGTTAGTAAGTAACCAATAATGTTTGTATAATAAACAGACTATATATATATATATATATATATATATATATATATATTTACATAGGCATAACACTTATATATATATATATATATATATATATATATATATATATATATATATATTATAGAGAGAGAGAGAGAAAGAGAGAGAGGGGGAGGAAGAAGAAAGAAATGTAGAAAGAGAGAAATAGAAAGAGACAGCAAGTCTTTAGCTAAGTATGTCTGATAAAATACGGCAGAGTTTTATCTCTTTTCTTTACATTCTGATAATTTTCCCAACTGGGTCAGCAATTTTTTTTATATTAGCTAGTAAATTTGGTATTTTGTTCCGGCTATGTATTTTTCTCGGGGTCTATCGATCACGTGATTATCACAGACAACTTGGAAAAGTATAAAAAAATCAAACAAATGATTCTTACAAAACAAGACATTACTCCTGATGACGATTACGTGATTGAAAGCGCTCGAAAAAGAGAAATGGTTGAGACAAGATAATTCGATGTCACAAAATATTTATAAAATTAACCAGCCACCCCTTTCAGCATTGCCCCACGTGATCAAGATCAGAGGAGAGAGAATCAGAGAGCACTTGGTCGTCTACAACCTTTGAAATGTTGCCATAGATGGTTGTGTCGTCAGCATAAATGTTTACGAATGATCTTAGGATGTGATTTGGAAGATCATTGATGTAGATCAGGCTGCGCTGGAAGTAAGAAAAATATTTTTGCATGATCGAAAGTCTTTGTATATTCGTAGCGTAACAATTCTTGAAATATACTGTTAATTGTTGACTTATATATTTATTGGATTGTTATAACTCTGTTTAAAGGGTTACAAAGAAAATTGAACAGGAGAATAGAGTAGCACAATGTGTTAACAATAAAACACTGAGTTGTTTGTTTAGTTGACGATGAATCTCGGGTGGTCCACCAGATATCGACTTCCGCCTTACAAACTTGTCTTCAGGTATTTATTTTCTATAGCTCAGTTCATTCATAGGGAAAACAGGTAGTTCCGGCACAACATTGACATATCTAATTATTTAGGTGCTTGTCTATATTAGTCATCTTTTAAGCCGGCACATCTCAGGTTAAAACATTATTAGATACTTACGTGTCATGTCTAAATTAGTATAAATTCTAAGAATTACAGAAAAAAATTATCCAGTAGATGTGGTGGATGTTTTTAAACCAAAAATCATTCACAACTAGGTTCTGTTTAAAAATGCCGTGGCCTTAATATAAAAAGATAACCAATCAATATATTTTATTATCTCTCTTGAACGACGATCTCTTGTTCTTTTTTTATTACAAGAAGTCTTTCATTATTAATTATGAAAACAATTCCGCCACCAATTTAAAAGATATCTCCATTATAATATTTTGATTGCAGAAATTCCCCTCTGGACCAAAGTACCGTAGGTTTGGAACAACATATGCCACATACAAATTCATTATGTCTAGACTATTAGCCACAATCTTATGTAACTTTAGAGCGACATTTTAGATATATTTAGTCGTTATAATAAAATCCTACATTTCATCCTAGGAGAAACACAATCACAAGCGCAACCATCTTTAGTGGAAGTAGTTCCTATTTTTCCTTCTAAATATCAAGTTCTCCTACCGCCCCCTCCCAGCGAACACCGGGGGAAATATACACATTATACATATATTGTGCTTGAATCTTTCGTAAATGGATCAAAAACATAATCTTTTCCTTTTCTGATCCAAAAATAATAAATTTCCTTTAGAATAATTCCGCTCATTCTGATTGGCTGAGATCTGACCATTCCTATATTCCGAATTAACGGCATGCTAAATGAACGCTAATGTACCTTCATTCATGGAATGTACATTCAAACATGGCATCGCATTGATACCTACTATTACACTCTGAGTAAATTGCTGCGTTCATTTTCTTACATTTTACGGCGTTAACGATGCACCAGTTTTCATTTCCTCTCATTCTCTCTCCTTCTCTCTCTGTATATATTCTTCCGAACTCTCTTCCTCTCGCACTCTCTCTCCCGCTCGCTTTTTACATTTCTTTTCATGCCAGAGAAAAAAAAAATTCGCAATGATGCCGAAGAAAAAACAACAAACATTTCTAGGCGTAAACATTATCCACAAAATTTTTTTCCTTTCTCTCGCTCGCTCGCTTTTTCCATTACTTTTCATGCCAAAAAAAACAAAAAAGCAAACATTTTATGGTGCCAACGTTCTCTACAACAGTTTATATTTCCTACTCTACGCTCTCTCGCTTTCTTGTTCACTCGCTTTGTACATTTCCTTTTATGCCAAAAAAAAACATACATTTTACAGCGTCAACATTACAAGTTTTTATCTCCTTTCTCACTATCTCTTTCTCTCTCTCTTTCTCTCTCTCTCTCTTTCTCTCTCTCTCTTTCTCTGTATATATTCTTTCCAACTCTCAATCTCTCTCCTTCACACACACTTTCTCTATCTCTCACTCTCTCGCTCGCTTTTCTCTTACTCCGAAGTCCGCAGATAGATAAATACATAACTATTTTCTTTATTAATTGACTTAAATATTTTGCCACACTAATTACTTCTTTAAAAAATAATTTGTCTTTTTGGGGAACTCCATTCACACAAACTGAGGCACAGCAACGCGTGGCCGGATGCGGCTTGTGTATATATATATATATATATATATATATATATATATATGTGTGTGTGTGTGTGTGTGTGTGTGTGTGTGTGTGTGTGTGTGTGTGTGTGTGTGTGTGTGTGTGTGTGTACATATATATGTATTTATATATACATCTGTTTTTGCTTCCCTGAAAGGTGAAATATATTCGTGTATATATTTATGTGTGGGTACTCTTTTTTGCGTACGCATCTGTATGTTTATGTGTTTTCAGGAGAGTTGTTGGCGATTTTTTTATTTGCTACTGAATTCTGCCCAGGGGGCAATCGGATTGGGAAAATATTTCTATGGGTATGTGTTGGTCGGCAATATTCCCATCCTGTTTGACTTGTTTTTAGCGAGAACAAGTACCGAACGCCACCACGGTTATCCTGATGCCACCAGGCGTCTCTCACCTACCCGGGTCAGTCAGTCGCCGGGGTAAGAAACATCCGGCTAGTCCCTCACCCTTTCCCCTTCTCCACAGAGAACTTGCAGGTGCTAGTGTTCGTCAAGTAAGACAAGAATAATATGCATTGAGATAAGCAACCCTTCCCCCTTCCTCATCTCCCCTCTCTCGTTTTCTCTTTCTATCTCTTTCTCTCTATCATATTTGTTTTACGAATACACCTGAATACTTCTTTTTCTTCACATTCTTCTTTTGAGAACGCAATTAGCTATCGACATGAGCTATGAATTTGACTAATCGATTCAAATATACGTCATAGTCTTACATTTTATTCGAGTCCCTGCTTTCTACAAAGAAAATGAAAAACCTTTTGACGACACCGTGTGTTGAAGCAAGTGTTACACAAATATCAACCACATATTTCTTGGCACAGCATCGCTTAATCCAGTGTCAGTTATTTTGAATTCATGCAGCGTTCCTTCTGCCATTTTGTTTTACTACTGTTGCTGTGCGTTTGTGGCTAATTAGTATTCATAGTCTATGTAGGAATGGTTCGAAGATTTTCCTTGATATTCCATCTGTTATTATTATGGCCTCACATGGAGCTTTCACACAAGTCAACAAACGATCTGATTGGAGACCTGTGGTGTTCTCTGGAAGCTGAGTGACAACAAGTCTCCCCAGACGTCCAGCTCTCTCCTCCTCCTTCGATAGCATTTGCAAATAAATTTGCATCATAGCAACAGTCTCTTACTATTGATTTCTCCCTGGCAGTGGCCATTGGTTTATACTGGAATTTGAGTGGCACTAAGCCTCCCCAAGATCCCAGTTCTCTTCACACCTGTCCAGCGGAGGTCTGGCCAGTGCTCCTTCCTCGGTTTTTCCATCTTCCTTGACCCTTCTCGGCTCTTTGATATCACTTTTCTATTGGGGGAACGGTGGTGAAACAATGGAGGGGATGCATGATGGGGGTGTAGAACATGTAGTTCTGCAGCTTCGGTATTCTTCATTCCATGTAACGCTTCTTCGTAACATTGTCTTGTGTTATTCTCCGCATTCAAGGTTTTTCCTTAATATTTCAGCGGTTTTCATTATCGTTAGGCGTTGTATTTTTGCAGCTATTGTTATTATTATTATTGTTATTATTATTATTATTATTATTATTATTATTATTATTATTATTATTATTATTGGTGTTGTTATTATCGTTGTTATTTTTATTGTTGATGTAAGATGACACACTGATAAGTGTTAGTACTTGCAAACGTAGTTCAAGTCATATCTATTATACACTTATGTATGCACTGATACACAATTTACAAACTTCTTCCTATTTCCCAATCCTTAATTCTGATTCAATCACGCATTTACAGTTGCCCTTGGCATAGGAGATAAAATACGTCTGTAGATTGAATGTTCATTCATTAGTGCAGGCCACACTCAAAATACAATTGCAAACAACTGCAAAGAATTTCTACCAATTCATGACTGACGGAACAAGGGCATATTACGCTTCTGGATTAAATAAATAATTCTGTTCGAAATTCCCTGCAGATTTCTGTGTTTGACACAAAGATTACTGCGTTCGACGAGATATATGAAGAAGGTCTGAGTTTACAGCAACCGAAACGTCGAGCGAATAATACAAAAGACGAGAACAGTCGTCCGAATGATCCAAATAATACGCATTTACAATTTGTCTCGCGTTTCTTTAACGATCCAGATTGATATGCCGTAAACGATAGTTAAACGATATTTCACAGATGATACGAGATGATATTGGGTTATGTACAGGATTCGTATTTGATTGTAGATTCTTTTCCACATGTTCAGTGCTATTCCAATCTATGTACTCCACTCATCCCAGGTGAAGAAAGTAAAGAAACATTAAAGGACTCATTCGATATGATATTTTTTTTGACAACTTTTTCGAATCTATGTGTATAGTAAAACAACCCCGAAATCTTGAGTTAAAAAATTACCGTACTTTCTATCTGTGCCATAAACTTAACCCAAATTCCATGAACTAAGTTTCCTTCCTAAAATTTTTAACCTGTGAAACTCCATATCTCGAGCTTGGCTAGAACGTTTTTAGATCGAAGATAAACAATGTTCGCTTATCCGTCCTATTGAATAATCAAATTCCAGTCAATTTCCACCACTGCCAATCATTACGTTTTTATCTATCTAACAACTTGAACTCATTAACACTTATCCTCGAATGGTGTCTGGCCTTGATAAGTGATGACTCCCATCTAAAAAAAAAGAAGTAACCTTTATGTTATTATTTTTACTGTTTATTTTTCGCGCCAAACAAGGGACAGTGCAACTTGGGCGTAACGGGCTACTACCTGGGACCAAACCTACAGAGAAACTATGTGAGGAGTTGAGCAGCGAGATAATTGTTCACATGATACTTGACCTTCTGCATGTCAGTATAGTCATGGAAGCAGGGATCCGGGAGGGAATTCCAAGTCTAGCAGTTTGAGGATGAACGTGTTAGCGTAGAAGGTTTTCTTGCATCTATAGGCCTAAAAGGTAGAGATTGGATTCTGTTGCTTGGTCTATTCGGGGTATTAACATCGATTTGGTATAAGTGCTTTCAGTTCATCGGAACACATTCCGTTAAACTACTTGTAAAACAGTCACAGGGATGCAACATTCGGCGATCATATAGGGACTAGGGTTTAGTTGCTAGTGCGGGACCTATTACGTTGGTGACTCTTCTCTAGACCCTACCTAAGAGCAAGAGTTCAATAGCAGCTGTACCAGTCTAGATGTGAAAGCAATACTCCATGCATGCCCAAATAGTAGCTTTGTATAGATATAGGATACTACCATGAGAGAGTAATTTTCCAGCATGGTAGAGAGAGAAAACCTTCTTCGCAGCAGCCTTGGCAATGTTCTCAATGTATTTGTACCAAGTCATGTTGTCTCAGAATGATCAGCCGATGTTTGAACAAAGAGTTTTCAGGTTGCGACAATCAGTGGTTGAGATTTCTTTTAATTGTAAAACGGAAAAAGCTTTGTCTTTGCAGCATTTAATGTTACCATCCATGTACGTCGGCATTCCACTACAGACTGGCGGTCTTCCGCTAAGGATTTAACTACTGTCTTTGATATACGCTCATTTGTTTCCCCTCGTGTCTGTTATAGAACGTAGTGTCATCAACAAATATACGCATCTTGGAGATGATTTCATCAGTAAGGTCGTTTATAAATATCAGGGCCAAGGATCGACCCATGTGGCACATCCGCATTTATATCATGTTTTTAACGTACGACTATCGGGGACAACCTGGATTTTTCTTTATCTAAGATGGATTCGTATGATACTAAGCATACATTCAGTAATACCATATGATTTAATTTTCATGAGAAAACGTTTGTGCCAGACCCTATAATATATATCTAGAACTATTGCCCCAGCCTCCCCTGCTTTATCCAGTGCGCGGCATATACATTCGGAGATTACAGTTAGTAAAGATTCAAAGATTTTGATGAAGACAAGGAGTTTAATGGAGCGATGATTTAATGGCTCAGCTTTTTCACCAGAATTATTGAAAACTAGTACCACAGAAGCAATTTTCCAGCAGTGAAGGAAGCAAGATTTGGCAAAGTATTTATATAGCGGGCAGGAGATGAGGGTGTTTAGGAGATATGATATCACGAACATGAGAAGTGGTGATTTTCAGATAAACGAGTGTAACTTCTGTCCGCAAAGGGAAATTTGGGAGGAAGCGATTTGTTAGGTCTAACGTGGAGTTGGAAGCAAACATGTTAGTCTTCTCAGTTGCCGTGTAAATAACTTTATGGTTGTTGGATAGTTAGAGAATTGTTTGTTGTCTATTATTTACTACGATCAAGAGTTCCTAATTTCTGCGACTCAATGCATTTTTTGGGTGATACGGTATGCTTTCTCTTGGTTGCAACTATTTCACTCTTACAATTATTTCTAGCTTATATATACGTTTGTCTATTTAAACTGGACTTATGTCGGATAAATCTGTAAATGCCTACTGCAATGGCAGTTACACAATTAGAAGTGAGCTACTGGGGAGAATGGGGTTAGCTATAAACTTTCTGTCTGTGTTTATATGTCCTTCAATTGCTACTTTAAACCATTACGTTGCCTAATTTGCGTAGGAAAGGAAAATACTGCTCTATGAAGCATTTCTGATGTGATCTCTGATGACTTTCCAGTAAGCTTTCTTAAAGTACCTTGTTGTTTTGAGAAATTACTCTTCAATTTGGGGTCGAGAGTTTATGTTTCTTAGGATCACCTGTAATGGGGATAGATAAAGGTATTGAAGCAAAAATCAATTCTTGTTGTACCGTTTTCTTATATAATTAATACATCACTTCTGCCATTACTATTCATCATAGTGTTGTTTTTCCGAAATCAATAGTAAATGTCAATTTCTTTCACGTTTTGTCAAGTGCAACCGAAGTAGCGCTGTTCTGTTCACACCCTCCACACACACACACACACACACACACACACACACACACACACACAAAGTTCAGTCCAAGCAAGAATCAGGTTCCAAATGCGATTCTTTTTTAATTGAAAAACTGCAATAGTGAAAATACATCAGCAAAATCACAACCGATAATTCATGCCGATGGAGGAGTAATCTTAAGGATCATGGCAGATAGGGGATAATTCCGATGCATTGAAAGTTGCTGTCAATAAATGTCCTTATTTCTGTATTTTCCAGGGAAAATTTAGATATAAATCGTGTTTTTTTATGTGGGAATGTCTAACTCGTTTAAAACGGAACTTGGTTGCATACAATTATTCATTATGTCGTAATCTAGGAGGATTTCTACGTTTCTGACTGCGGACAAGACACATATTACAAGTTAACCTAAAGACCGGGACATGCAGCTAAGGCTTCTGCAGCAAGCCTTCTTTTTCTTCTTGATCACCTCCTACTACTATTACTTACCCGTAATTTCTTTCTTTTTTATATTTCATCATCTTCTTCTTCTTCTTTCTCTTTCTTCTTCTTGACTAGTTTTTCTTCTTTTTCTATAGCTTCATCTTTTCTGTTACTTCATCTTCTTCGTCCAATCCTACTTCTTCGTTTTCTTCTTTCTTTTTCTTTTTTCTCTCTTCTTCTCTTGTTTCTCCGTTTTATCTTGTTCTTGTTCTTCGTTTTCTTGGTTTCTTCTTTTTCTTCTTCTTTTTCTTCTTCTTCTTCTTTTTCTTCTTCTTCTTCTTCTTCTTCTTCTTCTTCTTCTTCTTCTTCTTAGTTCATCCCACCTCATACTACTGATTCTTCTGTAATTCCGCTTTATTCTCCTTTTTCTCTTCTTTGTTTTTCTTCCTCATTCACTCTCCCCACTTCATTCACCCTCCTCTACTTAACCCACTTCCCCACCCTTTTCTTTATTTATGTTCTTCTTCGATTTATCTTTTTCTTCTTTTTCTTTTTTGTTTGTTAGGTTCTCTTCCTCATTCTTCTTATTCATATTGATTCATTCCTCCTCATACTACTGCTTCTTCCGAATTCTTTCTTTTCCTTTTCTTCTTCTTCGTACTCCCCCCTTCTAGCTTTCTTTTTCCTTGTCTTACTTATTCTTCTTAATCCACCCTTCCTCTTCCTTTTTGTACTTATCCTACTTTTTTTTTCTTTTTCGCTATAATAAAAGACTGGTATTTTTTACTAGAGTCAAATCAGCTGTTAGCCGAACTTTAAGTCGATCTGTAAATCTGTCACGCTTAACTTTGCAAACACATTTTCAGCGTTAAACGCATAATTTGAATTCACAACACTCTATCCTTTTCTGTAAGCCATACACACCATTACGCGGCATGTTTTGCATTAGTCAACCCCGCGTGTCAGCAAACGCCACTACAAATAGATATTTGCTCAACATCAAAGAAATGCCGATTTGCAGTAAACCCATTAACCCATTGTCTTTCAGGAGAGGTAGGAGTACGTACCGCAATGTCAGTTGATTTTAAAAAGAACATCCCACCATTCGTCACTCGTTTTTATATTTTTACTCGCCATTCCAGTCTGTCTACTTCCAAAGCTGATTTGGTTGAGACGGATAGAAATAAGCCAGAAATATATACATACATACTTTTGGGATACAGTCACGACAATCAATTTGAAAGTGACTAGGTTGCTGTTTGACACAGGCATGGTCCTCTTCAGTCACATAGGAGGTACATACTCGCAGGCTTTATCTTTTATTTATTTTTTTTTGTCTTGTTGAACCAGTTTACAAGAATTTTGACGAAAGAACTAACCCAATCAGTTATCGCCCCTATTTGTCGCCTCCCTCTCTTCATTACAATCCTTGAGTCCTTAATCAATCAAGCACTGGTCCGCCACCTCACAGACAATAGACTTTTATCCGACCGACAGTATGGATTTAGACAGCCTCTTTCTATTGAAGATATCCTAACTGTAATCTCCGAACGTATATACCACGCACTTGATAAGGCAGGGGAGGCGAGGGCAGTGGCCCTAGATATATCTAACGCTTTTGTCGATTTGGCACAATGGATAAAGGAGGAGACGCTTGGTCAGTAGCTCTAGACATATCTAAAGCATTTGACAATGTTTATCACGGTGGTCTTCTCATGAAAATCAAATCCTATGGTATTGCGGGGTTTCTATTTAACAAAATAAAATCCTTCTTAGATAAGAAAATAAATCCAGATTTCCTTGATGGTCGTACATCAAAACAACATGATATAAATGCAGATGTGCCAAGGAGGTCAATCCTTGGACTGTTTTTATTCCTGATATTCATAAATTACTTTCCTGATAAAATGTCCTCTAAGATAGGGATATTTGCTAATGACGCAACGCGAGGAAAATATAATGGACACTATCCAAGGAAATTGCTAAATCTCTAAAGGAAGACCTTCAGTCTATAGTGGAATGGAGTCGTAACTGGTTGATAGCGTTCAATGACTAAGCTTATTTTCTTTAATTATTACAAGAAAACTTCTCAGCCACTGATTTCCATAGCTAATGATACACTGCCTGAAGGTAATCTCCTCAAGCTCTTAGGGTTCACAGTGACAGACAACGTGAATTGGAATAAATAAATTGAGACAATTGCTAAAGCTTCTTAACGTGCTAAAAGGCTACTCTCACCTGAGAGTATCTTGTATCTACAAGTCCACGGTTCGCCCATGCATGGAGTATTGGTGCCACATCTAGGCTGGTGCATGTCATTAGTCTCTCGCTCCAAGACAAGATTAAAAAAAAGAGTCACCAACCTCATAGGTCCTGAACTATCAATTAAATTCCAAGCTCTGCCCCATCGCCGAAACGTGACATTCTTGTGCCTGTTTTACAAGTATTTCAATGGTAAGTGCTCTGACAAACTTCAAACACTATTACTCCATCGACGACAATACTGACAAACCCGACAAGTAGCAAAACTCCACACACCCCATTCTGTACAGATCCCTAGATGCCATAAAACCTCCTACTCGATTAGCTTTTCTCTCGGATTGCTGCACTTTGGAATACCCTCCCGGTCTCCATGTTTCTCTGATTGTACTGACATGCAGAAACTCAAGTGCAATGTGAACAGACAAACTCCCTAAATAGTTACCCAGCAAATTTGGTCCAAAATAATAATCCCTCAAGACTAAATAGCTCTGTCCCTCGTTTGGCGTGAAAAGACAATAAAAATGCAAATGCAATTCTTTTTTGTGTTTACTTATTTATTTGGATGAGGGAGTTTATTTTTAATGCATGCAAATTTTTTTCAGGTATTCGTATATCTGTATTGCACTTATCAGATTGAATATTTCATTCAGTTTTGAGTTTGTATAATATTTTTTGATATTGTCTCACGTCTTAAAAACTGAGTCACAGTGAAAGATTTCTGACATTGTATACAAAATGGGGTTTCCTTCCTCTTAAGAATGTGCGATTTTTTGTTCAAAATCTTAACATTTCTTTACTGTTGATTTTTTAGTCATTGTTTTGCTTTCATTTTTTTTTTTTTTGGCATGTTTTTTTTAGAGTTTAGTGATAGTAAAATTATTCCAGTAAATTGCTACCTATTCTGGATGTAGATGTTGATGCGCCTTTTGATGTCTGTGTGTGAGAATGTAAAATTTTGTTCACTAGTTGTAAGCTGATTTTGCTGTCGCGGCAGCTAGTTCCTTGCCCTGTATGGCAATGTGGTTAAAAAACGTATTTTATTTTAAAGTATTTTGAATTCGAACCAGGTGCACCGAATTCATTTTTTTTCAATTGAATACGCCTTTCACCCCCCCCCCTCTATCTCTCTCTATCTCTATCTCTCTTTCTCCCCCTCTCTCTCTCTCTCTCTCTCTCTCTCTCTCTCTCTCTCTCTCTCTCTCTTGTCTCACCTCAACATTAGTTCCTATTACGGCACGTAGAAATTAAGTTATTGTGCACGTGACACGTTAGCCGGTTGACGACACAGAACACCTCGAACTATTTACCGCGTAGCAAAATTAGATTACTACGCACTCGCTGCGAGTCATGAAGCGACTTTGGAGATCGAGAATGAGGGAGGGACGGGGTGATGCAAGCAAGAAATCCCCCATCGAATACTTAATTGTCGGCAAGAAGAGAAAGAGGTAGAAATGTTATACGTCGTTGATACATCACCCCATCCCTAACTTCGTATTTTGAAGAGAGATAGAGTGGCCGGTCAGAGAAGATAACGAATGGTAGAAGAAGAGACGAGAGGGAATTGTTTTCAATAATCTAATGGTTTTGTGGTTTCGCAAGCGAGACACTGTGGAATCGGTCGAGGTTCTTACCGGGCGAATATGGCACTAATGTGCGGTGGTGCTTAAATCAACTTCATTCTGAGGTTTGAATATTGAGATACGTAAGAAATAGCGAATAACCAATGGAAAAACAGCTGAGTAGCAAAACGAATTTGTATTCAGACTGGCCAAGAAATTAATCCATCAAAGTTATAAAATACGTCGATTTATTATTACATGAAAGTTAACACACAGAACTCTGGAGACATTTTTGAAATCAGAAATTTTTCAGCGCTTTTCATTGCTATGTTTACAAATTATCCTTTCATGTGGAAATATATTTAGCATTTTACGGATTTATAATTGTTCTCTGCATATATATATATATATATATATATATATATATATATATATATATATATATTAACACAAACCGTTATAATAAATAATATGTGCCAATATCCGGTCTTCTATACATAAACAAAAAAGAGTAACGCTTAGCGTCCAACAGTAGCGGGTGGTGATATTGGCTAAGTGGTTAACGGTACGAATGACAACCTGGGTGTGCCACGTTCGAATCCAGTTCGTTTCACAGAAAGATTTTTGCTTAAGGATGTTGGCAACCTTCACATGTTCCCTCATCATCTGGGAAATTATTTACAACAAGGCAAATAGCTTCCTTCATATCTCTGGCTGTCCTACTGGCGCTTTAAATTAGGGAAAGAATTTCGATCGGGAGGTATCTAAAAAAGTACAGAAAGCGCGGATGGCTTACATCTGATATTATGGATGTGGTTTTTGTTTGAATTTTTCTTTGACCAATGAAAGGAAACTCTAAGAAACTGAAAGTAGAACAACAGCAGAAAGAAGTTGACGACACGAACTGACAACCTGAGTGTGCCAAGTTCGGATCTAGTTCATTCCACATAAACACTTTCACGGGGACGTTGGCCCTTCCCCCAAGTACTCGATATCCTTCTAGAAATAATTGTAAATAGAAAGATATCGAGGAAACGAATGCTAACAAAACTATCATTACGAATAATGCTCAACAATAACAACAAAACAATAGGAGGCCACGATGGCTAAGTGGTTAACAACGTGAACTGACAACATTTACACTTAGATGTTATCAACCTTCACGTAAGGGCCTAATGTGTCTCTAGAGATTAATAACTAGAAAAACACCGGGGAAACAAATGGCAATAATAATCATCTCATTCATGATGCAACAAAGGTTCAATCCTTCTACGCTTTGGTGGGTGTGCTTGCAACGTGGTAGCGTCAGAGCTATGGTTATCAATGACGGCCCGGTCTGATACGATACAGTATATGAAAAATGTATTAAGCGTGGAACTAAATATCAATGGAGAAAATTGACAGCATTGCTTCTGCGCCATTTTTTAGAATACGATTTGCTTAGATTAAAGCCCATTCATCACCTGTAAGAATTGTATTAGTTTTAATATTTAGTATAGGGATCATTGGTAGTTAATCATGAAAAACTGTTTCGGCGATTTTAAAACAAACAAACCAATATTTTATCTCATGACTTCATAGCAGTGTTTATCAAATCACACCTCCATTTAAAACAAGTTCCGAAAAGAAAAAAACTCCGATTAATTTAACCCAATAAATCTGAGAGATACAGAGAGAGCGTTGTACGATTAAAATGAGCTTTTGTGCTCCTGAATTTATTTTTCTATATATTCACTACTATTCTCCATGCACATTTGCCAGGAATTCAATAACAAATCTCTGCTCATGCCAGGGGTATCTTTCTTAGGATCTCACACTGTCAGTATCTGCAACAAAAAGATGAAACTTTCAGGTAATGAATACATACGTTCAGTCATCACACCGATGCAATTTACAATCTCCTCTGATCCATTCGGGCGGAATAAAAAAGTAAGGTATTATTTTTGGAACGCCCCTCGTAATTCATTTATAAAAACTTTCCTTTTTTTTTGTTTGTTTGTTTGTTCACATACGTCATATATGACATCACATATATATATATATATATATATATATATATATATATATATATATATATATATATATATGCCGGCCCTGTCGGTGGGGCATTAGAATACGCCGACTGCCCCCCTGTAGAGGGTAAAAGTCCCTCAATGGGGGTCCAGGATATGAACTATATCCAGTGGTGAGGCCCCAGCTTGTGGGCTTTGGGGAGTGTGGAGCCACCCTTTAATTACCATTGCTCCCAGGTCTACTCTGACCCGGAGTGGTAGTACCTGTTAGGGTCCCAACCACGGGTTAAATAGAAACCAACGTGAAACAACAAATATATTCAATTAAAAAAATTTCTTCAAAATCTTTGGATTCAGCATTAAATAACCCGAAAAGGGTTGAAATGCCGTAAAACAACCAACCAGCCAATATATATGCAGCATATTTTACTATGACGACATACATGACGTCAATACATATGACATATTGTGGTCATATATACTACAGTCATATATGACGTAATATATGATGTAATAACAAAAGGTGAAAAAAAGTAGGAGGAGGTGCAACAATGAAAGTAAAGATTCCCGGGCAACGCCTGGTGGATGATCTAATATATTAGTGTTGAAACGATTAATCGAAATCGGGAATCGGAAAAATATGATCTTTTTAGCGTATTTTTTTTATTTTACATAGGAGTCACCGTTTATCAAGGCCCGGGGGCCACTTGAGGATAATAGTTAATTAGTGTACAGTAGCCAATGGGGAAATATCGTAATAATCTTTAGTAGTGGAAAGTGGGTAATATGGATTATTTAACAAGAATGTGTTTACGTTGGACTTGAAGACGACATGAGTATAGTCAGTTAGAAAGCAAGAAAACGGAAAAGAGAGTTCTACAAATGTGCAGTTCTAAGAAAGAAGCTTTGTTCATGGAATCTACGTTTAGGTTTAGGTACAGATAAAGGGTGAGGAAATTATTAATAACGGTTTCAGATAGACGAGTGCTTTTCATGAAAGTTTAGAGAGGAGGGACAATAGATTGGAGCTCAGATGAGCACTTGACATGAAAATAATGATAAAGCAGAACAAACTCGCAATGTTTCTTCTGTGGGAAAGTGGTTACAAAATAGAGAAAAGGACATCTCCCTACGCTACGAAGTCTATTTTAAACTTTATCAAGGCAGTATAAGCTTTCTAGCAGCTCCTGCCCAGATGTGGCAACAGTACTCTATCCTAGGACATACCTGGCTCTCATATCGATAGAGAATTGCATCAGCAGTGAGATATCTACTGGAGCGGTAGTAGGATCCCACCATTTTTTCAGCTAATTTGCCAACGGATTTGTGTCAGAATTGAAATAGAAAAACGATTCATTTTATTTAGAAAGTGACATATAACTCCAATAAATAGAACACTAGGTACATTTTACAAATTAAGGTGCTATGCATGATAGTGATTCTTGTATTTATGCAGTAAACAGTACAATTGCATGTTACATGTAGGGGGCTTACAACAGTTAGTAGCGATTGAGCTTGTTAGAGTGAATTTTGACAAGGATCACTCTTTGTACGTATCCGAATAATCTAGCTGAAAACAGAATTGTACGCACAGACGTGCAACGTGAAAAAGCGAAGTGCAACACGTCAAACACACTAGCAAAAATATGAACGATATGAGGATATGACGTCGTTTTCAAGCGAGAGAAACAAAGGTTTCGAATCAGATCTTTACGGAAGCCTTAGGAAGGAGACATGACTAGACGCTGTAGAAACTGATAATCTAAACTGAACGTAACCGAGTTCTCTGTCCGTCGGAATCTCTCATTTCTCAAGTAAGAAAACTAAGTTAAGAAGGAAGTAATTATTAGTTGTTAGTCTCTCAATAAGACGACGAGAAACGACTATAAAAACAAAACATATAAACAACCCGTGCACCTATATATAAAAAGACTTTTATTTGGTGCCTTCATCACTCGGTGTATACATGTATATATAAATATATATATATATATATATATATATATACATATATATATACATATATATATATATAACTTTCGTTTATTTTAGGTGTATGTGTTGTCTGTCTTCTTCTCTTTGATAAATGTGATATAGTTTTCATTGCAGACAAACTGACACCAAAGATCAATTATAGTAAAATCGGTAACCAAAGCGAGGGAGGCTGTGACATTCACTTACTTGAGTTTTAACTAAAATAAAGAAATGTCTATTTTTGTTCGTTTCTCACTTTAGGAAATTACGTGACATTTTTAGAACAACAGTGATTGAAGTTCTCATGCCACAAAGGAAAAGCGTAAACAAGATAAAAATGAAACATAATAAGTCCTCAGACGTACCTCTCCATCGAACAGTATATCGACACACTATGGCTGACTGGGATAGCTTCCGTACATTTATATCGGATCTACCTCTGCGTTCCATGTTTAAAAAGGATGTGTCCTCTATAGATTCAGACCTGACGGATTTATTAATTGTAGGTATAGACCGTTTCATACCCTCGAAAAAGTTCCAGCAAAAACCTAACAGCCATCCATGGGTTTCTCCAGAATGTGCTTCTGCTATTGCGCACAGAAACCACTTTTTCCACTGCTTCCAACGTAATAGATGTATTGAAACTAAAGCCGCTTTCAGGACTGCCGACAACCATTGTAAGAAAGTAATAAAGAACACAAGAGAGTTGTATGCTCAGTCCGTCAAGTCCAAAGTAGCTGAGCAGCAGCTTGGTTCCCACCAGTTTTGGCAAATAGCAAACAGAATCCTGAACAGAAGTGTGTGCTCTATCCCAACTATCATCAATGGACCGGAGTTAATCTCGTCAACATCAGACAAAGCGAAACTCTTTACCATGAACTTTGCAGCTAATTCTACCCTTTGCTATCAAGGCCGCCAACCCCCAATATTTCCTCCGATATCAAAACACACACTATGTGATATACAAACATCTGTACGTGATGTTGTCAAGCTAATCAAAAACCTAGACTCCAGTAAAGCAACCGGCCCTGACGGTATTCCAATTATAGTACTAAAAATACTTCAACCTGAACTAGCGCCCATACTTACAAAACTGTTAAAACGTTGTATTAAGGAAAATTGCTTCCCATCACCATGGAAAATCTCATCAGTATACCCTGTATTAAAGAATGCAGCTGGTCATTCATCCCCCTCTCAGCACAGGCCAATAAGTCTCGTGTGCTCCATGAGTAAGTTGCTGGAATTTGTGTTTAATAGAGAAGTAACCAACCATCTCAGAAAAAATAACCTTCTTAGTGACACACAATATGGTTTCCGTTCTGCTAGATCTACAGCAGATGTGCTTACAGTTATATCTCATAGGATTAGCGAATCTCTCGACAGAGGCTTCCTTTCCAGGGCAATTGCTCTTGACATATCAAAGGCCTTTGATAGGGTATGGCATAAAGGTTTACTTCACAAGATTTCCAGATATGGTATAGCTGGAAATGTCTTCTCAATTATTAAATCATTTCTCTCTGATAGGTTCATAAGAGTAGTAGTTGATGGGCAAAAATCAGAAGCTCATAGTATTAATGCTGGAGTCCCTCAGCGGTCCATCCTGGGCCCAACTCTTTTCCTGATCTACTTTAATGATCTTACAAATCACATCCTTACATCATTCGTAGACATTTATGCTGATGACACTACCATCTATGGTAGCACATCTAAGACAGTAAACGACCAAGTTCTCTCCGATTCTCTTTCCTCTGGTCTTGATCACTTTGTACAATGGGAAAAGGAGTGGCTGGTTAATTTTAATGCATCTAAAACCAAGCTTCTATCTTTACATCATCAACGTTCTGATCCCCATCTGGCATCAATTAAAATGAATGGCCCTCGTCTTGGGAAGGCCTCAAGTTTTGACAAGCTTCTGGGCTTGGCCTTTACTCCTGATCTTAAATGGAATACGTACATCAAATCTGTTACCAAGGCCGCTCGAAAAATGGTCGGATCCTTCTATTGATCCAGCAGATATCTCACTGTTAATGCAATTCTCTATCTATATAAGAGCCAGGTACATCCAAGGATGGAATACTGTTGCCACATCTGGGCAGGAGCTGCTAGAAAATACTTGTCCTACCTTGATAGAGTTCAAAATAGACTTCGTGACCTGGTGGAAGATGTCCTGTCTCTTCGCTGCAACGTCTTTCTCACAGAAGAGATGTTGCGAGTTTGTCTCTGCTTTGTTGTTATTTTCATGGAAAGGTTTCGACTGAGCTTCAATCTATGGCCCCCCTCGCCAAACTTTCACAATAAACACTCGTCTAGCTGAAAACACTATCAATAATTTTCCCCACTCTTTATCTGTGCCTAAACCTAAACGTATATTCCATGATCAAAGCTTTTTTCTTGGAACAGCACGCCTGTGGAATTGTCTTCCGTTTTCGTGCTTTCCAGCTGTCTATAATATGGTTGTCTTCAAGTCCAACGTGAACAACTTTCTGATGAGCCGTTACATTTAAGTTAACAAATTTACCAAACTTCCATTACTATCGATTACTATATTGTCCTTTTGACTACTGTACACTCTTTAACCCATATCCGTGAGTGGCCTCTCGGTCTTGATAGGTGGTGACACCTATGTAAAAATAAATGAATAAATAAATAAAGACTACTCACCAAGGAAAAGCCATGAATTAAATGGTAATATTAAAAGTAAAGATACGAAATGAAAAATAAAAGCAAAAATAAATAATTTACAGAATAAATGAAAAGAAAATAAAGAAATCTGAAAAAAAATGAAACATGAAAGAGAAAAATTAAAAGTAGACCCAACATGTACGGTTAAAAGTTTAACATACGCTTGACGAAGGGAAGTATTTCCTGAAATATTGTAACATGGACACTCCATCTGATCTAAGCAAAAAGACAACACGCACACACACACGCACACACACACACGCACACACACACATACATATATACACATATATATATACATATATATATACATATGTGTGCGTGTGTGTGTGCGTGTGTGTGTGTGTGTAGTCACGCATGTATTAGATTAATAAAGGTGAAATGCATAACTTGTTCCATCGGTATATTTTAATTTTCTTCAGTTTGTGCTTATCCGTCAGATTTATTAGAAAAAGCAAGGATTACACAAAAGAAGGAAAAAGAATAAGAGAAACGTGAACACTACGAGTAAAATTGTGGAATTTTAGCCCGTTAAAAGCCGGCAAAAGTTATAGCCCGTTGACTTAAAATGACTGCTTTACGCCAAACCTCTAGTATAAATGTCGTATTGCTCTGCTCTGACTAATCCCTTATGAATCCCTATTAATCCTTACCTGTGCATCGAACTGATATAATAATACGTTGTTCGCTGCACCTTATTATATGGGTTCATAAAAAATTTCGGTTAGATTAGTCCAGTAGTTTTCGAGCAATAATAAAAAGGGCAGACATAGAGATAGACAGACTAAGTTAAATAAATATTGATAACAAACGAACGAAAAAGGAAACATTAGAAAGGCAAGGGTAGAATGGTTAAAATAATACAAATGAAAGAAAAAAAGGAAAGGAAGAATAAAACAAATGTCAAAGAAAAACGAAGAGAAATTAATATGAAGTATTTAGTATAAAAGAAGGAAAGAAAGACAGGAATAAGAAGTATTAAAAGAACGAGAGAAATATTGGAAAGTAATGTAGACGGAGAAAACAAAGAAAGATAATCAAAAGGACAGAACAAAGACAAACAGAAAGAAACGGAAAAGAAAGACAAAATTCAAGAAAGAATAATAAAAAAAGAAAAACATGCGAAAATGTGAAATCAAAGAAATCAGCAAGAAGAGGAAAAGAAAATAATAAAAAAAGTGGAAAAGAAAGAGCGAAAGAAAGGAAAAAGAAAAGGAAAAGAAAGAAAGAAAAAGATGAAGAGAAAGAAGAAAAAAGAGAAAAAAGAAAGAAAAAGATGAAAAGAAAGAATAAAAAGAGGCAAAAGGAGGCGGAAAGAAAAGAAAGAAAGGATAAGCAAAGAAAGAAGAAAAGAATATAAAAAGAAAAGAAAGAAGAGGAGAAATAGAAAAGAAAACGGAAAGAAAGAAGAGAAAAAGAAAGAAAAAGAATAGGAAAAAAAAGAAAGAAACAAAAGGAAAATCAAAGAAAGCAAATGTTAAGAATTCCCTATTCATTGATAGAACGAATCGAGGCTAAAAAGAGATGAACTCTGTGAAGGCCATTATAGGAAGAGTAGACCCTCTTAAAAGAAAATGAAAGTTACAGAAAGAATCGGAAGAGAAGAAAGCGGAAGGAAGACTAAGTCAAAATTGGATCGGCATCAAAACGGACGACCATCGGCTTTTTATATCCGGTACGCAATCCCTGTCATGTTCAAAAACAAAATTGATAATACTCTTCTGCCGCTGCCTCCTAGTTTCTCTTCTTTGCTCAGCCGACATTCTACCCCATCTCCACCATCGCCGCTCACCTTCTCGGAGGCAATGAAGGAGCGTGTGTGGCGAGGTTAGGGCTGTGCGTCAGGGAGCAGGGCATTGTCACTCGAACGTCCGCCATCTTTTCCTTCGTCCGAACGACCAGCATCATCCAATTCTTTCCTGCCACGCCTCTCCGTCTGTCCTTGCCAATATGGCCGCGTTCAGCTTGACATAACTGATTGATCCTGGCGTTAGAACCATGGAAGCCATCTTTTTTTGGTCATACCCCGACAGCATCACCACAACAACCAAATATTTCTGCTTTTTTTTTTTCTCATCTAAAATAACCTTGTATATTCAACCTCATATATATTTTTACTCTCTTTCTCCCTCTCCATATGAAAAACAAACACACACACACACACACACATACACACACACATGCATATATATATATATATATATATATATATATATATATATATATATATATATAGTAGCAGTAGTAGTAAATAATAGACAATCAACAATTCTCCCATTATCCAACACTCATTGTTTGCACGCTAACTGAGAAGGCTAGTATGTTTGCCATTCGGTTTGCTTCCAAATCCCCATTAGACCCAGCAAACCACTCCCTCCCTGATTTTCCTTTGCGGACAGACGCCACATTAGATGGTCTGAAAATCACCCCTTCTCAGGTGCATGATATCATAAAAAAAACTGGACATCTCAAAAGCATGTGGACCCGATCTCATCCCGGCTGTGCTCTTAAAATATGCTACGTTGATGTTGCTTCAGTTCTCTCAAAAATTTTCTACCAATGTTTTAACGAATCTTGCTATCGTGACTGCTAGAAAACTGCTTCCGTGATATCAGTTTATAAGAATTCTGGCGAAAGAACTGACCGATTAAATTATCGCCCCATTAGCCGCTTCCTGCTTTTCGCCAAAATATTTGAGTTCGTAATTAACCAAGCTCTAGTCCATCACCTTACAGCTGCTGAACTTCTGACTGACCAAAAATATGGATTTAGGCAAGTCCGTTCTACAGCAGATATCCTAACTGTAATCCCTGAATGCATATACTATACACTGGACAATACAGGGGAAGACAGAGCAGTAATCCTAAATATATCTAAGGCTTTTGACAGGGTTTGGTATGATGATTTTCTCGGGAACATCAGATCACACGAATACTTAATTAAATCCTTCTTAAATAATAGAATATTCGGGGTTGTCCTCGACAGCCATACAGCTAGACAATATGGTATGTACTTCCGGGATCGATCTTTGGACTTTTATTATTCCTAATATTCGTAACTGACCTCCCTGATAAAATTGTTTCTGAGATGGATGTATTTGCTGATGACACCAGGCTTTATAACAGGCACTAGGGAAAACAAATGAACACATATCTGAGGAAATAGCAGAAACACTAGAGGAAGACATCCAATCTGTAGCGGAATGGAGACAAAAATGGATGGTCACATTCAATGCCGTCAAGACTAAGCTCGTTTCCTTCAATAATTACAATTCTATACCACCAATAACTATAGCTCAAGATACATTAACTAAAAGTACTTCTTTCAAACTCCTCGGCTTAATCAAGCAGTGATGACTCAGGAGAGGAACGTTAAAGATATCGCAAACCTTTATCCATAATTAAACGTGTGTTATCCATTATCCATCCACAATGACCAAATGGTCCTCGAACATTTGCACACACACACATACATACACACACACACACACACACACACACGGTTATTATGTGGACAGTTTATTTATTATTTATTTATAATTTAAAGATCCAATACTAGAACAATGGAAAATCCGTTAAACCTATAATCATATTAAAGCTATAACAATGTTTCAAGCCTTAAACTGAAAGTATCTTCCTGCGACATTCTTCAAATTTTTTTGGTATATGGTGCAGCGCAAATTTTGACTTTCAACAATTTCTGTGAATGCGTCAGGAATGTCATCTTTTAATCCATCTACTGTTTATTATCATTATTATTATTATTATTATTATTATTATTATTATTATTATTTCTTTTCATAAACTTTTTCTTTACAGCCGTCTCAGAAAAGAAAATTGGTGTCTGGTGAATTTGATGGCTTCTTCCAGACCAACAGCATGAAAAAACCTGGTTAATGTTTTTTCGTTACTCTTTCTCTAAACGAATAAAGTGATGGTGCTCTATCGTGCCGAACAAGTGTAACTTTAAGTTAAATTTAAGGTCTGCGAAATAGGTTTTAATGACTGTACTAAGCAAGTAACTTCAAGAATATAAACTATAATTTAATAGCTATAAACCTACTTGTGGGGCACCTTATATATATATATATATATATATATATATATATATATATATATGATTGCAACGTCTTGTCAGACGAGTGCCACTCCCTCAGATATTTAAAATCCATGAGCCCAAATGCCTGAGGGAGTATCTATGCAAAGATGACGTTACAGAGACTTAGCTTTGTACGACAGCTAAGTCTCTCTTTCTCGGTTCAACATGTTGAGATCCAGCAACAAGCAAGAGCAAGATAGCCAGCAAAAATTAAACTGCAGACCAGCTTAATGCGGGTACTGGTCTCCCGCTTTATGGTTTTTTAAATCAGAGATTTGCTTCTCCTAGAAAGGTTGCCTTCACCACGAGTAGTCGTTTGTTGGCTTTTCTGCTAAACAATCTTACTAAATAATATCGACGAAATATCGAAAAACAAAGAAGATAAAACAGTTTGGAAAAATAATGAAGCTTTACTTACTTTAGTAAAATAATCCGAAACAGCAAAATGGGATATTAAAAAAGTAAACACCTAATTACTTTAGTTTTTTAAAGCAAAGAAACGATATAAATATGAATAAGAAGAAAATGACGCCCTTTTCAAGCAGAACAGCTTCGTTTCAGTTTTACAGTATTGAACGGCGTAGTATTGCGCTGTCAGATTAAGGGTTGTACTATTGTAATGTAAAGAACACGGAGAAAGGGTTGTAATCAACTGAATTCCTTCTAGTACACTGACAAAAAAAAGCTTAAACAGATATATAAATAAAAATAAAAAGGTTATGTAAATGTTTTTAAAATCACGTTTTTAAAATCAATGTTTTTAATCACGTGAGCAGGATTTTTTCCTTCTTTTGACACGATAACAAGTAACGTTCTCATTTTTTATTATTTATTATTTATCTATTTTCGAAAGTGAGCCACGTGCAAGTGGAGAAGGAAAAAAACAGAGTTATGCAAAATTTGTGTCGGGAATTGTCTAAAGTCCTGACTTTCTTTTTTTTGGGGGGGGCTTTCACTTTAATAAGAACGTGAATTTATGAGGTGAATTTATTCGACACAATATGATTCAACTCAAAAAAATAAATAAAAGCTAACGTGAATTAAGATTAAAATTAAGGTGTTATTGTGGACCCTCACCCCTTTTAAAAAACCTTGTTAAACTTTGTAACATATTTACATTCTATGGAGGTCAGGCGCGAACGAACACCCAATAATTTTATTATACCATATTTCTTCAAATTGAAACATAATTATCAAAGTATACTTACGCAAATAGATATGAAAAGTCTTTGTTAAAGTTTGTGCCATATTTCCATGGAGTACAGGCGCGAACGCAGACCCCACAATGTTATTATTCTACCCCTATTTAAGTTGAAACATATTTATCAAAGTATTCTTATGTACATCTATATCAAAAACCCTTGTAAACGTTTTTTTTTTTTTCATTTTTATTTCCATACTTTGGGGGCCAGGCGCGAACGCAGACCCCACAATTTTTATGAACCACCGTTCTGCCAGATCAAACATACCCATTCCTTATCCTCGATACATCTTCTATCATTATATGTAATCAGCTTTTTAAAATAGTCAACCATATAGGAGCCTATTCGTGGCCAGACACACAAACACACACACACACGTTCAGCTTTATATTATATATATATCTGTGTGTGTGTGTGTGTGTGTGTGTGTGTGTGTGTGTGTGTGTGTGTGTGTGTGTAGTCTAAAGAATCTTTGAGAATTGGACAATAAAAATTCATATAGCTAAAAGGTAAAGGTAGTTTGTTTAAAGCATTGCTGGTAAATAAATATGGAGGATGATAAGAAGATTATAGCAATGCAGGGAACCTGGTGTTGAACTGATGTGACGTATAAACAAAATAAACAAACGAACTTTTTTTCTATTTATTTTCCAAAACAATTACAAATTTATAAATAAAATAATTTTAAAAAGAAAACATTGCGTATCAATATATATAAACAAGTTAAAATAACGTATAAAAACTTCTTTCGTTCGTCCATTTTTTGGCTATACGTCACATCACTTTACCACCCGGTATCCTGCATTGCTGTAGCCTTCTTATACCTAACATGTATATATATATATATGGTTTACTGCAGATTGTACAGCTGCTATTGCACAAAGACATCATGCATTCCGCTGGTGTGTACGTCATAAGTCTCATACAAATAGGCAAAAATTTTTAGATGCTAGAAATCATTGTAAGAGTGAAATAGCATCAGTCAAATGAAAGCATGCTGAAATAATCAAGGAACGCATAGAATCGTAAAAGATAGGAACTCGTGATTTCTAGAAAATCTATAATAGTGTAGTGAATAAAGGGCAATCAGTAATTCCTCCACTAAGACACAGCCAGAAGGTTGCATGCACGGCAATGGAGAAGACGGAACTGCTTGCGCGGCGATTCGCCTCTAACTCCACTTTATAGTAAAAAAAAAACAACTCCCTCCAAAATTTTCCTATGCGGATTGAAGCCACATTAGATGTAAAAAATCACCCCTTCTCATATCCACAATACCATAAAAAAAACTTAAACACCTCAAAGGCGCGTGGGCCTGATCTCATCCCTGCTATACTAATTAAGAAATGTTCAGCTGAGCTAGCCCCCATACTTTCCAAGCTCTACAATAAATGCCTTGCTGAATCTTGCTTCCCTAATAGCTGGAAAATGACTCCTGCGGTAGCAGTGTACAAGAATTCTGGTGAAAAACAGACCCTCTCAATTATTTCTCCGTAAGTCCCCTCCCACTCTTCACTACAACTTTTGAGATCTTAAATAATCAATCACTAGTTCACCACTACTGCAGATACTTTAATATTCATCTCTGAACGCATTTACCATGTACTGAATAAGGCACAAAGGGCTGCTAATGAGAATTAACTCATACGGTATAACTGGACGTATATTAAATATAATTAGATCCTTCTTAAACAATAGAACCTACAGATTGTCATTGACGGACGTACATCCAAAGAGCATAAAATTAATGCGGGAGTGCCTCAGGGGTCGATCCTTGGATCATTATTATTCTTGATATTCATAAACGACCTCCCTGATAATATTTTGTCCGAGATGGATATATTTGCTGATGATACAACGCTCTATAACATGCATGAGGGAAGAACAGATGTACATAAATCTAAGACAATGGCAGAATCGTTACCTCCAGACTATAGTGGAATGGGGCTGCAAATAGATGGTAACATTTAATGCTAGTAAAACTAAGCTGCTCTCCTTTAACAATTACAAGACGCCTCTCCAACCGCCTATATACATGACAAATAACACCGTACCTGAGGCCACCATTCGCCCATGCATGGAGTATTGTTGCCACATCTGGGCTGGTTCATCTACCATTAGTCTCTCCCTCTTAAATAGGGCCCAAAAAAAGAGTTGTCAATCTAATCGGTCCCACTTCTCAAGTAAGCTCTAACCCCTGTCTCATCGCCGCAATGCTGCATCACTGTGCCTGTTTTACAAATATTTTAATGGAATGTGTTCTGATGAACTCGTTTCACTTGTATCCCTCAATGTACATATCCCCGATACATCCGCTGAGTAATAAGATCTGAGCCCTTCACTGTTGTTGTCCCTAAATGCCAGAAAGATTTCTATTTTTAATAGTTTCTTCCTTCCAACAGCTAGGCTTTGGAATTCCCTTCCTGCTACCTGCTTCCCTGGCTGTATTGATATGCAGAAGTTTAAATGTAACATAAACAAATATCTTGTTAATCTTTCCTAGACATAGTCCCAAATAGTAGGCCATTACGTCCAACTATATATATGTGTGTGTGCGTGTGTGTATGTGTGTGCGTGTGTGTGTGTGTGCGTGCGTGTGCGTGTGTGTCTGTCTGAATGTCTATGTATGTGCGTGTATGTGTAACAAGTCATTATTTATGCACATCTGGTGTAATAAGACGGAGTTTTCCAGGTTTTTAATTTTCTTGGCAATAGTAAATAAATAATATAACCAAATAAAATTATCGAATATATAACGATAAAACTAAACAATAGACACGCCCCCTTCTTCTTTCTTTGCCCTGCCAAAATATTCGAGAAAATTATAAAAAATTACAAAAACAAAAAAGATAACGAAAAATACTTCATGATGATTACGGCGATCGAAAATTCTTGAGAAATGGATGAAATGGAAACACTCAGCGCCATGTTGAGAATATTAATAAGAAATTTTTAAAAACGATAAAACTATGTTTATTCAATCAATCAATATATATAAGAGAGAGAGAGAGAGAGAGGACGAATGAATATAGGTATACAAATAAATTACACAAATAAATTGTCTTACATTATTTGTTGGTAATAATCCGTAGTGTAGTGGATATAGTACTTTGTAAATTCATTTACACTTTTATGGAGGTTGAAGGTTTTATCTCCACAGCAGGTTGTGACCGCCTTAGGGAGCGGTAGAGCTCCCCATTGGTGGGAGACTGAGAGCCCCCAATACACTGAGTAAGGCCGAGCAACTATGCTGGTATTAACTGTTAAGCATTATTGGGTGCCCGGGCAGCGGCGGGTAACCTGACTGAAAGGAAGGGTTAAGTTATGAATTTATTGTGTTTTGTAAAATAGACATATACTTTTTATTGTTTGGGAAAAATGACAAGTGATGTCATCTTGAAAGCTAGAATGAAATATAATTTCGTTCTTGGCGGAACCCAACTCAAGGACGTCTGGCTTCTGAGTACAAAGCCAGGCCGAGGTTTAAAGTGTTAACCTCTCTTATCGTGTTAGTTGAGCTGTGATCACAGATTCTCGGGCCGTGTAAGGAATCGGAACAGCCCTGAAAGTATGTGCTGATCGTTGATTGGCCCGGCCAATCCAACCTTTCCCTCGAAATATAAGCGAATGCCCACGCCAAAAATCTCAGATTGAACTGGATCCCAAGAGAATTTAACATTAATCAAAGAGACGCCATAGCACCACCACCCTCCTCGACTGCTGTCACCGTAGACCACGGAGGGTAAGATTCAAAAGTGTTTTGCATGAAATCGAGCTGAACAATTGTATATAAGCATATATAACACTTTGTAAATTTCGTTTGAATTAATTGCGTAGAATAGAGATATCTAAGTTTGTCTTCTTTTGCCTGCATGAGAAGCTAATTATTTTCAGCAGAAACCGGTATATTAACCCGATAGACGAGGCATGCGGTGCGGCAGAATCTTGTAGAGAACTCCCGGAGAGAAGACGATCACGACCATTGTGATTTGGACGGGGTCAGAGGTCACAAGGCGACAATTAAAAAAAACGAACGCTAATTACTTAGAACTTCTATCTAGTTATGGTTGGCGGAAGGAGCGCATGATATACCCTGTTATTAAATAAAGGGTTCCGTGTATAATTCTGCGCAGATTCCAGACCTTGACAAGCTACAGCTAAAGAAGACCGAAGGTTATATCGACCAAAACTTTGTTAAAATATTATTCAAGATAAGAATAATAGTTTGAAAAATCCAAATAATATTAATAATCTCTATTTTCGGTTAAAAGAGAGAATGATTACTGTTTGTGTTTTATTTTATAATTCATTCCGCAACAACGATGAGCAGCTAATCAGTACTTTTTTATTAATTTTTTCCTAGAATTGCGGTTTACAATAATCGGGCGTACGATCGTTTCACAGATGATTTGGAATTATCATAACTTTCTTATTTTTTATTTATCTGTTAAAATTTATTTATTTATTGCATATATGCATTCCAATCGGTCTCTTTGGTGCCTTTCACCAAATAGAGGTTTTGTGAGCGCTTCATCATCGTATAGTTTTTAGAATTAACTTTCAGATTTATATATCAGGTTGACAAGAAAGTTCTTTCGGTTTTTAACTTTTAATTTTAAATGAACATATCTTGACTCAAATAAAAATTTATTTATCGAAATAAACACCATCAGAATCTACACACTTTTGCCAACGCAAAACAAATGTATTTGTGGCAGCAACGTAAAAATCTTTAGTTGTGGTGCCGATGAAATCGCTGAAGACGTTTATGATATCGCTTAGGTTTTTGAAGCATTTCTCACGCAGAAAGTTTTCGAGGTGCTTAAAAAAAGTGGTATTCGGTAGATGAAAGTTCTGGAGAGTATGGTGGATGAAGCAGAGTTTCGTAACCCATTTTGTTCTCTTTCTGCGAGGGCGTTTTAGCAATGTGCTGTCGGGCACTGCGGTGGAGAAGAATTTCATATTTTCTATTGACTAATGCTAGGTGTTTCTGATGTATTTCATCCATTTGTTAACAGCACTTCTGCGCAGGGACTTTCCACCTAATATTACGAGACATGACCATAAATTTACCACACCTGTACCAGTTCCACCAGTCACTAATGTAACCGTAATCACTAAAAATATTAATGATAGCGATAATAATATCAATATTGATTTTAACAATTGCAAGAATAGATATAATTAGCAAGATGGAATGATAAATATATTGAATCAACAAATATGTTATCATAAAGCTGATAATTGTTTCAATAGCGCAAAAAATAGTTTTTGGAACAGAAAACACACGCAGCAAATATGAGTTTATTAACATTTCTATACAAATAGTGTCCATTGTATGTTTAATATAGAAATGACCCAAATGTAATAAATTAAAACGTACTAATAAATACTCAGAAAATAATATTGTGCTACATAGTTAAATAAAAAATGATAAAATCACATAGTAAGAGAAAATCTTTAATTTACTCCTTGAATCCAGCACCTCTTGGCAGACAATGTTCCATTTTTTTTTTTTCGTTGTTTCGTTTTTCTGACTTTCTTCCGTTAAAAACCGCTGCACGTCGAAATTACTACGAGTCCTTTCTTACACTATAACAAAAACAACAATAATAAACTATCGGGGCCTATAGAAATTCCACAAGGGGCTCATTCATATGTAATATATTGATGTTGGCATTCTGTAGATGTTCAGCGTAAATGGAGACGCTCTGATATTATTGTAACTATTTTGTTAAAACTGCAAAAGTATTTATCTAAGCTAGCACGAACGCCCGGCAAAGCCCCGTCGTAAAATACGCTTAAATACGATATTTTAATTCTTGCAAATTTCGTATATATTATTATAGAGTTAATTTTCTATCGATTTTTATATATTATAAAGTTGCGATTTCAAAAAAAATATATATATATATATCCACATGACTTAAGTGCATCAGCTATAATCGAATCTGAAACTAAAACTTATGAAGAATTCTTGGTAAAATTATTTATAAAAAAATAGATTACAAGAGTCCTATCAGCTATTATCGAAACCGAAACCAAAGTTTATAAAGAAGTCTTGATGAAATTATTTATTTAAAAAAATAGATTACGGGAGCGCTATCAGCTATAATCGAAACCGAAACCAAAACTTATAAAGAATTCTTGATAAATTAATTCTAAAGAAATAGGTGACTTAAGTGTCATCAGCTATAATCGAAATCGAATCGAATATTTAAAAAGAATTCTTGGTAAAATTATTTAGTACAAGAAATTGAAGTCCATAACAATTAAACGACAGTCACTCGGATGTAAGCGTGACACACAAAATAAATAACACACACACTATCCTATTAATATAGAGATTATTATAATGATATTAGAAATCAAATAAAGGTCATGAACTGATTTTTGTCCAGGGTTGTCAGACTGGCGTTTTTTAGTCAAATTACTCAGATTTGGCTTTTTTCAAGCTATTTGGCATGCAAAAATTGTATTTAGCGTTTTCTAAGCGAAACATACGGACTAAGAAAGGAACAAGCAAAATATTATATATTTATTAAATAAATGTTATAACAATAACAACCGTAAAAATTATGATAATTATAAGAATAGTTATAATAATATCAACAATGATTGTCATTATAATGGTTAGCAAACCAATGACTAATCAGGAATGAAGTCAATAATAATAATGATAAAAAATTTAACAAAAATACCGTATTCTAAAACAGTGGCTATAATAAGGCAACAACATAAATAAGAGAAATATTTAAAAATATTTAAAAAAGGAATAGAAGAGTATTTGTGTAACGTAATCCTCCAGGTAGCTTTGTATTCCCGGGTGACACCAGATAACCCAAGGATTTAAGATAGAGAAGATAAATATATATTTTATTTCATGTCAAAATAGATATTGTTTGAAAACCAGAGAAATATATTTTTACGGCTAAAAGTTGACAATAGGAAATTTCACTTAGAACCTTGTCTGGCTTTAAATGAACTCAGGGTCGGATGTTAGAATTGACACTTGGTCTTGGAAATTGGGAGAATGAGTAATTTAGATTTCAGTATGGGAATTGTACCCACGTAAAACCCTAAAAGCTTTCGATTTCGTGGCGAAATCCTATTGGCTAGGAGGATTTCCACCCCATCCACATACCTTACTATATATACGACTGTCGTGCGAAAATTAGTCAGATAGAGTTGATTCGCAGAGTAGAGTTGGGAGTTGAAGCAGATTGCTTGTTGAATCTGAGAAGAGACGTGACCCCTCCCCACCTCATCCATCCGTCTGTCGCTGTCTGTGAAGAGATTTGAGACCGTGGAACTAAACTTACAGAAACTGAGTGATAATTGTAAAAACTTGTACATAATGTTGCGAAATTAAGCTTCTGTAGATAGACTACATGAATTTGTCATTCTTCCTGCCTGCTGCTTTGATATTCGCTTTCAGCATACCAGATTTAATGTTACAACCTTAGAGAAGTCCAGACGACACGAGCCGAGAATTCTAGAAAAATAACTTCTCGAGTGAGGCGTTACATTGATTACAACCTCGATTAATGTATGCGTTAATTTAAAACCTTTAAAATTACATTTCCCTACTGCATAAAATATTTGATATATACTAACGGGACCTATGGAAATTCCACAGCGGCACCTTTCCTATGTAATATATTGATGCCGTGCATTCTGTTAACGTCCAGCGTTAATGGAGATCCCGCAATATTATTGTAGCCATTTTGTTTAAACTGTAAAAGTATTTTTCTGAGTAATTTGGTTAATCTAATGTTAGAATATATCTAATTGTTACGGTTTATCTCCAAACGGAAACCCACGATATCATTATACCATTTTTAGACAGAAATACTACCTTTGGATCCGTGCCAGAAGACCAAAAAGGTGTATTTTAGTTTCACGTACGGCCCAAAAGCGACATCATTTTTTGTCTTTTTTTTTACATTGCGTCTTCGGTGATCGGGAGATCCTATTTATTAAAAAGGAGAATAGAAGTTGTAACACACTACGAGCATTAAAATAGCGTATCTATGTACTGATAATTTAATGTTTGTAGCATGTTGCATTTATTTTTTAATAAATAGGATCTCCCGATCGAATAATTTATAATCTGGAAACTATGACACACTTACTATGTACTTACGTTAAAGTTATTGCAGTATTAATACATAGATACCATAGAACTCAATTACAGATCTACAAGAAAAAATAGAAAAAATAATTGGAAGTCATAATAAACATATTTTAAACAAGGAAAATAGATATAAAACTGACAGTAAGATAAATGAAACCGAAGAATTAAGATAACGTAATAAATAGTGCAATAGCAGAAATAACATAGCTGTCTTTCATTGAAAACAAAAACAGATTAAATCAAGAGTATAGTCTACATGGGAACAGTGTGCCCAGAAGATAATAATAAAACAAAAGAAAATTCTAATTTATAAACCACGTACTATAACTATAAAATATCTTTTTACAACATTACAATAAAAAACGGCACTACATTATCCCAATACATATGGTATCTGAGTACAAATAACAGTGCACCTATAACGGTTGAACGAGAATAGTAATATCTACGACGCACGCCCCTACATGTTATCTTTGTGTCAACAAAAAGTTAGCAGTCATTAGATTCTCAGATTGTTATATAGTATTGAATAGAAGGAAATAGGTATTAGCAACAAGTATTTCCAGTAAATCACCTTAGAGAAATGTAGAATAACTAACATAATGGCATTCTATAATGAAATGATAATTATAATTACTAAAACTAAATAAACCGTCATTAGGTATTTTATATTCATTGTGTAAATTATCTGTAACATGAACAATCATAATTCTCCAAATTATTTATTAATATTAGTATCAATTTCTTATTAACTGAAATTATGATTCTTTTAGATTGCTAATAAATCTATATAATTATAAAACTCAAATGATCTTGTAAGCAAACATCCGGTTTACGACTTCTGGTAGCGCATGCGTACATAAACATAAACCCATAACGTAATACGGAAATGAACGATTTAAAAAAGCAGAAAATATTATCAATTGTTTATTTAAATAATTTAAACGCGAAAAAAAACATTGGGACGCTGAAAACGTACACAGTAAAACAATACGTTTTATAGTCGCGTTGATTATTTATTTGTTGAATACTTTTGCTTGTCTTAGTATCCAACAATCGATTCCGCGAAATAAAACCATGCAGATATATAAACAGGCCATCTACAGAAACTGTGTGGCCTTCAACAAATATATTCGGTTCCTTATCCGGATTTTAGAGGTTGTCTTGCCCAGGCTTATTGTGCGACTCATGGTACTACACGCCCATGTAAAATGGTCCATGATATCCAGCATATTATTTCACGAAATCCAAGTCGTCTACATACAGAAAATCTTAAACTAGAGTAGATCATGTCTTTGACAAAGCCCTACAATGCTGTATAGCATACAGCCGATTTTATGTACGAAAATAAAAATGTACACATTTTTTATAATTATTCAATGCCAAGAATTGAAAATAGATGGAAACAAAGTGGATGCCTGTATATCATCCTGTTTAAAACAACAGGCTGAGAGGCAATCAATCTTTCAATATTGTCATACAGCTCACAAAGGAGTCTAACAAAGTTTTTATGGTAATCGCTCTAGACAAAACAGAAAACCACTTGATGTAAGGAGCTAAAAATAAAAATACTACTTCAAGGTCAAAAACTTCCAAACTATAAATATTAAGTGGAATAGATTCTGGCTCAGAAAACAGCAATTGTTCCTTCTTTGTCAGAAGTATCGTTCTTGGAATGTGAGGATTAAAAGACAAAATAAAGGAAGCAAGAGTTACAAGGTTGCCGAAAGTAAATCCAAGATCCACTTTCCTAAATTTAGGATGACATCAAGTCTTGCCCTGAACATTTCATTTCACAACTCAATTGTATTGAATGTTTTCATCTGATCAAAAGAAACCTTGTATAAATCAAAATTGTGTTTAATACACTTTTCCTGTATTTGATGTCTGTTTCTTCTAATACCAGACTGATTTTTCTCAGGCAATTCGACAAGATTCTATTTATTGAATATACTTTTGTCCTATTCGAAATACAAATACCTTCATAATTGCCGCATCCATATTTCTTAACTTTATTATATTTTAAATGCACTAGCAGGCCTCCCAACGTTGGCCAGTTGTAACATACGCTTAAATCTCATATTTCAAAGTTATTATTATAAAGCCAATACTCTATTGATTATCATATTTACCCAATAAATTATAGTGGCTACCCAGCATAATCCATTCAAAAAATACGCTTAAATATGATATTTTAATGTATACAGATTACATATTCATTATAATAGCTCCAATTCTATATTGCTTATTATATTGTACTAGTTGTGATTCCAAAACTAAAAAGGTCTAGTAGTGATTTAAAAAGAAAAATTGAATTGGATGCCATTCGCTAGAATTGAAACCAAAATATATAATACTCCAGCCTTAATCGTTACTTTCTGAGCCACATCCATACGCATATAAAAGTTTTAAAAATAACATAATAATATATATTTAAAAAAGCGTAGAAGAGCACTTTAAGTCGTCTTAAGACTGCCAAGTTCCACTTTTTCAGGAGAGAGAGATTATAATAATGGGGCCACAGAAACCTTGGTAAACATGTTCGCCAATAAAGCTGTTTGTCAATTAACCCTATAAATTACATTACCATTGGTCTTCCACCATATTGAAGGACAAATGGATACAGACCTTTATGACTGAGCTGCGCCGGTGTCCCTGCTAAAATGTCACTTAACCTACCACCCTCCCTTTTGAATTTAACATTTTATTTTTATAAAAAATATATTTCATTTCTTCCATTTGAGAACCAGACGCCTTCAGTGGCACATAAGCTTTATTACGTCACCTGTAAAGAGTTTATACTGATCGATGCATATTTCAATATTTTCATATTTTGTCAGGACTCCAAATGAATTTTGGAGTCAGCAGATAAAAAAGGTTAGATATCTTTTTATCTTCTGTCTACGAAATTCATTTGGAGTCCTGACGAAACATGAAAATGAGTAAACGTTGATCAGAACGCGTCGACTCCTTACAATGTTTATATAAGTTTATTCATGTAAAAACTGGTACTGATCAATTTTTAAAGAAATATTGGTTTTAGTTCATAGCAACAATATACGTTAACTTGATTCATCAATTAGTATACGCATATGTGTGCGTGTGTTTCATTTTACTTCCCAGAACTGAAGCCCTCCCCCTTATTGAGGCATAGTGTGTGTAGTTAGATAAAGTGTTCATTTGTATTTCGGCTATAAAATAATTTGCACTAAAATGCCTTTTCTTTATAAAAGAAACAAAAGAATTGTTTATTCTGTGTTAATTTTTCCATTTTCGCTACTCTATCTTAAATTCTCGTCTCTTCTTTTCGTAAATCTGAAATGTTACCTAAATCTGGATAGGAAAGGTCCGTAAATTTACAATCAGCTATCTAAAAACAACATCAAAAATGTATCCGGTAACATTCACTATTTTCTAAGGTGATATCTGCTGCTTGAAATGCTTGGTATTTTTCTTAAAGCAACCACTGTTTTTGATTACGTGCCACCGGGTTTGAAAGCTTAACCTTTTGACGACACCTTCTGACCGAAACTATCTCCACTGTGCATACTAAACTAACCTTTTTATCGGTAGAGTAACAACAACCAGCTGCAATAAATTGTTCAGTATTTGGCTTTAAATTGAGGCTATCGCAATGGAACCACAACAGATAGTGAAAGGAAACCCGACCGTCTTTCGCGACCGCGGAGACTTGGGACTGATAAGAAAACCTAGCGTTTTAACCCCTAGAAACTACGTCTTTCTTTCATTATTTTTTTCTATTTTCTTTTTTCTTCTTTTCTTTTTTAGCAATATCGGGTAGGTGGGGACAACTTTCCGCCCAATCAACGCGGTAACGGTAATATATGAGGTTTGTATATTTCCCATGTGTCACACATATATATACTGGAAATGTATATAATCAAAGAGGAATAGCAGGTCGTTAAAGGTTAGATGGGGAAAACGGAGAATGTAAAGATTTAATTCATCGTACGCGTTTCATGACACGCCTTAAATAAAATGATGGCAACAAAGCAGCAGCAGCAGCAGCAGCAGGAGGAAGGTAACGGTGGTCCAGTGGTTAACGATGCGGGCTGATAGCCTGGGTGTGCCAAGTTCGAACCTAACTCGTCCCACAAAAACACTGTTACGTAGGAACGTTGGCAACCTTCATGTGGTCACTCCCGTAACTACCCGATATATTTCTACAACCCTATCAGGAAACGAATGCAAAAAATGAATTATTATGAATGCTGATCAACAACGCCAGCATGGAAGTGATGTGTGCTCAGTGGTTAACGATACGGGCTGACAACGTAAGTATGCCCAATTCATTCCACAGAAACACTCACTTAGGATTCCGATTTGGCTTTTTTGGCTAGGAACAAAGTGTAGTATCTGTTCTGATACTTCACTTCATCTTTTCCGTCCTCGGTCAGTGGAGGAGAAATTATTCTTGACTGAAACAATTTTTATTTTGTTCCTATCCAGAGTATCCCTTTAAAAACTAACCTTGTGTCCAACTCTTCTCTGTCAAGTAAATAGGAACGTTTGCAACCGTCCCGTAGGGGCCCGATATTCTTATAGAAAGAATTCTTTATAGAAAGATATCGGAAAGACGGATACCAACCAAATCGTCATGATTGATGTTCAACAAACAAGCAAACAAGCAGCAGCAGCTTATATTTAGCTATTTGCATTTTCATCTTGGCAAGTCATCTTTACATATAAAGCTATCTGGTGTATCTGCTACTAGTTTCTCACTCTTAGACAGGGTTCAAAAGAGAGTCGTCAACCTAATGCGTCCCACACTGTCAGTTTGGCTTAAACTTCTGTCTCATCGATTAAATGTTGCATCCCTCTGCCTATGTTATAAGTATTTTAATGGAAGGTGCTCCGACGAACTTCAAGCCCTTGTACTCCCTTGGCGTAAATACTTCCAACAAACCCGACAATTAGCCAAATCCCACTCCGACACAGTTGAAATCCCTGGATGCCGGAAATCCTTCTACTCAAATAGCTTTTTTCCAAACCGCTAGACTTTGGAATTTCCTTCCGGATCCCTGCTGCCCTGACTGTACTGACATGCAGAAGTGCAAGTGTAATGTAAACAGACATCCTGCTGTTCAACTCCCTACATAGTATCCCTGCAAAGTATGTCTCAGATAGTAGTCCCCTTTATCAAAGTGGCGCTGTGCCTTGTTTGGAGTGAAAATGCAATAAAAAACGTGTTATAGTATCACAGTTTAATTAGTCACGTTTTACTGACCACCTCACGAGGGTAGTATTCGACACAAGGTCAATTTTC
>NC_136491.1:154750436-154755436 GCF_053919585.1 Euprymna scolopes
TTAATATGAATATCAATACACACAGAAGAAAAATGAATTTATAGAATATATATATATATATATATATATATATATATATATATATATATATATATCCGAATAAAGTTATCCATCAATCAGCTGGTATGGAAACCTGTGATTATAAGATTTACAAAATATTACTGGTCGTAATATTCTATAAGCACGTATTAAAAAACTCATACATGTAAGCGTTAAATTCAGAGACAAAATATATTTATCTTGTATAATATATTTTTGTTCGTTATTGCTTTCAAATATGTGACCTTGTGTCTCCCTAGAAAACCTCGATAAATTGCTCTAAAAAGCTATAATAATCTACCCCACCGTCTTTAGTTGCTTTATTTTTATTTGGGGATGGTGGTGGGTACCTTCCTTTGTATCTAGCTACATGTTAATTAACCGTATAACATAAAATAAATAAGCATTTGAAAAAAGGCTTGTCGATGGAGGGTTACTACGTGGGATAATGGTGCTAGGAAAGGAAATGGTCGCACCTGTCATGGCGTCGTGCCATAAGCAGTAGAAAAATATCCAGATCGAGGTTCGGTGGACATTTTTTTCTTCCTTTCTATTCATGATGGCTGCTCGACACTTCTTATCTGAGGGCGGCTTTAAGGCTCTGATGGCATCGGCCGTCGGTGCGCCGCGACGCTTCAATAGAAATGTCGCGTTTCTATCAACGGTTTTTTTTTTGTCTGTTTTTTTGTTTTGTTTTTTTTTTGTTTGTTTGTTTGTTTTTTTTTTGTCTTTTTGTTTGTTTGTTTGTTTTTTTTTTTTGTTTTTTTACTTCGAGGGCGGTTATCTCTTATCGTTGGATTACTTCCCTTTTTTTACTTCTGGATTTTTATTGAAATCATTTTTTGTTCCTTTTTGTTTTCTAGTTCATTTTCACACGGCTTCCTTTCGTCCTTTCGTTCGCTTTATCAGTCGTTGTACATACGCGTGTATATACATGTACACGCACATACGCACACTCCTATATACATATACACGTTCACCTCCTTGCATGCCCTCTTTTTCTATCCTTCTTTCCATCTATCTATCCATTTATATTTTTATTTCTTCCTTTGTCTCTTTACATCTGTCTGTCTCTCTCTTTCTCTCTGTGTGTATCTATCTATTCCTCTGTTATTTCTATCAATCCATATATCTCTTTTATATCCCTTTCTATTCATGCACGCACGTATACACACGCATATACATATATACGTTCTCATCTTTGCATTTCCTCTTTTCCTCTGATTCTATATTTTCTATTTATCGATCCTTATACTAGCTGGTAGCTCGGCGTTGCTCAGTCGTACAATACGCTGAAGTCCCTCAACTCTCTTCTTGATCTACATCAATGATCTCCCAAAGCACATACTTAAACCATTCGTTGACATCTATGCTGATGACACGACTATCTATGGCAACACATCAAAGGCCGTAAATGACAACGTTCTCCCTGATTCTCTCTCCTCAGATCGCGTGGTACAGTGGGGAAATAGGTGGCTGGTGACCTTTAATGCATCTAAGACCAAAAACGCTTAAACATGATATTTTAATTCATGCAGATTGCGTATTTATTAATTTGGAATCAATCTTCTATTGATTACTATATATTACGAGAAATAATTTGCCCAGCGGACTAATTCACTAAAACAAATAATTAAAAAATAATAATAACGTTAATGTCGTTCATCAAATTTCGTCTGTGTTTGTTCACGTCAGCTGATATTTGGGCTTGACATTGAATGCCCTGGAAAAGTCACTTCTGATTAATGTTTAGTTTTAAAATATGCAAACAAAGAAATAATTTGCAGCGATTTTAAATGGCGCCTCTTCTTTTATCGTAAATTGAACTCAATAATAAGAAAGAATTAATATAAAATGGTCAGGTACACTCGGGCTTGAACAGGGGGATTATTCGATCTGTTGTTGAATGCTCTATCAGTAAGCTATATCTCCAGATTGTAATAAATCTGTTAAAAAGAAATCATATGCTGAAATTGTATTATATTCCTTGACCGGTGTAACGTAAAATATTCCCAGTGTAATGTAAAAAGTATTCATTTTTATTTATAAGAGAAAAAAGCAATTTTTAAGATGGTATATTTTAGATTGTTGATACTTATTGAATGAATTTCTGTAAAAAGAAACATATCTAAGAACACTGCCAGACAAATATATTACCCTTGTATGAACTTTGAAAAAGATAGATTCAGCCGTTTCGAAACTTACTAGGAAGGAACTCGCACAGCCACACACAAAGTGACTCTCATTTAATAGTATCTCCCTCTTTCTCTCTCTCTCTCCCCCTCTCTCTCTCTCTCTCAATCTGCCTGTCTATCTTTATTTTTATCCATATATCCATCTATCAATCTATCTCTGTATGTTTTTTCTATCCATCTATTTAGCTGTTATATATCTCTTTTATACCCCTCTTTCTTTCTCTATTTATATAGTCGTCCAAAGCAACTGTTTCGCTGTATAATGTCTCCTCAGTTTTACTCGACATGAGCAACTCGTTATGAAAAGGGACAGACCTCAGTAAGTAAGAAATCAAACTAAATAAGTTTGAAAATGATATTAGGAAAAGGTTCGAATCGAACTAAGTAGGCAAGTCTTAAAAGATAATAGATATTTCACCCTGGAAATGTAGCCGATATTTATTCTTTTAGAAATAACTGGATATTAAATATGTCAGTTAAAAGAATGGACAACACGAGTTTAGAAATAATGGTTAACAAAATAGGTTAAAAACGATACAATTCAATTTAGGAATTTCTTTGTTTACCAGAGGCGTGTAGATGCATGTACAAAGCGCACGTGTAATTTGAAACGTGAGGGAGTCACATTGTTTTACCACACCTCTGACGTCATCAAGAAAGGAGATTGCCAATATATTGAGACAGGGTTCGAAGTTAGAGACGGTTACAGTCCCAGACAGTCAGGAGACAGAACAAGAGAAAATCGAGTCGGCCACACTGGGAGCTGATGCCCTCTTGGAGGCGAGAGAGTGTACAGATAGGACAATGCCATCGTAAAGGCTTGAATCCCTGACCACTATCATCAATCAGCTGGTATGAATAAAGAATCATCTATATTTGTAAACTGTTGCCTTCGTCTGTCGTCATTCCACCAAAAGGAAAAGGTAAATGTGTTTTGTCTACCATCTTGTAAACGAACTTTGTATAATTTTCTCCGCCATTATCAATAATGTATATTCCCTCTGTCTGTATTAACAAGAACTGTTGCAGAAACGTCGCAGCCCCGTATTAATAATAATATGAAGTCTTCAGGAATGGTCATAGTCGTCGTCGTGTCATTATCATCTTCTTTATTATGTGTCTCCAATATGAACTCCCGGCTACATAACAAAGGTTTTAAGTGCATTTTCTTTTACTCACGTTCGCCCTAACAAGGCATATTGCCACTTGGACATAAGGGACTACTATTTCGGAACATGCCTAGGAAAGATTAACATGATATTAGATTACGTTACATTTAAACTTTTGCATATCAGTACAGTCAATGAAGTAGGTAGCAGGAAGGGAATTCCAAAGTCTTGCTGTTCGAGGGAAGAAACTATTAGAGTAGAAAGCTTTCTGGCATCTAGGGACTTCAAGAGTGAAGTGATGAAATTTTGTTGCTATGCGGGGCAAGCACCTGCAAAGTTCACTTGTATAGCAATCTGTAGTAATAAAAACTGATCAAAACTAGTACGTAGTAAGCGCCATACTAAATCAATGTTAACAACTAACGTATTATGAGTTGACTTCAGCTTTCACATATATAGTGTTGTGCCGGACGTAATGTTTGTGGGTAACGATTTGTTGCTCAGTAATATATATTCCAAGAAGAAGAAGAAGAAGAAGAAGAAGAAGAAGAAGAAGAAGAAAGTGTGAGGCATAATAAGAAGTGAAACCAGTCAAAAAGTCCACTTCTGCAAAGATTTTGGTGCCAGAAGAATGAAGATAAAGGATAGACACGTCAATTCCAAATCCCTTCCTCCGAATCACCAGACAAATCTCAACCCCTTTCCACCCCTGCATAGTACCTTCTGCCTTAACCTTTTCTACACAAGTAAAAACAAACCGAAAATGTAAAAAAGAAAAATTTAAAAAAAAAACGAAGAAAGAAGTGGAGGCATTTATAACGAAGATCATGGCAGGAAGTTAGATGGCAAAATATATAGGCTTTCGCTTGCAGCCATTAAAACTTCCACTTACTATTTTATAAGCTTCTCTTTTTTTTTCTACTACTACTACTACTACTACTAATAATAATAATAATAATAATAATACCATTGATGATGTTAGTGTTGTTCTTCTTCTTTTGGGAACCATTTATTTATTTATTTCGAACGAATCCGATGATAATTGTGGCATTCGTTTCCCTGATATTTTTCTAGTAAGATTTTTTTCCAGAAAAAAAAAAAACAAAAGTTACTTACGGAAGAGTCCAGGTGAATGTTACCAACATCCTACGTGAAAGAGTGTCTGTGGAACGAACTAGATTCGAACTAGGTTGCCATTCCGTGTCGTTAAGCACCCGTCACGTCCCTGATAGTTTTTACAGGTCAGAAGGATAAAATTATCGCCATAAAGAAAACAACACTTAATTTTATTTTAAAACTTTTATCGAAAAAATTAATTCAGCTAACTTGATTATGTAGTAGAGTTGGCATCTATTCAATGTAGCTGCCTTCAGCTTCAATCACCGACTTGATACGGGTCCGGAACTGGGAGCATATCTTTTCTACAAAGTCGTAGCACTCCTTCTGAAGCCAAGCCTGAGTCTCTTGGGACTTGTCCTGCTGCCAGACCCAGTGTTTTCCAACGGCCACCTGATTGCACCAGGGGATACCCACACGCTTCAGCTTATCCAGATACACTTTGCTGTTGACTTTCAAGCCGACGTCGCAGATGTGTGGTGGCATGATGTGGCCCTCACTTGAAACCACATCAAAGACTATAACCTTGGCCGGCAACTTC
>NC_136491.1:154760436-154785436 GCF_053919585.1 Euprymna scolopes
TATCGTCCTTTGGGTGTAGTGCATTATGTATAGTCATGAGTTTCCTGGTTTTCTGGTCGAATTGTCTCAGTTCTTCTTTTGTTCACCCTATAAACGGTCCAGAGTATTTTACTAGTGATACTGCCCATGTATTTATACCTTTTGTTAGATTTCTGCTATATAATTTCGTTTCCAGGAGTTTTCTTGTTCTCCTGAGGTGTTCTTTTCAAACTTTCTCTTTCATTTCTGTTGCTCTGATGGTGTCCGCTTCCAGAATTCCCAAGTATTTATAGCCGTCTTGTTCCCCTAGTGCCCTCATTTTTGTTTGGTTGGGTAGTTCCATGCCTTCTGTCGTTTCCAGTTTTCCCTTTCTTATAACAAGTAGTGCACACTCTTCCATTCCAAATTTCATTTGGATATCTTGGCTGAAGATCCTGGTAGTGTTAATTAGTGTCTCTAGTTCATTTTCGGTCCTTGCAAAAAGTTTCAGATCGTCCATGTACATCAGGTGGTTCATTTTTTCCTCTGTATTGGAGAACTTTTATCCCGCTTGGCACTTTCTCAGAATACTGTTCAAGGGCATCATGGCTATGATGAACAGTAGTGATGATAGTGAGTCTCCTTGGAATATGCCTCTTTGGATGTCAATTTGTGTTATGTGTTGTCCATCAGCTGTCAATTCCAGTCTCCATGTTTTCATTGCATTTTCTATTACATTGGTGATCCCGCTTGGTATTTTATACATTTTTAGGCATTCTATTATCCATGCTTGGAGGATCTTGTCGTACGCTATTTTGTAGTCGGTTCATGCCATGGCTAAATTCTTTCTCCTCCTTTTTACCTCCTTTAGGATCTTTTGATCTATATATAGCAGGTCATGTGTTCCTCTTTTTGGCATCCTTTCTGCTCCTCTGAGATGAGTCCACGGTTATTCAGATAATGGTAGATTTGTTCCCTCAGTTGTGCTGTCAGTATCTTCCACATAGTTGGTAAGCACGTGATTGGCTTATAGTTGCGAGGAACGGTTCCTTTCTTCGTGTCCTTCTGTAGCAGTGTAGTTCTAATTGTTGTCATCCAGTCTGGTACGCTTGCTTCCTGTATACATCTTCTCGGGTTTTGGGCTAGTCTTTCGTGTAAGGTTGTGAATTTTTTGAACCAGTATGCATGTATCCCGTCGTGCCCTGGTGCTCTCCAGTTTGCAGTTTTTCCTATGGTTTTCTTTAGGGTTTCCTTGCTGATTTCATTCGCTGTTCCTTCTTATATTTGTTGTAACTCTTCTTTCATATCTTTCAGCCATTCGGCATTTCTATTGTGATCTCGACGCTCTTCCCATATATTACTCCAGTAGAGTTTTGTTTCTGTCGGATTTGATTCTCCTGTTTTGTTTTTTTCTCCGTTCACATTTTGGTAGGATTGGCGTTCATTAGTTTCAAATGTTCTGTTTTGTTTGCATTCTTCAGATTTATATCTATATCTTTTTCAATCTCGCTTCTTTTGCTTTTATTTTTTGGTCCAGTTCTTCATGTTTCTTGTTTAGCCTCTCCCTGCCAGTTACATTTCCAATATTCTGTTTTCTCCACATTGCTTTCTTCCTGTTGATTATTTTGATTTCTTTTTTATGTTTGTGTATTTGAGTTTCTAGTCTTATTTCCCATCCAGGTTTTGTCGGTCCGCTTGTCCCCGCTTGTTTTTCTGATTTGAGATTCATACTTACCATTTTGGCGCCTGCGTAAATGAGGTTGTTTAAGTCTGTGATTGTATTTGTTGGGAGGAGCTTGTTAACATTCTCTGTTTCCGCTTTTAATTTCTTCTGCTCTTGGTTCCTTAACGATGGGAGCTTTGTTTTTTCCTCATTCATCAGCTGTATTATTTTATTTATTTTCTTTGCTTCATTCTCTGTTAGTTATGTTTCATTGTTCTCGGTTACACGTTTGTAGACTTCGTTCTTTGTTGGTCCTCGGCCTTTGGTGTTTTTACTTGTGAGGCTTCAACTTGTGGGGGTTCTCTACGTGCGGTTTCGTTGAGGGATGCTTCTTATTCAGTTTCATCATTTATTTTTCGCTGAATTTCTGTTAGTTCTAGTTTCGAGAGCCGACCTTTCTTGAGTCTCAGTCTTGCTTGGTCCGCAATTCTTTGTTCTGTCATATGGTAGTAACTAGATAGGTCCCATAGTTCTTTCATTCGTATTATTATTATTATTATTATTATTATTATTATTATTATTATTATTATTATTATTGATATTATTATTATAGATATTATTATTATTGATATTATTTTTACTATTATTATTATTGTTGTTGTTGTTGTTGTTGTTGTTGTTGTTGTTGTTGTTGTGATGATGACCATGATGGTGATTATTTCATTATAACTTCCATTTTCTATATTTTTATTTGGATTATCAAGGATAAATGTATCCTTGCTTCGCCATCCAACACAGTGGGGAAGTTGTGCTTTGATTAAGTACTTTAGACTAATTATATTTTTATATACCGCCAGGTTACAGACATTTCTTTGAAGATAATTATAGTGCAGCGGTTTGCCAGGCATGTAGGGGTAGTGAGGGACTGGGGGCGTCGCGAGTTGTAGGGGTGAATCAGCTGAAGTAATGTGGAGGAGGGGGGGCTACAAAAAATAAAATGGCGGTCGTGCTGGCGGGGAGGTCAAATGGCGGCGGTGGCGATGATGTCGTTCTGATTATTACCGTTTGCCTTATAATCGTGGTGTTTTCATAGGTCGGTCTGGTGGCAAGCCAGGCTCGGGTATGTTGAGTAGAGTTGTCTCCGTCTGACCAGACTAACAGCAGGGCGTTTTCATAGCGTATCCTTCAAGGAAAGAACGAAAGAAAGAGAGAAGGAAAGAAAGGAAAACGATTCTGTGAAATAAATAGAAAAAGAAAGTACGAAAGAAAGAAATAAGAAGCAATAAATGAATACTCGGAATCAAACTAGATTAAAAAAATAACAAAAGGAAAGAAAAAAAGGGTAAAAGAAATACAAAGAACCAAATAAAACGAAGAACGCAAAAATACAAGAAGGACAAGTAAGTAATCATAAAAAATCTAATGAACTAAAAATCTGAAAAACTAATGAAGAAAAAAGGAAAAAATGAAGGAAAAACAAAAAGAAATATATGTTTCGTAACTAAAAGTATAAGAAAGAAAAATGTATTACTAAAATGGAAATAGAAAACTTCTCATAATATCCACTTGTTATAACTGATAAATAAATTTATATGCACCAGTATATATTTTGTATTATCAATAATCTTCTTTATATATATATATATATATATATATATATATATATATATATATATATATATATGTATGTATATATATATATATATATATATATAATTTCAGTTTTAGTTCAAAATAGACTTCGTATCTTAGTGAGGGGTGCCCTTTTCTCTTCCCCGCAACCTCTTTTCCGCAAATGAGATGCTGCGAGACTGTCTTTGCTTTATCCTTATTTTCATGGCAAGTGCTCGTCTGAGCTCCAATCTATGGTTTCCCTCGTTAAACTTTCACGAAAAACACCCGTCTAGCCAAAACCACTATCAATAATTTTCCACGCTCTTTATCTGTGCCTAAACCTAAACGTAGATTCCACGAACAAAGCTTCTTTCTTAGAACTGCACGCCTGTGACTCTCTCTTCAGTTTGCCCGCTTTCCAGCTGACTACAATTTGATTGCCTTCAAGTCCAACGTAAACAAGTTCTTGATGAACCGTCCCCCTAAGTAACCCAATTTACAAAATTTCCACTACTTATGTATACCCATTAACCCTTATCCTCGAGTGGCCTCTAGGCCTTGATAAGTGATGACTCCTTTGTAATATATATATATACACACATATACATATATATATACATATATATATGTATATATATATACAAATAGCAAAAGTCTATATTCTAAATTTCTAGATGTTGTCTATCTTACCGTTTATTTTTTAAGCATATTAAAATGTTCAATTCGTGACGTGATTCGTAACGCATAATCATTCATGTAATCATTCATGCCCATTTTTGAATTTATTACACCCTTAACTCATCAGAAGAAACGAAACTCATTTTCGGATTTTGTAATCATATTCCTTCATTTTCCTTTAAAGTTGATGACTCTTATTTTCTTACTCCAACTTTTGAGAAACTTCCCAGGTCAAAACGGGCCTTGTGTATAATTTCTCTTATTCAACTACCACCAAAATGTCCCATGCAAAGCTTTCTAAAATCGTCACCATTGTCGTCATGCTGGACAGATACCTTTTACTGTTATACTCACAGCTAAAAATATACCTTCTGCAAAAATGGTCTGTGTGACTATTATGACATACGTTTGACTGAAGAATTGTCAGTTTTTAGACCCAAATTAGTAGGGCCTTAATGAAAATTGACTGTGAATATTAAGTGGATAATTATGTAACCTACTAACTTTGACAAGTCAGTTATTCAAAAATAATTTTTTTTCTTGGAATCGCTTCTGACATTAATGTTTTTCCTACAAGAAGCGTTCAAGTCAAAGGTGTCTAATCACCTTCTCATTGCAGTAGAACAACGAAACTTGGTGCAGTTATTAGTCTTTCTCTACATCGAACGTCTCTGGTATTTATCATTTTATTGAGTATGCTGTTTTTTGCGAAATATTTATTGATTAATTTGAAAAATAATTTAGCTGTATGTATTGCAAAATGGGTTTAACCAAATGGTATTTCAGTTTATGTGTTTCTTTATATTTCCTTTTATACAAGCTGTTCTTGAATCAACTATTTTACGTCTGATAATTATTCTTATTGTGCCGATTAAATATGTTTATATCACTGGAGTTGCAGGATGTACTCTGTTCAACTCATTTGCGTTTACGTATAAATACTGTGGGTGTGAATGCATACAGTTGTGTCGTTGAGATATTGTATGGTTTATACAAAAACTATTAGACTCAACACGAAAGTTGATTCCGAAACCTAAGTGCACAGTTATGAATCCTAGTAAATTTGAAAATCGGTAACTTTTCCTTTCCCCATTAAACTCAATGCAAAACCCTTTCAACACCCTCTCCCTCTTCTGTCTCTTTCTCTTCTCTCTCTCTCTCTCTTCCCTTTTCTCTCTCTCTCTCTCTTCCCTTTTCTCTCTCTCTCTCTCTCTCTCTCTCTCTCTGATAGAATCTACACCATTTTACTACAAATAGTATTTCTATGAAAGACCGATAATTAATAAACGAGTGAAAATAAAAAAGAGGTCGAAAATAAACAAATAGTAACAAAAGTAAATGAATGATGAGAAAGAAAAGAAATAAAAATGTTTAAGATAAAAACAAAAATGGAAAGAGTGATAAAGAGGGGAGAAGGCGATAAAACAACAATTATCCATGTGTTAGTGTACGGCGGATCCCCATTACATGGATTACCTTGTCGAACGAAATTATTTCAAATGAGAGGTTTCAAATTAAAAAGATAAGAATTAAAAAATAACAAACGATGAATTCCAAGTCGGAATAAATTAATGGTAAAAATAGTGGATGTCCAAATGGAATTATATTTTTTGTAATATAATTGTAAGCAAATATTGTAGCGTAATATTTGACCCTGGAAAAATTATCGTTGTTCCCCAGGGGTCAGAAAGAGTTAAAATCGCCAAAAATAGTACTTTTCGGTACATAGAATATTTTCCGACCATTAGATTTTGCTGAAAATTGCCCAAAAGCAAGACCACATGGATATTCATCTCGAAATGTAATATTTTGCCCTGGAAAAATTCTGGTTTCGTCACCGGGGGTTAAAAAGAGGTAAAAAAAAATGTGGATTTTTAAATCAAAATGAAATATTTATTTGTTTCTCTGTCTCTGTTTTGAGGTTATTTCCCTTAAATTATTAAGTTTTTTGTTGTTGTTTGTTTTTAATGTTGTTCCTATTTACTTGCCTTCCCCCTGTAATGTTATGACTTTTTGGGCTGTGAGCATAGCATAGATTTGATTTAGGGGTATTATGCGGGGACAATAATCGGAGACGGATTGTTGCAGAAGCCCGGATGGCAACCATTCGTATAGACAGGTGGGGTGTAACCCATAGTGACTATATGAGGCTGGCTGCACAAATAAACGGTAACTCTAAATTTAGTGGAGTTGAGCAGCTACATGTCACACCCATAAATATGTCTGTTCCCAGAGTATGGTCCCCATTAATGACCAGATTCCCGAATTTTTCGACAGATACGATCTCAAGTGGGCTGGGAAGATGGAAGAGATCACTATTCACAAATTGTTGGAAGAACTAGAGGGAGTAGAAAGAGACAGAAAAAAATGGGAGAAGTTCCTGTGTGGGTAATAGTAGCCGGTAGTTTGGCTGATACTTATAGTCTTAGTACTTAGAAGAGTAATAGTTAGAGAAAGGAAACGGGAGGGTTCAAAGGAACCCCAAGGAACTATACCTTAGGTAAGGCAGGGGAATCTAGAACATGAAATTCCCCATGAAAAGGTAAACCCAAGGCAAATGACAGGTAGACGCTATGCATGGGGAGGAGAAGGAAATGCAAGTATTAGTAAGGAGTCACACGTCTCTGGCCGATAAAAATGATCAATTATGGAAACTGCGAACACCGTCCTATACAAAAAAGAAAAATAAAAGATCTCCATGGTTCAAGCAAACTGACGTCTTAGGAAAAGATAGAGCTGTTTTTCATTTCAAAAAAGTAATTGGAATGTAAAGTTAAAAATTAAGTAACTTGAGCAGAAGCATAGTCTATTGGACGTCGGCTGCCTCAATGTCAATTTTTAAAATTGGGATGAAAATGCCAGCGATGTTGTTTGAAGAAGAAACAAAAACATGCATTGAGAGAGACCCCAGAAAAAGAAATTTTAAAAACGCGCGATCGCGTGTGTGTGTGTGTGTGTGTGTGTGTGTGTGTGTGTGTGTGTGTGTGTGTGTGTCAATCCCAGTGTTACGAAGCTGTGTCCAGGCAAACAAAAATAACGCAATGGGGAATCCCGGGATTTAAAACGACCTATATCCATGACGTCAATCGGCTTGGAAAGCTAATTGATATTAAATAGGTTAGACTAAAACCAGAAGAAAAGGGCAATAAACAAATGCTAGGGGAAATAAGGTTAACTGGTCTATCAACAGGAACTATGACCCAGAGAGTTGCAAACAATAAACAAGCTGGCGAGAAAAAGGTCAACAGGTCAAAGTGATATAAATAAAAAGAGCAGAGAGAAAGCAAGCGGGACAGACAAAGCGAAAATACAGGTTGGCACAGAGTCCTGCGACCTCCACCGCGATTATCACTGCTACTTTTGAAGTGTAAATTGTAAATTAACCAACTCGTATTCATTTTAAAACAAAATAACTGTCCTTTATACACCCAAGACGATCATAAGCCATTCATAATACGTAACACCACGAGAGCAGAGTTAGACACAAGGTCAGTTATTAATGTGGGTGAAATCTAGTTCACCAAAAAGTGGCACTCTGGATAGGAGCAAAAACAAAAATTACCTCATTCTAAAAGGAATATTGGAGGAGATGATATATTAAACGTGTCATGTATGATCTAGTGGATGTAAGATATTGTTCTTTTAACAGACAGATAATAAACTAATAAATCATATGTATGTTGTTTAGCCAGGAGGACATGATATTGACGTGTAAACCGAGTGTTGTATCAGACTTATCACACGGGATATTTTTACAGTTCATAAGAAGAATAGTATATGCTTCATAACTTCATAACATGCATAACTGCTTCATAACTTTTTCTTGAAGAGTTCTTTTAACTTCCTGCTACTCCGTGACGAACCATGAAGCGATCAGCACCATCCAATTAAAACATCTGTTCTTATTTGTGAAACCATAAAGCAACTCTTTACATTTATTACAGTTGTCTCAAATGGTTTTCACGGGATCTGCAGTTCGTCTACATGTTTTATTCTTACAGCTCGTTTCCTAGCGGTCTGTCCACTCCTGTCTAGACGTCTGTCCGCTTTGGTGGTCAAGAATCAACTCTCTGAATCTCTCCAAAACTAACTACATCACGTGTTCTCTTACATCACCTAATTACGTGTCTCAGACCAACCTAATGTTCACAGCTAGTTATTTGTTTATTCAAAATCCCAAAATAATGTTTACATCTATTTTCTATTTTCACATTCCTTTTGCGATTCACACGTCAATCATTTCTTCCCCAATTTTATTGTTTATTCTTCTAATCATAATAACTGATCCAGCGACCATCCGTCGCTCAAATCAAGTAATAAGAATACAATACCAATAATAATAATAATGTTTGGACCATTGACCCCACTTGCCACAGTTAACAGATACTACACTATGATCACAGCCTAAAGGGTCATAACATTACACCTTGAATTTGAACGAAAATTGATTTGGGGAGGTCGTTTTTTTGTTGTTTTTTTTTGCACTTATGAATTATACGGATGGCTCCATTGTTAGGGGCGATAACTCCAATATCTTCTTGGAATAGTTACAAAACACCTCCTCAAATGTTAAATGATAGGTTTCTAAATAAAAAAAAGAACATCACGCTTAAACTTTACATTTACCAAAAAAAAAGTCATTGAAGTGTTTTCTCATCTAAATTTAATTAAACAATTTCTTTTTGGTCATATATCACAAAATAAATGAAATAAATAAATGTTACATGATAAGGGCTGTCCCCTTTTCATGTAAGTATAAAAATAGAGAGATTAGTTAAAATGAAAATAAAATGAAAATAAAATGAAAGAAAGCAGAAAGCGAACCTTGGATATAAGTTTTAAAGAACAATAGGTTTAAATGGAATGTCCAGTAAATTGTTAATTCTGATGAAATAAATAATAAATAAACTATTCAATTGTTAGAAAGAATGTGGATAATAAAATATGGGTTGAATAAATTAGATATGTAGGTTGAATTCCTTTATAAAAACATCAAAGAAAAAATAGGTTATTGAGAAATCATAATGTCGGAAAAACGTGCAAAGTCGCGCATGTTGAAACACGTGAATTTTGCTCACGTGGCCGAGATGCATGGATTTCTCAATATAGGAAGTGAGAGTTAGTTAGTTAGGGAGTTAGTCAGTGAGAAACTCAGAGAGAGTCTGGGAATTCGAACGTCTAGGAAGCGAGACGGTCACTTTGAAACTAAAATGTGAATCTTTGAATTCTTGATGAGAAAACCACGGCCGGTCGTGAAGAAATAAACCCATCATGTGTTTTGATAAAACGTCGTCTTGTCTTATGATTCTACAAAAAGGTAAATTGAATTGTATTATATGTCTGTGTTATAAAATGTCGTGACATACACATCTCATATCCACAATGTGAATCTACATCTCATGTCTACACAATGTCTGAACAGTGAACACTATCTCATCATTCTAAGAGCTTCACATAGCAACACATCTATTAATCTAAGTAATGAACGTTTAATATATAAGAATCGTAATAACATGAACAATCTCTCATAACACGAACACGGAACGAACAATCTCTTACAACTACATCACTCTCAACAGCATCACTTGTAATAAAACTCTCTCTAAGACTAATAAGATTCAAAGACTGTCTCTTCATCCCTCCTAAGACTCTTACACTTCTTAACATGTAAACAAAAGAATATTCATCATCATAAGGATAATTAGAGACTCGTCAAAATATAACATAAATAGCACCAAAATACTTGAAAATCAAAAGTTATTGGATAAAAATGTATCAAAATATAATTGTAAAAACATTTATTGAAAAATACATTTTTGTATTAAAGCAACATTACTTGACCTTTTTACTAAGAGATAAGTGTAGTATCTGTTCGAATACTACACATCCTCTTTTCTGTGACTGAGGCAATTTTAAACTTTTGCTCCTTTTCATTAAAAACCGACCTTGTGTCTAACTCTGCTATCGAGGAACATTGTATTTTTTTTTCAAACAATTTAACGGAAATTCATCGTAAGAAAATAGAATTTAATAAGAATTTAATAAACATTGGATTTTTTTTACAAACAATTTTAAAACATTTTTTGAATTGAAGTATTATTGGAATTTCTTTTTTAACGAATTAAAGGAAAAAAGTCGCCGTAAGAGAAAAAATAATTTTAATAAAACATTTTTTTAATTAAAGCAAAACTAAAACAAAATATAGTTTTAATTATTGTTGAATTTGGGTGTAAAAGTTTCGCTCCCTCTCGATCATTCAATGAAATCCAACAAAACCAAACGCCTCCCACCAATGCAATGTATAAGTACCTCACTGTTGAATTAGGTTGAAAAGTTGCGTCCCCTATCGGTCGTTCAATGAAACCCAACAAAACAAAATGGCCCCGCTCGCTTTTACAATTTTATTTTGATAAAATAAATGTTAGTTGATGGTTTTGCATTTAACGATCGACGCTATTTGTTAAATAGTATTTACGAGTGAAATTCAAATTTTACGATATCATTTTTCATAAAGTGTTTTTTTTTTAACATTTAGCCTTGAAAAATAATCATAGTCTGGCAATTGTGTATCTCAGCCCGCTATAACTCTTTTTAAGTTATCATTTTAATTATTATTATTATTATTATTATTATTATTATTATTATTATTATTACTACTACTACTACTACTACTACTACTACTACTCACGTGGTTTAAGTAAAGATAATTTGTTTGGAAGAAATGCCAAAATCATTTCACTCTAAAGAATTTATGTGACTGAAATAAGAAGTAACGCGACAATCCGGCAAATTATTCTTTTTTTTTTTTCATTTAATAACAAAAATTATCAGCATTACTCGGTTTTCTAAAGTTCAAACTTATTTCTTTTTCATTTGAATAAAATTTCTATAAGTTTTATGCATCTCCACACATTAGTTAAATTGTTTTAACTTTTTTGGAGATGAGGATTGGTATGAATCTTAATTGTTTCGACTATTGTTCTCATCTTAGTAGTTGTTCTCAAAATAGAATCTTTTTCGACCTTTAGATTTGGCTGAAAATCACCCAAAAGCAAGACCATATAAATATACATCTGGAAACGTAATATTTTACTCTAGGAAAATTTTGGGGCTGGAGTCCCGGGGTGTTTTAGGGGTTAAAAAAAGCATCATTTTTATTTTTCTCCAAAAATTCATACTTGTGTCTAAATAGGGGTTTCGAATGGTACCGAATTCAATTTAATTCATTGTTTGTCATGAAACGGTGTCATTTGGCTGTTTTACACTCATGTTTTATATCAAGTCATGGGTTTAAATGGGGAAAATAAGCAAAATCAGTCGGGGGGGGGGCAATATAGTTTTTGGCTTGTTGTAAATGTTTTTCAAGTGTGTGTGTGTATATATATATATATATATATATATATATATATATATATATATATACACACTTGAAAAACATATATATACACTTGAAAAGCACACACACACACACACACATATATATATATATATATATATATATATATATATATATATATATATATATATATCACTAAATCACGTTATATCATGTTATATGATTCCAAACCAGCAAAAAAATTTTTTACTCTTTTTCACCCCCGAATATTTCCGGAATATTGCCACTGAAACGTAATAGTTTGGAATTGACTGCTAAGCATCGAAATTTCTGTTCATATGACATTTACACTTCTGCAGCTGAGTACAATCAGTAAAGCAGCAAACAGGAAGGGTTTTCTAAAGTCTATAAATCTGAAGGAAGAAAGTATTAGAGTAAAAAGATTTCCGGCAATTAAAGAAATGAAGGAGTGAAATTTTTCTACTTGTCGGATAAGTCGAAAATATGCACGTCGAGGGGACACAGACTAAATGAGTTCATCAGAGCACATTCCATTAAATACAAAAAGGCACAGGGATGCAACATTGCAGCAACGGGCCAGAGATTGCAGCTTGATTGATAGTGCGGTACCTATTGGGTTCGACACTCATTTTTGGATGCTGTCTAAGAGTTGGAGACGAGTGGCAGATAGACCAACCCAGACGCGGTACCAATACTCCATACATGGGCGAATTGTGGACTTGTAAATATATCGGGTACTCTCTGGTGTGTATTTTCTAGGTTCTATCTTCTTTGCAGCAACCTAGGAAATATCCTCAATATATTTGTTCCAATTCATGTTGCCTGTGAATCATTTAAAAGTGAAATCGACGAACCCATCAAAAGGCACGATATTCAGAACATTTATTCATTTTGTCTTTCAATAAAAATTGTTGACCAAACTAAAAATTCATTGTTTATCAATTGATTTCTGTTTTCAAATAGATATAATCAATAAAATCAAATCCCCAATTCTCGGATTAGATTTTTTTTTTGTATTTTTTTTTAACTGACAATTCGATGAGGAAAGAAATTTAAAGGTGGACCATAATTTGTGCACACATTGAAATCGATATTTTCAACGGTGTTTATTGATTTTACATTGAATCATTTCCGATTCGAAAACAGTTATATCGATCCTACACTTTGTTATTTTACCGATACCATTGTGATCGATCCAGCGTTGATTGGACAATTTTCCTTAGGAACTCAAACCTTTAATCGAAGTGAATCGCAAGTACCCGTTTGTAAACAAGTGTTTTGATTTTTAATCGATAATCGATATCATTATGATATGTCTATTGTTGACTATTTGCATCTACACGGCGTTGCCCGGCAGTTATTATTTTTTAATTTTGTATGAAAATAGCTCCAGATTAAATATAAAACCAATTGATATAAGAAGCAAAAAAATACTACTTCAAAGTCAAGAACCTATTAAGGATAAGTTTGACATGCAAGGATTCCAACTGAGAAAACAGCAATTTCCCCCCTTTGTTATTGATTACATCATGTGAAAAATATGAGACAAAATATGGGGTAGTTACGAGGCTGCCGAAAGTAAACCCATTTCTATTCTTCTTAATTTCATTTTCCCGCTATTTTAACTTTTAAAACGCCATGTTGATCCTACAGAATGTCTTTCTGTTTCTATATAAAATGTTATCAATTTCTGTTTCTATATAAAATGTTATCAATTTTACTCATACGTTAATGGCTAAAAGCAGAATGAATAATTTCGTGACACCTCGAAATTTAAAAAAATTTTAAGTTAGATAATAAGAATTAAATGTCGCTTTCAAAGTCCTAAAAATAACAATTATAATTTAAACGAAATATACAAAAATATAGAGATCCATACTATACCATATCGTATTTAGGTGCAATGTTAGATTATGCCAGGGCAACACCGAGGTTACCTTGCTAATATTCGATTCAGGAAAAATCGACTAGTATTATTATTATTAAGAGTGCAAATGTTTTAGAATTTCGAATGAGGAGTAGAATAATAGAAAAAAAGAACCAGGAATGCGACCTTGACAAATGGAATGTTAAAATACTCAAAAAATAAGATTAAAAAATAAGATTAAAAAACGAGATTCAAAGTCACATGTTAAAAGATGTGAGTTGTATTACGTAATAGCAAACGAATAGTTACTTATCAAGATGAATTAAGGTATTTTTATTTGGCATGATGTAAAACTTCAAATAAGATGTTCCGCCTTTGATGTTTGAAACTGTTTGTTTATAAAATGTTATATGTCTTGTTGAAATTGTATCTATATGTGTAATGGATATATGTAAGCAGTTATACACACATCTACAAGGAACATTATGAAACACTCGACGACACGAAGAAACTATATTATATAACCACGTACATTATAAACAAATTCTGGTGACTATGTAATACCGTGAACCTGATCCTACTAAACAGTACGAGAGGAGATTATTTATCAATGTATATCAAAGTTATATCGGGACAAAATCATAATTATATAATGTCACAGAAACAAACAAAAATAAATAGGAAAGCAATAAAAATCCGACTCGCCATTTTTTAAAGTGCGAATGTATTTGTTATCTTGCAAAAGTACTTTCGATACACATGTGCTTTTTAAAAGTCTTTCTCTCCGCCACCTCACGCCGGTCGTCAACCATAGCTTTCTCTGCTCATCCTACACATCAAATTAAAGGTTTTACTTATCTTACCCCCCCCTAATTGATAGAATATCTATGTTGAATAAACGAATAAATCTATATGCATTAATATATATTTTTATATTGTTGTTTTTTATTTTCTTCTTAAACTCTCTCTTTATATATATATATATATATATATATATATATATATATATATATAACATTTTAAATAACACCGAACGTAGTACCATAATTAATTGCTGAGGGTTTAGTTGTTGTTTTTTCTTGTTTGTTTGTTTTTTTTTTTGTTTTTTTTTTCTATAGTTTAAACATAAACCATTAAAAAGAAACTTTCAAAAAGAAGAGCAAAATACTTCTAAAGTATATTTCTCCTAAGCATAAATTAGATAAAAGGGATAAATAAAGGGGTGGGTCAGAAAGAAACCCTATCGAGACGTCTTTCAGCCAAGCCTTTTCAAAACTAATGTTGGTAATAGGTAAGAAAACATCGTTTAAAAACGTGGTCAAAAGACCATAAATTAATAGCGAGGGTAAAAAAATGGTATAGGGAATAGGAGGAAAAACAAAAAGAAAAACTCAGCGAATACCCATAAGTTCTAAATTATTGGTATACTCTCTTTGCTTACACGGAAATGGTTGGCGAAAATTAATGAATACTGCCTGGAGAATTTTTAAGTGAATTCTCGAGCGTGCTCTGTGTAAAACCGAGAAAGTTTCATCAGTGTATCCGTCAGTGCAAATTTACACTGCAATAAATGTTCCCTAATGGCCGACTTATGAACTGGTAAACACCCGGATGTTGGCCTTTTTGTGCCTACGTATCGAAGGGGGGGGGCATATTGGGAAATTCTAACCTTCAAACGTTGAATGGTGTGGCCCACGTAGTCAGCTTCACACTGACCGTTAAACCGATAAACAACCATATTATATTCAGTGGTAAGGATACCATTGTTTCGAAAGGAGATGAAAGCATTTCTCGTCTCAAACACCGTTTGAACCTTCGTTGCAAAATAGCAAGGTGAAACGGCTGTAGCAATTTTATGCGAAAACACCAATCAACGGGAGTTTCACGTATATGGGACATTTTTGAGAGCCCACAAACGAAACCCAGCTAATGTATTGCGCGGTAAATGTGGGTTTTCTATATATGCTAGTATAAAACTCATACCGGATTTGTTGTATTGTTGGTATCATAAAAGTCCTGTTGTCTATTTGTGATATATTCATATCTAATTGTTCATATGCAGTTGTGTGTGTATGTGTGTGTGTGTGTGTGTGTGTGTGTGTGTGTGTGTGTGTGTGTGTGTGTGTGTGTGTGGTACATGTATTTTGGACATACCTTAACTTCATGCGTCGTTGATTTTGTCCACCTGGAATTCATCTTGTTCTTGGAGGGGAGACTGGAAACCTGTTTTGGGCGAATATTCATTCACTCCAAGACGATGATTGGTTTTATATAGTTTTTTATTAACATTCCAGGTGTCGATAGCAGAAGAATGGAAAGTAAATGTCTTTGCTTGCGTGGTTACTTCAAGGTCTTATTTTCACACGTGAGCTCCCCCCCCCCTCCAATGAAGGGGGGACGACCTGTTAAGTCGTCCGCTCTTCTTTACGTCCAAACACAAACTCACTGACTCCAGCTAACCTGATCACGTGACTCATACGCAGATCCGATCAGCTGACCCTCACTTCCGGTAAAACGTGTCTACAATATGATTTACCATATTACTTTCTCATGTTCGACCTATTTCCTAACATAAGAATGATAATGAGTCATTAACTTTACCCTCCATACTAAACGTCAATGCAGGGTGAAGTAAGTTTAATTGTCCAACAACAACAATATATATATATATATATATATATATATATATATATATATATATAACGATGAAACCGTCCATCCGCTTTCGCTTTATAAGTTCCAGTCTACGATTTCCGTTTTCAAAAATTCTACGCAAGCTTAAGTAAATAAAAACGAAGCTATGAAAGCCTTTTCTAATTGACAATTTTCGGAATCGTCTTATTTCTTATTTAAAATTTTTTTAAAATAAATTTATATATTTTATATTTCTATACTCTTATCAATATAAATAAATAAATTTATATATTTTATATTTCTATACTCTTATCAATATAAATAAATAAATTCATACATTTTATATTTCTATACTCTTATCAATATAAATAAATAAATTTATATATTTTATATTTCTATTCTCTTATCAATATAAATAAATAAATTTATATATTTTATATTTCTATACTCTTATCAATATAAATAAATAAATTTATACATTTTATATTTCTATACTCTTATCAATATAAATAAATTTATATATTTTGTATTTCTATACTCTTATCAATATAAATAAATAAATTTATACATTTTATATTTCTATACTCTTATCAATATAAATAAATTTATATATTTTATATTTCTATACTCTTATCAATATAAATAAATAAATTTATATATTTTATATTTCTATACTCTTATCAATATAAATAAATAAATTTATACATTTTATATTTCTATACTCTTATCAATATAAATAAATAAATTTATACATTTTATATTTCTATACTCTTATCAATATAAATAAATAAATTTATACATTTTATATTTCTATACTCTTATCAATATAAATAAATAAATTTATACATTTTATATTTCTATACTCTTATCAATATAAATAAATAAATTTATACATTTTATATTTCTATACTCTTATCAATATAAATAAATTTATACATTTTATATTTCTATACTCTTATCAATATGAATAAATAAATTTATATATTTTATATTTCTATACTCTTATCAATATAAATAAATAAATTTATACATTTTATATTTCTATACTCTTATCAATATAAATAAATAAATTTATACATTTTATATTTCTATACTCTTATCAATATAAATAAATAAATTTATATATTTTATATTTCTATACTCTTATCAATATAAATAAATAAATTTATATATTTTATATTTCTATACTCTTATCAATATAAATAAATAAATTTATACATTTTATATTTCTATACTCTTATCAATATAAATAAATTTATACATTTTATATTTCTATACTCTTATAATATAAATAAATAAATTTATACATTTTATATTTCTATACTCTTATCAATATAAATAAATAAATGTATACATTTTATATTTCTATACTCTTATCAATATAAATAAATTTATATATTTTATATTTCTATACTCTTATCAATATAAATAAATACATTTATATATTTTATATTTCTATACTCTTATCAATATAAATAAATAAATTTATATATTTTATATTTCTATACTCTTATCAATATAAATAAATTTATACATTTTATATTTCTATACTCTTATCAATATAAATAAATTTATATATTTTATATTTCTATACTCTTATCAATATAAATAAATTTATACATTTTATATTTCTATACTCTTATCAATATAAATAAATTTATATATTTTATATTTCTATACTCTTATCAATATAAATAAATTTATACATTTTATATTTCTATACTCTTATCAATATAAATAAATTTATATATTTTATATTTCTATACTCTTATCAATATAAATAAATTTATACATTTTATATTTCTATACTCTTATCAATATAAATAAATTTATATATTTTATATTTCTATACTCTTATCAATATAAATAAATAAATTTATACATTTTATATTTCTATACTCTTATCAATATAAATAAATAAATTTATACATTTTATATTTCTATACTCTTATCAATATAAATAAATAAATTCATATATTTTATATTTCTATACTCTTATCAATATAAATAAATAAATGTATACATTTTATATTTCTATACTCCTAACAATATAAATAAATTTATACATTTTATATTTCTATACTCCTAACAATATAAATAAATTTATACATTTTATATTTCTATACTCCTAACAATATAAATAAATTTATACATTTTATATTTCTATACTCCTAACAATATAAATAAATTTATACATTTTATATTTCTATACTCCTAACAATATAAATAAATTTATACATTTTATATTTCTATACTCTTATCAATATAAATAAATAAATTTATACATTTTATATTTCTATACTCTTATCAATATAAATAAATAAATTCATATATTTTATATTTCTATACTCTTATCAATATAAATAAATAAATGTATACATTTTATATTTCTATACTCCTAACAATATAAATAAATTTATACATTTTATATTTCTATACTCCTAACAATATAAATAAATTTATACATTTTATATTTCTATACTCCTAACAATATAAATAAATTTATACATTTTATATTTCTATACTCCTAACAATATAAATAAATAAATTTATACATCTTATATTTCTATACTCCTAACAATCTAAATAAATAAATTTATACATCTATATTTCTATACTCCTAACAATATAAATAAATAAATTTATACATCTATATTTCTATACTCCTAACAACATAAATAAATAAATTTATACATCTATATTTCTATACTCCTAACAATATAAATAAATAAGTGAAACCGAAAATATTTTTTTTGGAAAAATTGGTTTGCGTTACAAATAACATTATCGGAAAAGATTGGACATTGAGTGGCAAAGCACATAAAAGAAACTAAATTCACCTAATCACCGTTGTGTTACTATGCAAACAATAATATCGGCATTTCAGAAGTTAACTGTTTTAAATAAGCGATACTTTTTTTTCAAAAATAAGGAACTTTTTTTTTAAGTGATAAACACTTTTTACAGAACTTTTTTTAAGCTTAAACAATATAGATAGAACTTTTTTTTTAAGTTTAAACAATATGGATAGAACTTTTTTTTATAATTTTAAACAATCAATCTTTCTATTTTTAATTTTAACAATATAAATAGAATTTTTTTAAAATATTGTTTATGAATGTTTTTGTTTATACGGGGAAGGACTTCCCTTATTTCTCTTCTTCGCCACATGAATTCCATCATATGCTTTCCATAATTCCTCTGATTCCAAGTTTTCTCATTTTTAATTTATTTTATTTACAATAGGACCATAAACATTCTTTAGTTTACATGTGTAAATCGGGTCAATGAGTTTTCTTCATGAATAATTTCGTTATGATACTTTCCATGATCGAATTGGTCCAGACCTTTATAGGGCGCTCATCCAAATAAAATTTATATCTCTTGTAGGATTTATGAATTAATTATCAGGAATAAAGTGTCCATAACGTGTCCCCATCCCTGCTGTCAGCTCTTGTAATATTATACAGATTCAAGCCACGTTCGACGGTCCCGACAATTAATTCATGGATTCTGCTAAGGACACGAATTTTATCGGATGCATGGACGGCCTATATAAAGGTCTTGGCCACTTCGACTAAGGAAAGTATCAACATATCGCATATTTTTGTCACGCACGCTTTCACGTACAACAATGACCACTAGCTTTAACATAAAGAAATCTGATTGCTTGATACCCGGAAAACTACTTTTTTGCAGTAAATTTAAATGCGATATTTGTTTTCAGAATACCCAAAAACTATAAAGGTCATCATTTTAAAGGAAAATATTAAGGTGGAAACCAAGTAAAAAGAATTATCGGTATGTGTGTGTTGAACTAACGACTTTCCAGATAAATAAAATAGCAAACATGAATAAATCAATAATTAATTAAAAATCCCTTATAAAACAATTCCGCAGAATATAAGAATCGATATTATAACTGTAAATTATAATTGCAAATTATAAGTTTAAGGTTTAAGGAATAAAAACAGTTTAGTTAGTAGTCCGAATAATAGAAATAAAGTTAATTGCGTCCTTCTATGTTTGGCTATTATGTTTGTATTTTGAAGAGTTCGATCATGGTAAGACAACAGTAAATTTCTTTAAGATTATAAGTCGTTGATAGTAATTTTAGAATTATTAGCATTTTTTTTATTACATTTTCACCCCAAACAAGGCACATTGCCACTTTGATGGAGGGGGCTACTATCAGGGGCATAAGCTACAGGGTTTGTTTTTTTTTACACAGTGATCACCACTTATCAAGGCCCGGAAGCCACTCAGGGATAAGGGTTATTGCAAGTACATTACGTTAGTGTGGAGATTTGATGGAGTGTTTACTTAAGGGGGGCGGTTCATTAGGAATTTGTTAACATTAGACTTGAAGACATCCAAGTTGTAGTCCAGAGGGAAGCAGGCAGACGGAACAGAGTTCCACAGGCGTGCAGTTCTAAGAAAGAAGCTTTGCTCATAGAATCCGCGTTTTGATTTAGGCACAGATATAGAGTGGGGGAAATTTTTCACAGTGGATTCAGCTAGACGGGTGTTTTTCGTGAAGGATTGGCGAGGGGGGACCTGGGATTGGAGTTCAGACGAGCACCTGCCATGAAAATAACGATAAAACAAGGATAGGCTCGCAACGTCTCTTCTGTGGGAGAGGGGTTGCAGGGTAGAGAAAAGGGCATCCCCCACTAAGCCACGAAGTCTATTTTGTACTCTGTCAAGGCATGATAGGCTGTTTTTGGCAGCTCCTGCCCAGATATGGCAACAGTATTCCATCCTTGGACGTACTTGGCTTTTATATAGATAGAGAATTGCATCAGTAGTGAGATATCTTCTGGAGCGGTAGAAGGATCCCACCATCTTTCCAGCGACCTTGGCAACAGACTTGATGTACGTGTTCCATTTCAGATCAGGAGTAAAGGTCAAACCCAGAAGCTTGTCAAAACACGGGGTCTCACCCAGACGAGAGCCATCCATCACAATTGATGCCAGCTGGGGATCAGAGCGTTGATGATGTAAGGATAGGAGTTTGGTTTTGGATGCATTAAAGGTAACTAGCCACATCTTCCCCCACTGAACCACGCGCTCGAGATCAGAGGAGAGAGAATCAGAGAGAACTTTGTCATTTACAGCCTTTGATGTGTTGCCGTAGATGGTCGTGTCATCAGCATAGATGTCAACGAATGATTTAAGTATGTGTTTAGGGAGGTCATTGATGTAGATCAGGAAGAGAGTTGGGCCCAGGATTGACCCCTGAGGGACCCCAGCATTTATATTGCAGGCCTCCGATTTTTGTCCATCTACCACTACTCTTATGAGCCTATCGGAGAGAAATGATTTAATGATTGAGAAAACATTTCCAGTTATACCGTAGCTGGAAATCTTGTGAAGTAGACCCTTATGCCATACCTTTTCGAAGGCCTTTGATATGATAAGAGCAATTGCCCTAGAAAGGAAGCCTTTGTCAAGAGATTCACTAATCCTGTGGGATATAACCGTCAGCACATCTGCGGTAGATCTTGCAGAGCGGAAACCATATTGTGTGTCACTAAGAAGGTTATTCCTGCTGATGTGGTTGACTATTTCTCTATTTAATATTGATTCCAGCAACATACTCATAACACAGAGGAGACTTATTGGTCTGTACTGAGAGGGAGATGACTTATCACCTGAATTCTTAAATACAGGGCAAACTGATGAGGTCTTCCAGGGAGTCGGAAAGCACTTCTCCTTAAGGCAGCGCTTAAATAGTTTCGTAAGTATGGGAGCAAGTTCTGGTTGAAGCTTTTTTAGCACTATAATTGGGATGCCAGCAGGGCCAGTTGCTTTACTGGAATCTAGGTTTTTTATTAGCTTGGCGACCTCATGCACGGACATTTGTATGTTACCTAGCTTGTTCTGTGTTATAGGAGGAAATATGGGGAGTTGATGGCCTTCATTGCATAAGATAGAATTAGCTGCAAAGTTCTTTGCAAATAGTTTGGCCTTGTCTGACGCTGACGAGATGACCTCTGGTCCATTGATAATGGTTGGGATAGAACGCACACTTCTGTTCAGGATCCTATTTGTTATTTGCCAAAACTGGTGGGAACCAAGCCGCTGATCAGCTACCTTGGATTTAACAGACTGGGCATATAGCTCTCTTGCATTATTTATTACTCTTTTACAGTGGTTGCTGGCAGTCCTGAAAGCAGCTTTAGTCTCAGTGCATCTATTACGTTGGTAGCTATGGAAAAAGTTATTTCTGTGCGCGATAGCAGCAGCACATTCTGGGGAGAACCATGGCTGGCTGTTAGGTTTTTGTTGGAATTTTTTAGATGGTATGAATTGGTCTATACCTACAATTAACCATTCTACTATGTATGGGTACTATGTAAGGAGTTGGGCAGCAAGATGTCGGTTCACGTTACACTTGAACTTCTGCATGTCAGATCAGTTGGGGAAGTAGGGACCCGGAAAGGAATTCTAAAGTCTAGTGGTTCTGGGGAAGAAACTACTGGAGTAGAAGGCTCTCTTACATCTAGGGATCTCAACTGTGAAGGTGTGGGATTTAGCTGCTTGTCAGGTTTGTCAAGGGTATTTACGTCGAGGGGGTACAAGTGCTTGCAGTTCGTCAGAGCAAGCACCGTTAAAGGTAGAGAGATGCAACATTTCGTCGATGGGACAGAGGCTGAAGTTTAGATGACAGTTCAGGACCTATCAGATTGGCGACTCCCTTTTGTACCTTGTCTAGGAGCGAGAGACCAGTAGCAGATACACCAGCCCAAATATGACAATATTTTATTTTTAATTTGATGGAACATTAGAGAATGTACTTTTTCTATATCTAAAATATTAACAATTTGAGTCTATAAATTCAAATAAACAAACGCATATTTGTTTTATTAATTATTGATTGTTCATTTCATTATCGTTTATTATTTGATAAGAATTGTACATAATTTCTCATATCAAAATAATGTTTAATCCTTGCTATTTATATTAAATGAATTGCCTAAAATAAATTTAAATGGTAATATGTCTATATCAATAATGGTATTAACATTTTTCATCTTATTCATAGGAAAATTCTTCATGTTCGAGAATCCCACATCGAACATTTAACTTCCAAGCTTTACAAAATTCAAAAAACGATCTTCACAACAAAATAATTATGCACATTGCTTTACTTTTGTGTTATTATTTTAACCATCCAAAGATTTGATCAGATTTGAATATTTTCACACCAAGTCTGCCGATATTTTCATGTTCGCATTACTAATTTTACGAACTTTACCGATGTTCAACCAATTTTATTGAATTTTATTATTATGCGATTCATACATCTTGATTCATTCACTTTTACACTTCTTCGAGTATAACTCTCTTTCGAACATTACAGTTTTCACATTTTTGTGCTAACCGGCCATGTTATAGCAAGTCTATGAATATTTTTGCTGGTTATTTTTCTTCGAAGCAAAAAGCTTAATTTCTGGAGCTTCATGGAATCAAGAAATAATCTGTTGTATCTTGCATTCCTTGTTTTGAATAGTAAATTTTGTAAATGTTAATTTGCAAAATTTATTCCCGCCACTCACACTCATACACATACACATATATTCATTATTATATATATATATATATATATATATATATATATAAATATATATATTTATATATATATATATTTATATATATATATATGTATATATATAGTCCTGGTCAATACAGTCCTGTCATGTTACGCATATTATCGAATTTTTAATCAAACAAACCATTGAAACCATTGAAAAATTGAAACCATTGCCAAAAGGGAAAATATGATGGAAAAAAAAATGAAATCTGCTTCATTCGAAACCTTAACCCTGATCTAATAATTATTTTTTAAAAAACAAACATTTTCACCTGGTCAAAATGATAAGACCACTGATAATTTATCTAACAAAAGGCAATTATAAATTACTAAAAAGGGTATCAGTATTTATTATAGCCTCCATTATTACGAATTACTTCAAAAATTCTCTTCGGCATGCTTGCGACTAAGTTTTTTATCAGTTGCGAAGGAATTTTGTCCCATGTACTGAAAAATGAATCAGAAGGTTCCTTTATCGAATCATACTGGGTTCCATCCTTGAACACTTCTTTTGCCATCCATCCCCAAAGATTTTCAATGAGATTGAGGTCCGGAGAACATGCTGGATGATCTAACAATTCTATATTATTTGAAGAAAAGTATTCTCGTGCTTGTCGTGTATCGCAGCGTTGTCTTGGTGGAAAATATAATTTCTTCCACACAGACGTCGACCTTCAGTCCTGATAGAAGCATTTTCAAGCATTGAAATGTACTTCAATGATGTTTGCCGGCCTTTCACTACTTGCAACTTTAGGGTCCCAGCTGACGAGAAGATCATTAAAGACCCTCCTCCACCACTATGCCGAGTTGAAAAAGTCTCTTTGGGCAAATTTATATCATGCCAATATTGTTGAAATCTATCTGGACCATCTAGATTAAACTTTTTCTCATCGGAGAAAATTACATTTTCCCACTTCTCTTCATCCCAAGTCTGGTATTTGGCGGTTTATTTTGTGCTTTTCAAGAAGACGTGGTTTCTGCAGTAGCTTTAAGTGATTGAAACCCTTCACTTTCAGATGCCTTCTGATGGTTTTAGGACTACATTCTGCTGCTGTTTGGCTTTTAAATCGACTTGAGCTCATACTGTTTTTTTTTTAAACTTCTTCTGATACGGCGATCCAGTTATGGGGTTAATTTTTTTCGTCGACCTGGACTCTTTTTGTGATCTGGATTTCTTTAAAAATTTGTGATGACCGTTTTTCTACGATTCACGTCGTTTGCAATGGATCTTTGGGGAGAGTTCACTCTGATAATGGTTTCCCTTGTGCCATTTATAATTTAGTAAGATGTTTTTATCCAGTAACAAGTTGGTTTTAGTAACATAGAAAGCTTTTCGTATTCATTTTTTTCAAAACTAGCCGATTTTATTAAAGTGGTCTTATCATTTTGATCAGGTGAAAATGTTTGTTTTTTAAACAATAATTATTAGATCAGAGTAAAGGTTTCAAATGAAGCAGATTTCATTTTTCCCATCATATTTTCCCTTTTGGCAATGGTTTCAACCATTTGTTTGATTAAAAATTCGGTAATATGCGTAAACGCTTACTTTCTTAAGTGGCCTTATGATTTTGACCAGGACTGTATATATATATATATATATATATATATATATATATATATATATATATATAT